>NW_027507686.1:237239241-237822556 GCF_037356315.1 Lithobates pipiens
GAAACAATGTTTATTTTTATCTTTCTGTTTCATTGGCTGAGCAATGCTGTTGATAAACATTGCCCAGTTGCCTTTTTTTTTTTTTTGGACCTTCTGGGACTTTGTTTAAACTTCAGCTGTCAACAGGGGAACCCCACTGACAGCTGAATGAGTCATCGATTGTTAAGGACGCGGCGGCCCCGTACGTATACAAACTGATGATTGACAACTTTTTTTTTTACATTTCAGCTGTCAGTGGGCGAATCCCATCGAAAGAACCGAGCCTGAAAGTATCAGTTTCAGGTATCGGAACATTTGCACGAGTACCGATACTCGTGCAAATGCTTAGTGTCAGCACCGATAGCGATATTGGTAAAGGTGCAAGCCTACTCTCTAGTTTTAGTAAATTAAGCCCGTTGTGTTATTCAGATGGAGACAGTAAGGCTTAGAACGCTTGTTAGGTTTTATTACAGTTGTTGTACCTGTTGGGGAGATTTTCACTTCCTTCCTTTGCCAGTAAGGTCCCCTGGAAGCCTCACAAATTGAGACAGACTATTCTGTTTCAAATGCCATTTCATGGATTGGAATACCGCCTTAGACCCAGTCTATCTGTGTACAGTATGGCCACTTGGTGACTTTGCACCATCCACAGGTAACTTAACTCTTCAGTAAGACACAAAAGTTCAATCCAAAGCAATACTACTTTAGCCAATTGCAGTACACTGGATGTTTTCCAGTCTTTTGAAGTGTAAAAAGACAATGACTTTCCCACGCCCTGTCTCCGTGAATAGCTTACACCGACTGAGGGAACGTGGAAGAAGAGGAGATGGTCTAGCTAAGATTAAACTACCTAGCTCTAGAGATAGGAGGGGGAGGCAGAGGAAATTATGAAAAATCACATTGGTATACAAGTTGCAGGTGCCCAAAATCACCACTAGATGATAAAAATGATAAAGTAGTTCAATGCAAGGCATACAAAAATACATGGAAGTGAACATCAAGCTTGAACATCCAATTGCATAGTGGCTGTCCTTAGGATTACCACCATTTGGTTCAAGGAAAACTGAACGGTGGTATTAGAACAGGAGTAAGCTAGTGTGGTTTAGTTATAGGAAGCATGTTGAAAAAGGGTCAAAACAGAAAGGGTTAAAGCAACTTCCTGTGTACAATTGGGGACATTTCCCTTTCACTTCATATTTCAGAGACGCAACAGGAAGTTAGAGGAGATCTCCAAAAGTGACAGTCTTCTCCTGAACATGAGCCCCCACCTGTTTCCCAGGTTCGGTGCTGGCATAGATTATCAGAAATGACTCATTTAGATATCTTCGGAACAAAAGGGCAGACAGAAATCACACTAGGTGCTTTGGATAGAGGCAAGTACACACTATAGATGGATATGCTTTGTTAATTTTTAATTTCTGAAGTTTACAACTACCTTTTCTTCTGTGGGCAACAACATTTTGGATTTCCCAGTGACAGTGGCCAACAGTACAAATAGAGAAGGTACATCTACCTAAAGGGGTCAGCAATAAAGACTCAGCAGAGGGTATAACCCTTTGTCACTCTACCAAAAAAGTAAAAAAAATACAAGGTTTTGAGTAGAGATACTTTTTAACATAATGGTAATAACCAAAATGTGTTCTTCCATCTGGCTAAGATGATGCTGGCTAAAGGAAGAAGGGGATAAAGGAGTTAATAAAATCTAAGCAGTTCAAATTTTAGTGTAAAAAAAAAAAAAAAAAAAAAGAAACTTTCTGTTTAAAAGCCTGGTCCCGCAGAATGCAGGAGATGCCCAGGGCCATCCGGAGATGGAAGAGGCTCTTGACCCAAACAATACCACCATAGAGCCCGAGGCAGGAACCTTTCCTGACTCTGCCTCGAGCTGGCCTTGGTAATGCTTGTCAATAACTCAGGAAGTGACGGTAAATCTCCTCAATGGGGATCCATGATAATAAAATAGTGTCTGTCATGGGATAATAAATAAAAATAAATGCAGTGCATCTCTACAATATATACAGTGGGGAAAATAGTTATTTGATGGCCTACAAATTGTAAGTTTGCCCACTTACAAAGAAATGAAGGGTCTATAATTTTTATCATAGGCGTATTTCATGTGATAGAGACAGAATATCTACCAAAAATTCTGAAAAAAAAAAAAACATGATACAAATGTGATAAATTGAGTTGCAGTTCAGTGAGCAAAATTAGTATTTGATCCACAAGTAAAACATGACTTAGTACTTGGTGGAGAAACCCTTGTCGGGAAGCACAGAGGTCAGACGTTTCTTGTAGCTGATTACCAGGTTTTCACACATCTCAGGAGGGATTTTGGTCCACTCTTCTTTACAGATCTTCTCTAAAACCTTAAGGTTTCTTGGCTGTCCCTTGGCAACTCGAAGTTTTAGCTCCCTCATGGATGGGTTTTTCAGCATGACAATGACCCAAAACATACTGCCAATGCAACAAATGAGTAGCTCTAGAAAAAGCACAATATTGTCATGGAGTGGCCTAGCCAGTCTCCAGACCTTACTTCTGAATGAATGAATAAATGAATGACTTGTATAGCGCTACCTATACGAACTGAATCGCCTCAGGGCGCTTTTCTTGCCGGTGTCCATCTGCAGCTATTTATGTGGTCCTTAGAAAACTTATGGAGGGAGATGAAGCTTTGAGTTGCCAAACAACAGCCAAGAAACCGTAAGGCTTTAGAGAAGATCTGTAAAGAAGAGTGGACCAAAATCCCTCCTGAGATGTGTGAAAACCTGGTCACCAACTACAAGAAACATCTGACCTCTGTGTTCACCCAACAAGGGTTTCTCCACCAAGTACTAATGCCGCGTACACACGACCGGACTTTTCGAGGGACTAGGTCCGACTGTCTTTACGACGGACTTTCGGCGGAGTTCCGAGGGACTTTCCGAATGAACGGACTTGGCCACACACAATCACACCAAAGTCCGACGGATTCGAACGTGATGACGTACGACTGGACTAGAATAAGAAAGTTCATAGCCAGTAGCCAATAGCTGCCCTAGCGTTGGTTTTTGTCCATCGGACTAGCACACACACACGAACGGATTTCTCGGTCCGGTGGAGAAAAATTTAAAACATGTTCTATTTCTAAAGTCCGCCGGATTTTTGGCAAGCAAAGGTCTGATGGAGCCCACACAAGATCGAATTGTCCGATGGACTCGTTCCGTCGGACCTTTGCTGTCAAAAAGTCTGGTCGTGTGTACGCGGCATAAGTCATGTTTTGCTTGGGGATCCAATTCTTATTTTATTCACTGAACTGCAACTTAATTTATACTGCATTTGTTTTATTTTGTGTTTTTTTTTCTGGACTTTTTTGGTTGATATTCTGTCTCTATCATTTAAAATACACCTATGATAAAAATGACAGATCCTTCATTTCTTTGTAACTGGGCAAACTTATAAAATCTGCAGGGAATCAAATAATTATTTTCCCCACTGTACAAGTACAGAAAGTACCTGCAAACCTAGGTATAGTAAGTGGGACTTTTTAAGTCATCAAGAAATGCCTTAACCACTTAGCGACCGCCTCCTGTACATATACGTTGGCACGTTGAAGAGATGCTGCCACAACTGAGATATCCATATTTACAGGAGGCGGTCGTGTTTATGATAATGGTGGTCTCCGCGCCGGGTTCGCCACGAGATCACCGTTATCGGCGGCGGGAGAGGTGCCACCCCCACTCCCGCCGCTCTCCCGTGCCCTCCACCGCTTACCGGAGCCGCCGGTAGCGGCGGAGGCGACCAGGTCTTTTTCCGTGCTGGGTATGGAGACAAGTGAGGCTAAGATGGCCCCCACTCGTCTCTATATCATAGGAGGGCGGAAGCGACGTCAAAACGTCACTTCCGCCCATACCTCTTAAAGGAACATTTTTTTTCAATGTCATTTTTTCAAATGACATTTTTTTTTTTTTTTTTTATTGCATTTAAGTCCAAATATGAGATCTGAGGACTTTTTGACCCCAGATCTCATATTTAAGAGGACCTGTCATGTTTTTTTCTATTAAGGGATGTTTACATTCCTTGTAATAGGAATAAAAGTGATCCATTTTTTTTTTTAAACAGTGTAAAAATAAATAAAATCAAGTAAAATAAATAAGAAATTTTTTTCTTATTTTAAAAACACCCCGTCCCGACGAGCTCGCGCGCAGAAGCGAACGTATACGTGAGTAGAGCCCGCATATGAAAACGGTAGTCAAACCACACATGTGAGGTATTGTCGCGATCGGTAGAGCGAGAAAAATAATTCTAGCCGTAGACCTCCTCTGTAACGCAAAACATGCAACCTGTAGAATTTTTTAAATGTCGCTTATGGAGATTTTTGAGGGTAAAAGTTTGACACCATTCCACGAGCGGGCGTAATTTTGAAGCATGACATGTTTGTTATCAATTTACTCGGTGTAACATTATCTTTCACAATATAAAAAATGGGGCTAATTATACTGCTGTCTTTTTTCAAAAAAGTGATTTTTTTCCCCCAAAAAGTGCGCTTGTAAGACCACTGCGCAAATACGGTGTGAAAAAAAGTATTGCAATGACCGCTATTTTATTCTCTAGGGTGTTAGAAAAAAAACAATATGATGTTTTAAACATGTAAACACTGAGTCTGAAAAAGAGGCCTGCTCCTTAAGTGGTTAATACACACTATTCATAAACGAATAAAATACATTAATAAAAAAATAAAAATGCATGCAGTATATCTCTAAAATATATGCAAGTACTGAAAAATGCCTGGAAACCTAAGCATAGTGAGTTAAGTTATAATTCATTTATAAATCAATACATTCTTTTCAATTACATTTGTATGTATTTTGTTGAATATTTTATATTGTATATTGTAGATCGGTCAGTTCAAATGTTCAGCGAAAACCAGTTATTTCTCAATTAATCGTTCACCATCGTTGCTATTATGAAAAAAAATGTCCCTGACGGAATATTGTAAGAATATTTTCAAAGAAATGTTTAGTTTTATGAATACTATGGTGATTTTAAAAATTTGCTATACCTAGATTTGCAACTTACATGGGGGTTGCGGATACCTTGACTTTAGAATTAAGGTCCATATAATCTTTTTGTTTTTTTTTGTTTTATAATACACAGAAAAATACTTGTTGATGTGCCAGAAAAGTACTCTGCTCCTAATTTCTTGTTGTGGGCTAATATATTGCATTTTTGAATACTGAATGGTATAAGCCCTGTCCAGTTGTTTTTGCTAACTTACTGAATCCCTCCCACTGCCTTCTGCCTCTACTGTATAGGGACTAATGCCGCGTACACACGGTCAGATTTTCTGATGGAAATTGTTCAATGGGAGCTTATAGTCTGACCGTGTGTAGGCTCCATTGGACATTTTCCTTCCTCAGGCTTTACAGAAGAGAAGAGTTTTCAGGGATCGCCTGACAGGTAGGGGATAGCCGGACTGGTGGAGGTAGCGAGTTCCAGGGGATGGGAGAGACTCTGGAGAAACCCTGGAGATGAGCATGGGAGAAGGAGGCTAGAGACCTTGAGAGTAGAAGGTCTTGAGAAGAGCAGAGGGGACGATTTGGGTGATATTTAGAGACAAGATTGGTGATGAATGAGTTGTTTAACCTCCCTGGCGGTACGATTATTTCGGATTTTAGGTGCTAAAAGCGGTACAATTATTTTGCATGAAAATTTGGCGTTTTATATTGTAGTCCTGTAATTCTTAGGAATAGCTCACTTAAATCTGTCCAAACCAGAGTCTAGCAGACATCCCGGGTATGATAACGTTTGAAAAATTAAATCATAAATTATAATATAATAAATAACTATAAATAATTATACCAAATAATAATAAAATAATAATAAAAAATATTCAATAATGTAATCAAATCAAAAACACAGAAATTTGCTCAGTTGCAGAATTGTCCCCGTCATTACTTTTCAGTATTAGATGACGGATCTCCCCACAAATCACTATCACTCAATTTTGCGAGTGATTAAAATTTTTTATCGCTGTTTTCTAGCTGGTCTATAATCACTTTTGATGTAAAGGGGCAGTTTTGGTTGCTATGGACAATCTCCAGTTTCCAGGCAAAAAGAACAGTTTTTATAATATAAAACTGCATGCAGGGCACTGGGCAGACCACTAGGGACAAAGGGGATGTGAAATAATTACATACAGCAATGTAATCTGTAATATTACATTATACTGTATGTGTACTGTGTGTTTTACTTTTTGAATTTGGCGCCGTTCTCTGTCCCCGTGCGTCGCAAGTGTCACATTTTTTTCCGTCGGAATTTCCGACTGTGTGTATGGGGCATAATTTTGTACAAAATTATATAAATACAGTTTGGGTACAGCGTTCCCTGAACGTGCAATTGTCAGTTAAATTAGCGCAGTGCCACATAGCGAAAAATGGCCTGGTCATGAAGGGGCAAAACCTTCCGGAGCTGAAGTGTTTAATGTAAACCCATCACAAAACTGAATATTTGAAACTGAGTTGAAAAAAAAAATGCATAAGCAGAGGTGATGTCATAACATCCGTTTTCTATTGTGAACTTCCTAGTATAAGTATGCAGATCAGGAATTTTATTTTATGGCTTTGATTACTTTTTTTCTTGACCAAAGAAAACCATACAGCTACCATATTTAACCGCTAGAGATCCGCGTTATAGCCGAGTCCCGGAAAAGCGCGGACCTGCTTTTCCGGGACGACGTCTATTGACATTGTCCCGTGCACGAGCGGCCTGTGCGCCCCCCCTGAAGGGGCGCGCGCGGCGTGCTCTGTGATCAGCGAGTCTATGAGACTCTCCTGATTAGTGATGGCCGAACGGTTCGCCCGGCGGTCGTTTCGCGGCGAATTTCCGACTTTCGCCGTCCGCGGGTTCGAACGCCTTTTTCCGTCGTTCGCCCCGGCGGACTTACGTGTTTAATGTATACAAGAACTTTAACCTTTCGTGACACGTTTATCATGTGTTACAGGACAACCAATTGAGACATGACAGCTCATGGACACTTGGACATTCCCCCTAACCTATAAATACACCCGATCCGGTGGCCATTTTACATTCTTTCTTCTGTCACTGTAGGGAAAGGATCCTGTGTGGAGTAGGGACAGAGAAAACGCTAGCTATTTGGTACACAAAAGTTCTTTTCAGGACTGGTATAGGTGTTAGGTCAGCAGCCTGAGTTTCTTTTGTCAGTTTAGATAAAGGGACAGAGCGCTGTATGCTGCTATTTTAGGGACAGCTCAGCCAGATTAGTCTTTCTTCATCATCATCATCATCATCATCATTAGCTGTTACTATCAGGTCCACAAAAGAGCTGTTCCAGCTAATCGTTCCAGCCTACTCTTTTTTGCCAATTTGTATAGGGACAGGCAGGAAGCAGTGTGTCAGGCAGTGAGGATAATTTTAAAGACTTGCTGTTACTATTAGTTCCACAAAGGTTCTTTTCAGGACTGGTATCAGTGGTACGGTAATAGGCTTGTACACGTATAATATTCTTTCTTCCAAATATAGAAAGAATATTATACTTGACTGCTGCCCTTCTGCTGCAGTCTGCTAATCATTCACAACTCACTTGTTCCACAAAGCTCTTTATCAGGACTGGTAACTTGGTCTGTCTAGGGTGCTACGGTACATAGGCTTGGGTGCGGTACAGTCTGCTGTTCTGTAAGGACCGCTATCGGTCCACAATACATAGGGTTGCCGTGCACTACTGCTGACCGCTGCCCTATACTGCAGCAGTCCTTCATTGGTATAGGGACTGACGTACAGTCTGCTAATCACTAACACACAACCTGCTTGGTCCACAAAAGTTCTTATAAGGACTGGTAACTTGGTATAGGGTGCTACGGTACATAGGCCTGAGTGCGTTACAGTCTGCTGTTCTGTAAGGACCGCTATCGGTCCACAATACATAGGGTTGCCGTGCACTACTGCTGACCGCTGCCCTATACTGCAGCAGTCCTTCATTGGTATAGGGACTGACGTACAGTCTGCTAATCACTAACACACAACCTGCTTGTTCCACAAAAGTTCTTATAAGGACTGGTAACTTGGTATAGGGTGCTACGGTACATAGGCCTGAGTGCGTTACAGTCTGCTGTTCTGTAAGGACCGCTATCGGTCCACAATACATAGGGTTGCCGTGCACTACTGCTGACCGCTGCCCTATACTGCAGCAGTCCTTCATTGGTATAGGGACTGACGTACAGTCTGCTAATCACTAACACACAACCTGCTTGGTCCACAAAAGTTCTTATAAGGACTGGTAACTTGGTATAGGGTGCTACGGTACATAGGCCTGAGTGCGTTACAGTCTGCTGTTCTGTAAGGACCGCTATCGGTCCACAATACATAGGGTTGCCGTGCACTACTGCTGACCGCTGCCCTATACTGCAGCAGTCCTTCATTGGTATAGGGACTGACGTACAGTCTGCTAATCACTAACACACAACCTGCTTGTTCCACAAAAGTTCTTATAAGGACTGGTAACTTGGTATAGGGTGCTACGGTACATAGGCTTGAGTGCGGTACAGTCTGCTGTTCTGTAAGGACCGCTATCGGTCCACAATAGATAGGGTTGACGTGCACCACTGCTGACCGCTGCCCTATACTGCAGCAGTCCTTCAGCGGTATAGGGACTGACGTACAGTCTGCTAAACACTAATACACAACCTGCTTGGTCCACAAAAGTTCTTATAAGGACTGGTAACTTGGTATAGGGTGCTACGGTACATAGGCTTGAGTGCGGTACAGTCTGCTGTTCTGTAAGGACCGCTATCGGTCCACAATAGATAGGGTTGACGTGCACCACTGCTGACCGCTGCCCTATACTGCAGCAGTCCTTCAGCGGTATAGGGACTGACGCACAGTCTGCTAAACACTAACACACAACCTGCTTGGTCCACAAAAGTTTTTATAAGGACTGGTAACTTGGTATAGGGTGCTACGGTACATAGGCCTGAGTGCGTTACAGTCTGCTGTTCTGTAAGGACCGCTATCGGTCCACAATACATAGGGTTGCCGTGCACTACTGCTGACCGCTGCCCTATACTGCAGCAGTCCTTCATTGGTATAGGGACTGACGTACAGTCTGCTAATCACTAACACACAACCTGCTTGGTCCACAAAAGTTCTTATAAGGACTGGTAACTTGGTATAGGGTGCTACGGTACATAGGCCTGAGTGCGTTACAGTCTGCTGTTCTGTAAGGACCGCTATCGGTCCACAATACATAGGGTTGCCGTGCACTACTGCTGACCGCTGCCCTATACTGCAGCAGTCCTTCAGCGGTATAGGGACTGACGCACAGTCTGCTAAACACTAACACACAACCTGCTTGGTCCACAAAAGTTCTTATAAGGACTGGTAACTTGGTATAGGGTGCTACGGTACATAGGCTTGAGTGCGGTACAGTCTGCTGTTCTGTAAGGACCGCTATCGGTCCACAATAGATAGGGTTGACGTGCACCACTGCTGACCGCTGCCCTATACTGCAGCAGTCCTTCAGCGGTATAGGGACTGACGTACAGTCTGCTAAACACTAATACACAACCTGCTTGGTCCACAAAAGTTCTTATAAGGACTGGTAACTTGGTATAGGGTGCTACGGTACATAGGCTTGAGTGCGGTACAGTCTGCTGTTCTGTAAGGACCGCTATAGGTCCACAATAGATAGGGTTGACGTGCACCACTGCTGACCGCTCACCTATACTGCAGCAGTCCTTCAGCGGTATAGGGACTAAGAGTTTTGTCACAGGGTCATTTAAAAAATGACATGCAGAGGAAGAGGCAGGCCCTTCCGCAGGGGTGGTAGGGGTAGGGCAGGAGCAACAGGCTTGAGCCAAAGTGGGAAGTTGCAGAAGGTGCGTTCAATTACTTTAAAGGATGCACCAGACTAGGTTGAGTGGCTCGCTCAGCCTTACTCTTCTGCACCCTCCTCATCCTCTCGATCTGCACCCTCTTCTTCACTCTCTGCTATGTGCACCCCCAAAGACACTACCACCAACAACACGACCACCACCACCACCACCACATACCTTCCGCTTGAGTCACTGGAATTATTTTCCGATCCATATCAAGAGGACATTTCTGATGCGCAGCCACTCTTGGTATTGGATCAGGAAGAGGAGGTAGCAACAAGCGCTACTCAGCAGTCTGACGCCAGTACCCAGATCAGCCCAAGGAGGAGGTTGGTCCCCGGTGTTGCTGCCTACTCTACTTATAGCGGTGGGGAAGGTGACGTTGATGATGACGTGTCTAGTGATGTCACGTGGGTGCCCACAAGAGAGGAAGAGGAGGGGAGTTCAGAGGGAGATATGGACCAGCAGATAGGGAGGAGAAGCAGCAATGACTTACATTGCACAGCAGGGACAAAGCAGACTGCAAATGTATCAGGAGCGAGTCATCGACCATGTACGGTCACATCTGGCGCTCCCAGGACACCGGCACATGGCTCCGCAGTGTGGGCTTTTTTTAACGTGTCCGCTGCTGACAATAGCGTTGCCATCTGCAATCTTTGCAGTCAACGCGTTAGTCGCGGTAAGCCCAATACTCACCTAGGGACGACCGCCTTAAGAAGGCACATGAGCAGCCATCACCGAGCCCAGTGGGAGCAACGGAACACACAAAGCCACACTGCAGGCTCTCACCGTCCAGCCTCGTCTTCTACTTCTCCTTCTCCTCTCTCCTCACAATTGTCCTCCACTCCACCTTCCATCACGCCAAGCTCACATTTTTCTGCAAAAAGGCAGGCTTCCGTGGGCCTAATGTTTGAGCGTAAAAAAATGATGACGCCGGATAACCCTCTTGCCCAACGGTTGGCGGCTGGCTTGTCAGAACTCATAGCCCGCCAACTACTGCCATATAAACTGGTGGACTCGGAGGCCTTTCGCAAATTTGTGGCCATTGGAACACCACAATGGAAGGTCCCAGGAAGGAAGTATTTCTCAGAGAAGGGCATCCCAGAGCTATATGGCCATGTTCAGCGGCAAGTGAATGTATCTCTGGCACACAGTGTCGGTGCCAAGATACATCTGACCACAGACACGTGGTCTAGCAAACACGGGCAGGGAAGGTATATCAGTTTTACTGCCCACTGGGTGAACCTTCTGACGGCCGTCAAGCATGTAACCCGTGGCACCCGTGTAGATTTGGTTTTACCGCCACGGATTGCATGCAGGCCTGACTCTTCTTCTCCTCCTCCTACTCCATCCTCCTCCCTCTCCTCCTCAGCTGCCTCCTCCTTTTCCGCTGCTAGCGTCTCTTCCACTGCACCGCCCAAGCTCCCCAGAACCTATTCCACATGCCAGGTGAGACGTTGCCATGCCGTGCTGCGTCTGTTGTGCCTGGAAGCAAAGAGCCACACTGGCCCGGCACTCCTTTCAGCTTTGCGTTCACAGGCAGATGAGTGGCTAACACCGCTCAATTTGACAGTTGGTAAAGTGGTGTGTGACAACGGTGCCAATCTGCTTAGCGCATTGAAACAGGGCAAAATCACGCACGTGCCGTGCATGGCACACGTCTTAAACTTGGTCGTGCAGCGATTCCTTGTCAAATACCCTGGGGTCCAGGACATCTTGCGGCAGGCAAGGAAAATCTCGGCCCATTTCAGAAGATCTTACACGGCCATGGCTCGCCTTGCTGACATTCAGCGGCGACACCATCTGCCGGTCAGACGTCTTATTTGCGATTGCCCGACGCGATGGAACTCAACCTTCTATATGCTTGATAGGCTGCTCCAGCAGAAACGTGCAGTTAACGTCTACCTGTATGAACTCTGCGAAAGAAACGGTTCTGGGGAGCTGGGTTTTTTTTCACCGCGCCAGTGGCTGCTCATGCGCGACACATGCAGACTTCTGCGGCCATTTGAGGAGATCACCAAACTGGTCAGTCGCAGCCATGGCGCCATCAGTGACATGGTACCTTATGCCTTCTTTCTGGAGCGTGCATTGCGTCGTGTCATTGATCAGGCTGTGGAGGAGCAGGAGCGGGAAGATGAGGAAGTCGCAATGCTGGATGAATTCCCAGGGGGGGCTACTCTATCTGAGACAAGTCAACAACAGGAGTCTGATGAGGAGTCAGAGGAGGATGGTGCCGGGGCGGATGAGCAGGAGCAAGAAGAGCATGCTTTAAACCTTTCTGGGATCCCTGTTGTGCGAGGATGGGGAGAGGAGAATGAAGAGGACGACATTATCCTGGATGATGAGCAGGAGCCAGGCCACCACACCGCTTCCACTTTAGTGCAAATGGGGGCCTTCATGCTCCAGTGTTTTAATAGGGACCCCCGTATAAAAAGCATGAGGGTCAAGGACCAGTACTGGGTGGCAACGTACTTAGACCCCCGGTACAAACACAAAATGGCGGAAATGTTACCGCCGTCGCAGAGGGCTGTCAGAATGCAGCACTTCCAGGCCTTGCTTCGAGAAATGCTGCATTCTGCTTTTGCGTGCGCTGGCAGAGGAGCAATTCCCACTCCCAGAGAAGGATTTGCGGGTACCAATCCAACAGCGCCTGCAAGAAGAGGCCGGTTTGAAGATGTGTTGGTGACTTCGGATATGAGGTCATTCTTTCAGCCGACCCATCGACAGGTGTCATCCGGATCCAGCATCAGGGAACGCCTAGACCGTCAGGTGTCCGACTACATTGGGTTAACGGCCGATGTGGACGCTCTGAGGAGTGATGAACCCCTAGACTACTGGGTGGGCAGGCTTGACCTCTGGCCAGAGCTTGCCCAATTTGCAATCGAACTGTTGGCTTGCCCCTCATCCAGTGTCCTGTCCGAAAGGACGTTCAGCGCAGCAGGGGGGATTGTGACCGATAAGCGTACTCGCCTAGCTCACCACAGTGTTAACTACCTCACATTTCTAAAAATGAATGAGGCATGGATCTCGGAGGAATTCAACACATGTGATCAGTAGACCATGTATATGTCTATAAACAATTTTTGGAATCAAGCACACAGACCTTCTTAATTCATTTGGCTCACTTCCCTGACCCAAAAAAGCACACCGTACTATATGCCCCTACCCTCCTCTTTGAAGAGGTTGAGCGGTGTCATATTTCTACTGGGGCTGCTTATTATGAGGGGTTCCCACCATCCCTGTGCTGTGCTGACTTCCTCCTGGGTGTTCTTATTATGAGGGGCTCCCACCATCCCTGTGCTGTGCTGACTTCCTCCTGGGGGTTCTTATTATGAGGGGATCACACCATCCCTGTGCTGTGCTGACTTCCTCCTGGGGCTGCTTACGGTGCTGCTGTCAGCGCTGTATGTCACGGAGCTGCTGTCAGCGCTGTATGTCACGGAGCTGCTGTCAGCGCTGTATGTCACGGAGCTGCTGTCAGCGCTGTATGTCACGGAGCTGCTGTCAGCGCTGTATGTCACGGAGCTGCTGTCAGCGCTGTATGTCACGGAGCTGCTGTCAGCGCTGTATGTCACGGAGCTGCTGTCAGCGCTGTATGTCACGGAGCTGCTGTCAGCGCTGTATGTCACGGAGCTGCTGTCAGCGCTGTATGTCACGGAGCTGCTGTCAGCGCTGTATGTCACGGTGCTGCTGTCAGCGCTGTATGTCACGGAGCTGCTGTCAGCGCTGTATGTCACGGAGCTGCTGTCAGTGCTGTATGTCACGGAGCTGCTGTCAGCGCTGTATGTCACGGAGCTGCTGTCAGCGCTGTATGTCACGGAGCTGCTGTCAGCGCTGTATGTCACGGTGCTGCTGTCAGCGCTGTATGTCACGGAGCTGCTGTCAGCGCTGTATGTCACGGAGCTGCTGTCAGCGCTGTATGTCACGGAGCTGCTGTCAGCGCTGTATGTCACGGAGCTGCTGTCAGCGCTGTATGTCACGGAGCTGCTGTCAGCGCTGTATGTCACGGTGCTGATGTCAGTGCTCTGTATTACGGTGCTGCTGTCAGTGCTCTGTATCTCCTGCACCCTCTTGTTTGCCTACCCTGGTCCCTGACCTTCCCTCTCCTCCATTGCCTTCATTAGCTCCATAGTCCTGAATTGTCAGAACAATTTCCCAAATAAAAAAAAAATGCTTGTAGTTATCGATCCCAAATTCACCTCATACATGTATTATGCTATTGTCCAGGTGGTGGGACTACGTGCTACCCCCTAATAATTACCCCGTGGCCGCAAATTCGACCTAAAGGTTTGCGAAATTCGCCTCCCATTGAAGTCAATGGAGCCCGCGGCGAACGGTCGTTTTCGCGAACGTTTGTGTCCGTTCGCGTTTCGCGTTCGCGAAACGTCCCGTCGGAAGTTCGTCCATCACTACTCCTGATCACAGATCGGAGCAAGGGATCGATCCCGACCCCTTACCACATGATCAGCTGTCAGCCAATGACAGCTGATCATGTGATCACAACAGAGCCGTATTCGGCAATGTTTCCTCCTCGCGCTAACAGCACGAGGAGGAAAAAAAAAGCCGATCACTGGCGGCCGTGAGAGGGACTTCAGTCCCGATTATGGCAAGCTGGGGCCAGCGCATCAGTGCCCACCTAGAAGTGCCACCTAAGTATAGGAAAAAGTGCCACCCATTAGTGCCCATATTGCCACCCATTAGTGTCCATAGTGCCACCTATCAGTGCCACCTATCAGTGCCCACAATCTGCCTCAACAACAGTGCTGCACCTAAGTGCCACATATCCGTGCCCATCAGTGTCATCTACCAGTGCCCATCAGTGCCCATCAGTGCCACCCATCAGTGCCCAGCAGTGCCACCTATCAGAGCCACCTATCAGAGCCACCTATCAGTGCCCATCAGTCCCATCTATCAGTGGTACCTATCAGTGCCCATTAGTGCCACCCATCTGTGCCACCCATCCGTGACACCCATCCGTGACACCCATCAGTGCCATCTTATCTGTGCCCATCTTTGCCCATCAGTACCGCCTTATCTGTGCCCATCAGTACTGCCTTATCTGTGCCTATCAGTGCCACCTTATCTGTGCCCATCAGTACTGCCTTATCTGTGCCTATCAGTGCCACCTTATCTGTGCCTATCAGTGCCACCTTAACTGTGCCTACCAGTGCAGCCTATCAGTGCCTACCAGTGCAGCCTATCAGTGCCCACCAGTGCCGCCTCATCAGCGCATTTCAATGAAGGAGAAAAATGACCTGTTTGCAAAATTTTATAACAAACTATTAAACATGATTTTTTTTTTTTTTTTGCATTTTTTTTGTTTGTTTAGCAAAAAATAAAACTCCCAGCTGTAATTAAATACCACCAAAAGAAAGCTCTATTTGTGGGAAAAAAAATAATAACAATTTCATTTGGGTACAGTGTTGTATGCCCGCGCAATTGTCATTCAAAGTGCATCAGCGCTGAAAGCTGAAAATTGGTCTGGGCAGGAGGGGGGTTTAAGTGCCTGGTAAGCAAGTGGTTAAAAGAATTTAAGCAACAAGCTACCAGGGTAAAAAAATAAAAAAAAATGATAAAAAACTCTATACATCGATCAAAAAAGAAAATCTAAAAATAAACTGTTCCAAACGTTTCCCGCTCGTAGATCTGATTCATTATTGAAGAAGCCGGAGATCGATAACTCTTGCAAGAGACAACGAGTTGCACAATATTTGGCCATTAGAACTGGATCCATCATATTTCCATGTGTCTTGAATTTCATTTTACATTTTTTCTGCATCATTAAGATCCATTACATTGGAGATGGTGTGATCCTCCCCCAGGAACAATCTATGTCAATTGATTAACACATTTTTTTTTTTTTTGATTTAAAGTAAAAGCACGGAAATGGAATGGAAGATGTGGAACATTTTTAGCCAGAGAGGGTAGCCTTTCAGTAGGGAGGCCATGTTTGTTAATGTTACACCAGGACGTGTCTTGCAAGGCTGCAGACCATGAAAGTCAAAGACTGGAAGGTCATTTTCAGCAACAAACGACATTATAGTGCAAATCAGGAGTCACTTAGTCAAGTCTAGAAGCCAGCGGGGGCTTTTAATGTTGAGCTTGTATGAGAACATCAACTGTCGTAGCAGACAGATGAAGAAAGGCAACGCTAGGCTCAACGTGAGTAAATGATCTCCAATCAGACATCTACAATTTTTATGGAGGATTGCCCCAAAAAACTTCAGTTCCTTGTGAGGTTTACCTGGATTCCCCCCAAGCTGTCATGCATGCTTGCATCTACCCATCCTTACCCATAGCCAATCAATAAGGGTTGTGCCATCTCATATAGTCGATAACTGTTGAGTGAGTGCATTGGATGCTACTAAGGGCCAGGGGCGGACTGACCATTCGGCACTCGGGCACTGCCCGAGGGCCCCATGCCACTAAGGGGCCCCATCAGGGTTGCCAGCCTCAATAAATCCAGAGACAGTATGTAAAAATCTTTGTTTTTTAAAAATCCCAAGATTATAGCTGCCCCGCCTCTCCAGTACCTTTTTAGTGTGTGTATGTGTATTCAGTATGTGTATATTTTGTGTCTGTGTGTGTGTGTGTGTGAATACTGTGTGGCCCCATGATCTATTGCCTGGGGGCCCCATAATCTCCTGTTGCCTGGGGGCCCCATAATCTCCTGTTGCCTGGGGGCCCCATAATCTCCTGTTGCCTGGGGGCCCCATAATCTTCTCCTATTGCCTGGGGACCCATCATCTCCTATTGCCCGGGGGCCCCATGAGTTGTCAGTCCGCCCCTGCTAAGGGCCCATGTGAGTTGTGGTCACACCCTTGGGGTTGTTCCCAGTTTGGGTTGAGCAGAGGATTTAGGATTGAGCTGCTTAAGTGAAAATTTGCCAAATAAAAGATTTACTCTTTTAACCACTTCAGCCCTGGAAGATTTGGCTGCTGAATGAGCGGGCAATTTTTGGCGATTCAGCACTATGTTGCTTTAACTGACAATTGCGCGGTCGCGCGACGTTGCACCCCAACAAAATTGACGTCATTTTTTCCCCACAAATAGAGCTTTCTTTTGGTGGTATTTTATCACCTCTGCACTTTTTAATTTTTGTGCTATAAACAAAAAAAGACCGATAATGGGGGTTATTTACGAAAGGCAAATCCACTTTGCACTACAAGTGCAAACTACAAGTGCAAAGTGCACATTTTTTTTTTCTTACTGTGAAAAACACATAAAATAATAAGGTTTTTGCCTTATTATTTTATTCAACCCAGTGGGTTGAACAAAAAAAAAAACTGACAGCCGTGGTCGGAGCCACGGTACTAACAGTACAACTTTAGTACAAAGATCTCCCCCGCTGAGCTGTTGTGTCCAGAACACTCCGATCAGTGCTCTCAGCCATTGGTTGGGAGCGCTGATCTGGAGCCGGTTGGTCGCTGTTTTTTCAGCATGCTCATCGGACAGAAGCCTGCCAAATGGCTGTCTTCTGTCTGATCAGATGACATACACGCGGGCCGAATGTCGGACGTTTTTTATTGAACCCGCAGATGTCTCCTGACATTTGGCCCGTGTGTACTAGGCTTAAAGGCCCTTGCACACTGGGCTGTCTAGATGCATTGGGGTTGATTTACTAAGAGTGCCAAATCTTGTGCAGCTGTGCATGGTAGCCAATCAGCTTCTAACTTCAACTTATTCAGTTAGGCTTTGTCAAAAAATAAAAAATAATAATAAACATGGAAGCTGATTGGTTTCTATGCACAGCTGCACCAGGTTTTGCACTCTCCAGTTTTAGCAAATCAAACAGACCCAGAATAGTTTAAACAAGATTATTTAACCCTACTGTAACCACTTAAGCCCCTTTCACTAATAAATTCTTACAAAACACTTTAACCATGCCGTCCTTGTTTATGCATTTCACTAAAATGCTTACATTTCCCTAAAACCCTAAAGGTTTCATCCTCAAAAATAAAAACTCTCAGTTTTGCTTACCCCTTTTGGGGGCAATTTTCTTCAAAGTATATGTGAACCATTAGTTTGTAAAACAACCCATTCAGTGTAAAATAGAAATGCAAGGCAAAACATGTGTGTGTGTAAATATGTATATATACTATATGTTCAAGAGTATTGGGACGCCTGCATTTAGATAAACATGAACTTTAATGGCATCCCAGTCTTAGTCCGTAGGGTTCAATATTGAGTTGGCCCACCCTTTGCAGCTATAACATCTTCAACTCTTCTGGGAAGGTTTAAGAATGTGTATATGGGAAATTTTGACCATTCTTCCAGAAGTGCAGTTGTGGGGGGGGAGGGGGCATGGTGACCGAGCTCCAAGATGGACGCCTGAGCTAGGAGCTCAACTGGGCCAATGGAGAGAATCCGAATCTATCGGGGCCTCGGCGATCCATCCAACATCACTGACATCACCCACGGGTCACTACAATTCCCGAGAATGCCAAGGGGCCGCAACACATCCTCACAAGCTGTCTGGCTTCTTCAATTCAGCCCCACGTGGGCTTCAACAAAATGACGGCAGTGCCTGCTCGGTACAGCCTGATAACAAGGCCATAGCCTTGTCCAGTGGCCACAATGCCTCATCCAGCCCTGCCAACCAAGCCAACGCACCAAGTGGCTCATCCTCTGGGTCCTCCAGCCCATCAACAAGGAGCCCTGTAAACCGTACAGGGACCCCCCAACACATCTGCAAGCTGACCTCAGCATAGAGGTAAGCAGGCCCTTACAGCAACAACATTGCTGTTTCTGCAAGTACTGTTGATTCCATTGCTACCCTCCCCACCTCAGGCCAGCAGCTACAAATACTGCAGCTGCTGACTTTTAAAATAGTGACACTTACCTGTCCAGCGCGCCCGCGATGTCGGCACCCGAAGCCGATCTGTAGATCGTCTCTCGGGTGCTGCCGCCGCCATCTTGGGTATGGGAATCAGGAAATGGAGCCTTTCGGCTTAATTTCCCGGTACCCTACTGCGCATGCGCGAGCCGCGCTGCGCAATAAGGACGGTCCCCGCTGCCTCTGGGATCTGTGTGTTTTCCCAGCAGGCAGCGGGGCACTTGCGGAAAGGGGCGGGCACTTGCGGAAAGGGGCGTAATCTACGCCCCTTTCCGCAGAGAGCTATCCCGGAAGTGGGTGCAGATACCTGTACTGTACAGGTATCTGCACCCCCTCCCCCCTGAAAGGTGCCAATTGTGGCGCCGGAGGGGGGGAGGGTTCCGATGAGCGGAAGGTCCACTTTAGGGTGGACCTCCGCTTTAATAGTTCCCTTCACTGGAACTAAGGAGCCAAGCCCAACCCCTAAAAAACAACCCCACACCATAATTCCCACTCCACCAAATGATTTGGACCAGTGCACAAAGCAAGGTCCATAAAAACATGGATGAGCAAGTTTTGGGTGGAGGAACTTGACTGTCCTGACCTCAACCCAATAGAACACCTTTGGGATGAATTACAGTGCAGAGCCAGGCCTTCCCATCTATCAGTGCCTGACCTCACAAATGCTCTTCTGGAAGAATGGTCAAACATTCCCATAGACACACTCCTAAACCTTGTGGACGGCCTTCCCAGAAGAGTTGAAGCTGATATAGCTGCAATTGGTGGGCCAACTCACTGGGAATACACTAAAGTTCATGTGCGTGCAAAGGACAAAATACTTTTGGTAATATAGTGTATATATATATATATATATATATATATATATATATATACTAATTTATTATTATTATCATTATCTTTTTTTTATCTCACATGTGCCCATACTTTTCTTGAACTCTTTATAGGTTTCTCATATCTTTCTCAAAATGGACCACATCACATTTATTACGTACGCTGTTGGCATTCAAATTATACTTTTTCCTCTTTGGTTACATTGTATCTCCCCTTAAAAGATAATCGCAATGGACATAAAATAATTGGCAGGCTTCCTCCTTGGAGAAATTCAATCATTTTCTTATCCACTTGGGGTATAAAAGACAAATGGCTAATTTAATAAGACGCTGGTTGGATAAATGTGTGTCCCAATTGCTTTACATACCTTCAAGTCATTATGCGGGTCTTGAGGGACACTTAGGCTGCAGGAATGGGGTTCGGATCTGTGACATTATTAAACACATTCTTATTTAAAAAGGAAAAAAAAATGTATAGTTATCTAAAGGGCTCCAACACTTTTCCTGGGTAAGCTATGCAGTACCTTACATCATTCATTGCTCCTGAAACTTGTACCTAGCTGTCAATGTGTAGCAGGCCATGTGCATATTCAGGCTGCTATCATGCACTTGTTAACAGGCCTTATGATGTGTATTATTGTGCAAGCACTGCATTGTGTGTGGAGAACGCACTGCACATGCGTTCAACAGGACCATCTTAATAGCATCATGGGCACCTGGGCAAATTATTGCACTGAGGAGCCTACCAGCCTGCCCCAATTTACAAACCTACTCTCAAAATTTAAAGTATAAATAGCTGAATTATGGGGGCGTGGAGAGCTCAATACTGGGTACTGGGATAAAGACGGCACAATACAGGTTCTGGGACGCAGCCTGGGACATGGTCATCTTGGCCACATGGTCATCCTAGGACAGCTTAGTAAAAACCGTGACTGTCCCAGCAAATCCGGGACAGTTGGCAAATATGATGTAATGCAAGATTATGATGGGGCCCCCATGCACTTGGGGTCCCTCGGCAGTGCCGAGGGGTGCCCATGCATTAAGATGGCCTTGGCACACAGCTTGAATGTCTGAGAACAGCCCCTAGGGGTGCACAATTGTAATGTCCAGCCTGTCCTGCAAATGGCAAGGCAGAGGGGGATTGAAGAGGCCCCCCAAAAGCTACATTTGTAATGGGAGATCGCACACCATTTAAAACAGGAGAAGCACTGCTTTTAAGGGTATATGGAATTGTCAAGGTGAGTTTGGGGTTTGGAAAAACCTTGCTGAAGATAAACTCTTTAACCGATTGGCCACCGTGTCACGCACATTTACTGTGGCACAACGGCACCACTGCGCAAAGTCCCGCACCTGTGCAGGACGCTGTCTCACAACCAGGGGACGCGCCTGTGACCTGCTGATGGGTTCTGGCGAATGAAATCCTTCCCCTGCCTGTAAGTGTAAACACAGGCAGGGGAAGTGATGTAATCTCCCCTCGTGGAACAGGAAGGAGGTAAAACCTTCCGGGGCTGAAGTGGTTAAAGTATGTTCAGTCAATTTTTTTTTTTTTTAAATAAGTTTATTGAACAATTTAATAATTACAGATGTACAACTTTGCCAGTAATTGTTAATAACACCCCCACTCATCTGCTAACATGCACGTCTTTGCAAGCACCAAACCACATGGTACTTTTGACTAAAATGCCATTTTAGTTTTAGTCGTATTTTAACCATCTGAGTTGTTTTAGTTTTAGCCGTATTTTAGTCCACTAAAATCAAATGGGTTTAGATATATTGTAATGCATTATTTAAAGGAAAAGTACAGCCAAAGTCAATAGCCAAAGCTATTCTGCAGCAGGACACCAACCCCAAGCATACAGCTAGTGCCATTAGAAACTGTCAGGGCTGGGCTCAGCCCTTCCTTCTCTGAGCTGGCCGCTCAGCTGTCAGCTAATTGCCAGCTCCTATCTCTCCACAGGTACTCAGCTGTTGATGATATCCTGCTCGTCAGTCCTGCCTACTTAAGCCATCCAGTCCAGAGGAGCTCTGCCTTCACCTTGGCCAATATCACAAGAAACATCTCCCGCATTCCTGTTTAATGACTGGCTTTGCTGACATGCCTTCTGGCTCCAGATCCTGCTTGCTGTTCCACTACATTGATCCCTGACTTCTGGCTTGGGATGACCGAAGAGAGCGGCTTGGTTGGTATTTTGGGACTAGTTTAGTGATGTAGCTGGGGGCCGAGTTATGGATGGCTTTGTAAATTATTGTTAGTACTTTGAATTTTATTCATTAGGTGAGTGGAAGCCAGTGGAGGGATTGGCAGAGAGGGGTGGAGGACACTGAATCGCTGGTAAGGTGGATGAGTCTGGCAGCGGCATTCATTATGGACTGAAGGGGGGATAGTCTATGTAAAGGTAATCCAATGAGGAGGGAGTTGCAGTAGTCGAGGCGAGAGATGACCAGGGAGTGAATTAGAAGCTTGGTGGTGTCATTAGTTAAAAAGGGGCGTATTCTGGAAATGTTGCGGAGGCTAAGGCGGCATGATTTGGACAGGGCTTATATGTGGGCCTGAAAGGACAGTTCGAAGTCTAAGGTTATCCCTAGCACCCTGGCATGTGGGGACGGACTGATAGATGTGCCATTGATCTTGACAGAGAAGTCAGGCGAAGGGGCACGTGGGGGAGGCTGATACGCCTGTTAGTAAATCAGTGATGCGTGAGGAGATTGATGGGGTGAGCTGAGGGGCAGAGAGATAGATTTGGGTGTCATCAGCATATAAGTGGTAGTGAAAGCCATGGGAGGCTATCAGCTGACCCAGGGAGGACGTGTATATCAAAAATAGTAGAGATCCAAGGACAAAACCTTGGGGGACCCCAACGGAAAGGGGAGTTGGAGAAGAGGAAGTGGAGTTTTAAGTGACACTGAAGGTGCGATGAGGTTAGATTCAAACCAACGGAGAGTGCAGCCATGGAGACCAAGCAAATTTAGTTTTTTGAGGAGGAGGGGGTGGTCAACTATATCAAAGGCAGCAGAAAGGTCCAAGAGTGAGAGTATGGAATAATGACCATTGGTTTTGGCTGCTAGTAAGTCGTTTGTGAGTTTTAGGAGGGCAGTTTCTGTGGAGTGCTGTGGGCGAAATCCAGACTGAAGGGGATCAAGAAGGTTATTTTCAATGAGGTGGTTGCTCAGTTGGTTGTAGACTAGACGTTCAAGGAGTTTGGAGGCAAAAGGGAGTAAAGAGATGGGTCTTAAGTTGTTAAGATTGGTGGAGGTCTGAGGCCTTTTTTGGTATGGGAGTGACTAGTGCATGTTTTAGAGGGTTGGGGAAGATGCCAGTAGAGAGTGAGAGGTTGAAGATATGAGTTAAGGAGTGAAGGATTGAGTCAGATGGTGACCGTAGTATTTGAGAAGGAATATGGTAGGGGGGGCCCCTTCCCCAAAGCACCCCCCCATGTTGAGGGCACGCGGCCTGGTACGGCTCAGGAGGGGGGGCACTCGCTCGTCCCCACCCCATTTCCTGACCGGCCAGGTTACGTGCTCAGAGGCGGCGACATTGACTTCCTGCACTAGTCCCGTCTACCTGGAGCCGCGTTCAAAATGAACAGACTTTTCTCCGCAGGAAAAGTGCGGTCGTGTGTGGGCAGGTCCGCTCGTTCGGAAAATCCAGCGGACCTCCGCTGCAAAGTCCGATGGTTTGCCTGCCGGACTAAGTCCGCCGGATAGTCCGATCGTGTGTACGCGGCATGAGTGTCACTTATAACTCCATCTCCTCCGCTCTCCTTCCTCTTTCTGTTGGGGTAGCCCAAGGTTCTGTCCTTGGGCGCCTCCTATTCTCGCTCTATACCTCTTCCCTGGGCAAGTTGATAACCTCTTATGGTTTCCAATATCACCTCTATGCCGACGACACCCAGATCTATCTCTCCACTCCTCAACTCACCCCCTCGATCTCCTCACAGATCCTTGACTGACTTCTCCTTCAGCCCCCATATCTAATCACTGGCTAAATCCTGCCGTCTTCACCTCCACAATATCTCCAGAATTCGACCCTTCCTGACTAATGACACCATAAAGCAACTCGTTCACTCCTTGATTATTTCCCGCCTTGACTACTGCAACTCTCTCCTTAATGGCCTACACTTAACAGGCTTGTAAAGGTAAATGTTTTTTCACCTTAATGCATTCTATGCTTTAAGGTGAAAAAACATCTGACAGTGCCTGCGTCCTGGCCCCCCCCCCCCCCCGTTTTACTTACCTCACCCCTCGAAAATCCTGCGCTCGCCCCCGCCGTCCTTCTTTGCCACTCAGCCTGGCCGCTGATTGGCTGGAGTGGATGGATGGAAAGCAGCGCAGCCATTGACTCGCGCTGCTGTCAATCACATCCACTGATGCGGAGTGCTGGGGGGCGGGGCCATGTGATACAGCAAGCGGCTATAGCCACCGGCTGTATCACGGGAGCGTTCCCGCAGGTGCTTCTCACCATGCGAGGGAGCTCGCAGGAACATGAGAAGTACCTGTGGAAGGAAGTAGAGACAGCCGCCGAGGGACCCCAGAAGAGCAGGTTCGGGGCCACTCTGTGCAAAACGAGCTGCACAGTGGAGGTAAGTATATATATATAAAAAAAAATGTACTTTACAATCCCTTTAAGCAGGCTATCCCCCCTTCAGTCTATTATGAATGCTGCTAGACTAATACACCTCACTAACTGACCCGTGACTGCCTCCCCTCTCTGCCAATCTATTCACTGGCTTCCCCTACCCCACCGTGTAAAATTCAAAATGCTAACCATAACATACAAAGCCATCTACAACATCGCCCCCATCTACATCACCAAACTCATCTGCAGATATTGCCCAAATCGTCCCTTCCACTCCTCCCAGGACCTCCTGCTCTCTAGCTCCCTTGTTACCTCCTCTCATGCTCGCCTTCAAGACTTCTCCAGAGCCTCTTCCATCCTCTGGAACTCCCTGCCCCAGTCTGTCCGATCAGCCCATACCCTGTCAGCCTTTAGGAGATCCCTGAAAACGAATTTATTCAGGGAAGCCTATCCCACACCCACCTAACAACTGTCCCCGAGCCACCCCCATCAAATCATCCTCTGCAGCTATTACCTTTTGTACCACCACCCCCTCCCTTTTAGAATGTAAGCTCTATGAGCTGGGCCCTCCTGTACCTTTTGTATTGTACTGTAATTGTGCTGCCCCCCCTATATATTGTAAAGCGCTGTGTAAACTGTTGGCGCTATATAAATTGTGAATAATAATAATAATATATATGTATATATATATATATATATATATATAGCTAGATAGCTAGATAGCTAGATAGATAGATAGATACTATGAATGCTGATCAAGGCTTACCTACTCATTTTTTTAACTGGAATGTACTTTTACATATGTACTTTTTACAAACCTTTCAAGGAATTATTTCATGCATGATGTCTGATTTACTTTAGTAAATATCTGTTTATGCATCAACCCTGGAGCGTTAAAATGACGGGGCTCATTCGTATGCTACATGTAGTCTGGCATCGCTTGTTCCAGCTGCCTGAATGTGCTTATTTAAATGTCCATAACCAGAATCCTTTGTGTCTGCAGTGTTTTGCATTGTGTTATTCAGGTGGCTGGAGCTGGATCACTGCTCTGCACGGCATACCAATGAGTTCTGGTTTGACATACAATGGATAGAAAACTCATCACCCCCCCCCCCCCCCCTTCAATTTCCCAACCCCCCACCCCCCGTCCATCACATTCCAACCGTCTCGGAGTTACAGGCCATGCTAGAAGGCTCTCTACACAAATACAAAAATTGCCAGAGTCTGCAAAGTCATGCTCGAAATTTCAATCTAGGAAAACATCTCGGCTAAGAAAACACAGGAACATTTGAATTATAGAATTATCTTGTGTGAAAGACACATCGGATTATTGTTTTGGCAGGCTAGCAAGAGGCAACTTCTTCCAAGAAATTCATTTTGTCTAAGTTGGCATAACTTCTCTGGAGTTCGAGAACAGACCGTGATGGATCTTTGTTGTTCGCATCGCTTTTGAACTGGAAAAGTGTAAATGGCGCTAGCTCGTCTTTCTATTTTCTCCATAAAATGCTTGTATATTGCTCTTTGTTGTTTTTTTTTTTATATAAATGTCATTAAGGCCCAATTAAACTTTCGTTTTAAATCAGCTAAATACATTCCAGGTAAGCAAAGTTATACAGTTTGTTTTCTTTAGAAAGCAGCCACAGCTGGAGTAGAAAAGCCTGCCCCCTGCCAATATGCTCTAGAGAAATATTTCTTGGTTTTTAGTTTTGGTTTTCTTGTGGCCTCACTACAGTCCAGCATGCCCCCCCCCTACTGAGTTACACCTATACCTATGCAATCAGGAAAGTCAATTCTCCCAGCACTCTGGAGCACTGTTGCTTTGAGCAGTGGGTGTGTGTCGAACATTTGCAGATGGAGTCCTCCTCTGCAGGATGCTGGCAGGGCACAGGCTTTTCTACTCTAGGCTGTAGGTGCTTTTCAAAGTAAACATTCTGAAAGACGTTGCACGTTTTGTTTTGCTGCACCTAGAATGTATTCAGCTGATTTAAACTAAAAGTTCAGTTGGGTTTTACTGATATTACGGTAACTTTAAAACGTAACTGTTATTGTTAAATTAATTAAAAATAATGTTATTGTTTTTTTTTTTTTTTTTTTTTTCCATTTAGATTTTTTTTTATTTGTTTCCCGTAAAGGTATTTGCGATGTGCTTTGTTTGTATATGTGTAAGAAAAAAAAAACTTTAAATCCAATAAAAAGTAAAAAGTATTTGATTAAAAAAAATAATGTTTAACTGGGGATGATTGGGCTGGGGTCAGGTAGATATTTGGCTCCTGGGCCAGTAAAATAAATATGTTGGCTTGGTGGTCATGATTCCATATACTATATATTAAAGAAGAAGTAAACCCTGATGGGTTTACTTCCTCTTTCATTCCCTGCAAAGGCAAAGCATTATGGACTACTATGCATCGCATAGTAGTCCATTATGTGTCACTTACCTGACACAGGAGCCAGCGATGTCACCGCTGTCCCCTGTAGTCCAGCGCATCCATCTTCTCGTGGGTCTCGCTGCTCCGCCGCTGTCATTCGGTGAATCCACAATGACGTCACTCCCGCGCATGCGAGTTTCGTCGTTGACGGTGCCGCGCTCAGTGCACCTGCGCGAGAGATAGCGGTGCCTGTCTTTCGGCAAATATCTCCTAAACCGTGTAGGTTTAGGAGATATTTCTTGGACCTACAGGTAAGCCTTAATCTAGGCTTACCTGTAGGTCAAAGTGTGTTGTAAGGGTTTGCAACCACTTAAAGACCTCTATCAGCAAAGGACTAGCATGCAGTGCCTGCTGATGGGCACTATTTAGCTACCTGCTCCTGGTGTAGACCCATGATCCCAGTTTCTGGCAGAGGTAAGTCTTCTAGCACCAACTTCCCTTGCCGGTTTGAGATATCATGTGACCAAATGCCAAAAACAATGAAACATGTGGTGCCCACTTGTTAATAGAAGCTGAACAATAAGGATTATTTGCGTTGAAGGCATTGTATTTTTTATTAATCTTATTTTAGGTGAGTCTGTATCATTTTCACAAAGCAGCAGTCATCTTGTTCGGCTCATAAAGTGCTTCCTCATCTATAATTTATCCCTTACATCCACAATTAGCATATATATATTTGAAAAAGTAGGATAGAAGAAGCCATGTTCTTCATGTACCTTTCACCATGACCACCAATGACTATGGCACAGAAAACTGACCAGGACACGGTCAGTTGGTTGTGTTTTCCTCACAGGCCAAAAGTTCCCAGTCCACTACTATTTCTTTTTTTTTTTCCATAAGAGTTTTATTGATATAGAAAAAAAGTAGAGTAATATAAAACAACAGGCTTACGAAGTCAGTATGCACATGTCAAGACAAGAAGATACATGCCATGCTGTACAGAAAAGGGAAGACCAACATGGTCTTCAAAACCAAGGGGGAGTTGGCATTCAACAGGACAATGAATAACAAAAGTGAACACATTGCAATGTGCAACCAGTCTAAAAAAGTAGGCGTACCGTGTCAGAAACGTTCAGAGGTGGGCACAAGCTGTTGTAATAGAGCAGTGTCATTGATAAGACAAAAAAAATAACACACAGAGAAAAAGATAGGGGGAGAAGGGGATGAAAAGAAAACACAAAGGGGTTAGTTGTGGAGCTTACGGTAGGGATTTAGGGTAGGGGATACAGACTCATTCGTTCCCCCACCCCCTGCAGTAGGGCAACTGGTTAGCCCTTGTATGTTTCAGTGGCAGAAGCAGGGACTCCCAATTGCTCAGGTAATGAAGGACAATATGGGCCCAAGGTGCATGCCAGCACTCAGCGCCTAGGGGCATAGCTTGATATGTTGATGTTACTTTAAAGTGAATCCAACAGTACCAAGTGGAGGTGAATTTGGACAATTGTTCTTATGAGATTGTGATAAGTTCTTCATTCTCTTCCGTTCTATCTATTCTCAGCCATTTCTAAGCTATTTATTATGATTGAGTTTTCCCACTTCCTCAAATCTGGCCAGTGGCCATGGATAACCTTTTTTTGCCCATGGATCTTCTCCTTACTGGAACTGAAATTTTCTCTTGTTTTCTGTCTAGGTGACCATTGTCATCCAGAAAGTAGGTAAGAAGAAAGCTCAGTAGCAATAAAAAAGTCAACAGAAGCTTATTAGGTATTCTATGGAAAACAGTGAGAAAATAGATATTATACAAACATCACTGGAGGCCTGTCTCTTCTATCTTTGCTTTGTTAAAAAAGTTGCAGCCTTCTTTAGAACCTTCAGCATTCAACACTTTTGGAGAATTTCAGATTCGGCGTCCCCACCACAAGCTATGATTCTCTCCACTGACCCCTATGTCAGGGTTTTGTAGTGATGCAGGGGTTGGAGGATGGAATCACAGTGCATGATGGGGAACACAGGCATGCAACACTCCCAAAATTCTTAAATACAGATTCTAAAAGAAGCTAGATAGGAGTGAAGATAGGAGACATGGGCCAACGAAAAATATCTCTCCTTTTGCAGGAAGGTTTTTTTTTTGTTCAGGGGACAACAGCGTTGCTTACTTTATTTGGACCATCATACATCATACTATCCTAGTCCACCTGAGAAAACTCTTCTTTTCCCATAGATAACTGCACAATGTTGGCAGTGAACAAGTGTGGCTTGACTCCTCTCTGCCATATCCCGTGTTTGTAATGGCGCCATTTGCTCATTCCGCTTGGAGCAATATACGTTCCGAACAAGAAAAGGCACGACTGCTCAGCATTGATTTTTACAGCTTGTCAAGATAAAGAGGAAGCCTATCCATTTCCTTACCACCTCTGCCCTTAGGCCTGCAATTTCTTTTTAGCCGATTTACGTTTTGTGTATTCACAGCTAGGTTTTTTTTTTACAGCTCCAGTCACTTGGTGCTATTTCACTCTGCAATTATGGCAACCACTAGTTGCTCTCTGGTTCCAACTGCAGAACATGTTATCGGTACATTTTGCATTGGTTTCTGTGGAATGTTTTTGATACTATCTTAGAAAAGAAACTGAGGGTAAACAGGGCATTTGTTCGAGGTCTATCATGAAAAAGGGCCTATAAGCAGAGTTGATATTAAAGTGGAAGTAAACCCTTCTATCGTTTTCAGTCAATGAAGCTGCCATCTTGGCCTCTAATGATTCTTCAACTGCCATAATGCTGCACATGTGATCAGTTATGAAACCAGCCATTGGATGGTTTGAAAGTTTGGTTGAGAGCACAACCAATGTGAAAGTTAGCATTTCCGGCATGCCGGGAATGTAAGTGTTTTTTGAAACTGGTTTTACTACCGCTTTAAGAAAAAAACAGATGTCCAGTGAGGTAACAGGGCCTCCCTGCCCCTCCTCTAGCATAATACGCACAACCTTTACCAACTCCCCCTTTTTTTCTTACTTTCCAGTCCCTTTCCACGCCCCCCACCTACCCCCCCCCTCCCCCCCACACACACACATACCTTGCTACGCCTTTCCCACGCCCCTTATTCCGTTTCCCCATTATATATACCCTGCATCTACATGGTACGGAGGACAAACTTTAGTATCCTCAGCATCCATACAGTTCAGCATGATCTAGAGTGGTAAGGGTTTGACAATATGCTTATGTTGCAGGACGTCTTTTAGATTGTCCATACTGTAGTTGTATCTTCTTGACTGGTTCTTGCTGCACTTTATGATGTATACACTGTATGGGGTGTTTTTGAACGTTACTGTGCTACTATGTAAACTTGGCTTTCTACTGTATATTCCATTTTCCTTTATGAATGCTGGATACTTAAAATAAAGTATTTGCAAAAAAAAGAACAAAACTGACATTTGGGGACTTGGTATGGGTGGGGATCTTATGTTGATCAAAAGAACAAAATAACATCCCATGATTCGGTATGCTTTGGTCCCTTTGGGAATCATATAAATAAATAGTAGAGGTAACACTTATTCTCGTCACAAACATTGCACATCTCCAATTGCATTCCCTGTTTATTTTCAACTTGAGTTGACAATGATGTTAAATATCTGATGTTGGAGGACAGGTGACAACACTGTACCATTATGAAGACACTGAAGAGCAGCATTGTCACAATATAACAGGAAGTAGATGAGGGGAAGAACTTCCACACTGCCTCTACAACACCCTTGCTCAACCTTTTGACCCCAGAGTAATCTTTACATTTATTTTCAGGTCTCAGAGTACCTGTGCTAAAATACATTTACTGTGGGTCAGGGAGAAAAATGCCCACCTTACAGTGGTGGTCAACATGCCACCTTTGCAGACAGCTAAAAATATAATAAGTGTCATGCGGCTGGCTCTATCAAGTGGTGTTGTCCCAGAACCTTTGCATGCACCACTTGAGAATGGCTGGCTAACATGCATGACCAGTGGAGGGCTCTAGTACACCGGTGGTGGGTTCAAAGAATGCTCTTTTCATTGGTGATCAGAAGGATAACTAAAAAGATCACTGGTATCAGTGGTAAGTTATCTGAGATGCATAAATTATCAAGGAAAGCCTAGAAACCTCCGGAGAAACCTCAGGGTTCCGAGAACTCTGGTTGAGAATGGCTGCTCTACATGAATAGTAATGTTTAAAGTAATAACTGTAAAATATAAACTAATACATAGGATATTATATTTAATATAATATTTATATACTATAAAGATACACTTTACCCCAGATTTTCCACACTTATGAATTATAAAGGTAAAACAACTCATTTGAAGAAAGTGGAGGAAAAAATGTTCATAAGTCTGTCATTAACAAGAAAGCTCATAATGTGATTTACAGTTTGCCAATTTCATGGCAAGATAATGATCTGCAAATGAGAACGTACAGAAATTAGCGAGCTTAATGGAAGTTCAGCACCTGGAAAAATGAAAATGAATATGAGAAACGTCAGCGGCTGAATGAGGACTTTCAGAATAATTTAACGAAATTCAGCCTAAGACACGGCAAAGTCGAAAAGACAAAAGGATTCAGGTCTGGTGACTTTTATTGCTGGGGCGGGTTTGGTGGGGTGGATGGTGACTGTGTTTGAGTTTGGAACAAGAAATTCCATCCCCAAAAAATAGACGTAAATGAACACAATAGAAAAACATTTATGAAAAAATGTCAGCTCCAAAAAGTAATGTCAACTAAAACAAGGGTCAGCCCATTCCAAAATTTACATTTCAGGTTTTCGCACTTATTAAAGTTTTGCTTCATCTGAGAAAATGTAAAAACTGTGTCACGTTTTTATATGTCTGTGACCCTATTAGCTCTACCAATCCCCCAAAACATATTAAATATAGTTTTTGCTCTCATCATGTAAAAATAATTGAACTAATCTGTCAACCATTCAACTAGTGTTCTACCTAAATTTTTTTCTTTTTTTTTAATAGAATAATTGTTTATTAGTTTTGTGGCACTACAGTGAAAATGTGCATGCAGCATCATCGACCATTGGGCATCATAAGGTAGAAACAATCATGAACCATGTAAAAAATAACAAAGGGTTACATCCAACAATTGGTCCACAAGACAATAATGATATAGACTTGGAGGACTGGCCCAAGTGAGCTCTCAATCAGCGACTAGGTAGAATGAAACAGCAACTAAGACGGGGGGCAAGAGCACGTGCAGGTCCAGTCCCTCTTAAGTATTCATGTACGTAAGGTCACTGATGAAGAGTTGGTGAAAGTGCTTGACGAGAGTCCACTCCACACAGTTCATTTATAGCGGAGGCAAGGAGGAAAAATAATAGAAAGGAGAAAGAGGGGGGGGGGGGGGAATAACCGGGGAGAAAATAAGTGGAGAGAGTCTGGAGAGAGTGTCGACCTGGCGCAACTTGGGAACAGGTGCTGGTACACATCACTCAAGAAATGGTAGAAGGTGTGGTGAAGTCGAAAAATGAATCCATGAAAACCACAATTTCCTAAATTTTGTCAAATTTTTATTATCATCAACCAAGGCCTCCTTCATCCTCATAATTATGTTTAATTCAGTTACCCATTCCCTGATGGTAGGGTCAGTGGTAGATTTCCAGTGTTGGGGGATCCGTGTCCAACCTACCAAAATTAGAAAGTGAAACAAGCTCTTTTTTTTTTAATTGAACCAGGAAACATGAACAAAAGAGCTACCTCTAGTGTTTCCAGCCATAGGCTGCTGATGATTAGGTGGCTCAGCTCAAATATGGATTTACAAAACGGCCGGATCTTGGAGCAAGAACCCCACAAGTGGAGATTTGTGCCACCTGGCTTTCTGCAAATCCAGTACTGGTCTGAGATCATTGGAATTATATTATATAACATGACTTCTGTACCATCTGGACAAGATTTTAAACTACACAGCTTGTTACTGTCATTCCAGGAAGTGGTCAGTGGTCACAAGAAGAGAAGTCGACGTGAGATCTTCTCATACTTCCTGATGCATTCCTGGAAAAGTGCCTGAAGGGAAATCTCTCTGACAGAAATTTGGCAAACACTTTATTGTATCTAAGCCTAGGCGGTTTTCCCTTTGTTTTCACCTGCAAGAACGCATGTACCGTCCTAGTGTGACCATGGTCACACACTGGACTGTTTCTTATGAAGGAGCAGCACTGTCACCCCAGACTGCTCACCTGATTTGGACTAAAAACACTTTCACCTCTGCCCACCTCCATTGCATGAGTAAGGGAGATTGTATTTCATGGAAGATAGCTGAAAAAGCTAGTTACATAGTTTACAATTTATTGTAAGTGCACAGGATGTTACAAGAACAGGATCAACAGATATTCATTGTAACTACAGATAATGTACAAAGCATGAGAAAAGACAACCAATGCAGCCACCACATCCAAAGACTATGTTGCTCTATTTATATGTTTTGTTCTTGGGTGTATATACTGTACATTTCAAGCACTGATCTAACGTTGAGCAATAATAAAGAGTTTTAGATTACTGTTGCCCTTTTAAAATGGTGTTGGGAGGAGGTAGGGGGAGGAGGGTTCCACAGCATTCAGGCAAAACGAGTTAAAATATCAATTTAAGAGAATAGATGACAAGATTGCCTTGTTGCCATAGAAAATGGGATGATTTACTATAGAAACATAACCCTCCCAACCCCCAAAGATAATACATGTACATCTTGTGCCTTCTCGAAATTAGTGTCTAACTAATTTGTACTTTGGCTTTATTGGAATCAGGAAACTCGAAATTTGGAGGGCGACCAATGCGTGACAGCTGTGAACATCCGAGCACAAAACCAGCACTGTGGCCTTCAATTCCCAGTGCTAGAAATGCACAAAGAGAAGCCTTTTCAAATGCTGAAGCCTCATTTTCAACGGAGACAAAGATAATTCCATCGGGTGCTGGACTGCCTTGCCAGGATACTGTAGGTGTTGAACCTGCGTTTTCCCTCCACACATCTTGCTCTCCATCACTTCCTGAGTTTAGAAAAGGCACATCCTTCCATACAAAACATTTAGCTGTTTATTATATAAATTTATGGCTTTGACAAAAAGGCAAGTCTGACTGATGAGAGTTTATGATGCATGCCAGTAGCCTAGCTAAACATTCCCTAGGCCCCAGCAAAAGTTTTGACCATTGGCCCCTTGATGAACTCCACTTTACTGTCATCCCACAACAACCTTTTCTGGTACCCACTGCAACACTTTTTAACTAGAATTCACCAAACACAGAGATGTCAGTGACATAAAACATAGCAAACTGCTCAAGGAACATGTACCAGGTGGGCACATAGAACAGTGGCACTTATTCATGAGTAAAATGAAGTGCAGGCACCTGTTGGTGTGTGGTGGGCTGCCTCGCGTTTGGCCCAGAATAAAGTGAACTTCATAGCAATACTATATCTTTGCCCACGACTCTCCCCCGATGTGTGAGTGGAGGCCGACTCCCTGTCCACCCTCCTGGCTGTGCCACTTCACCCCCTTATTCCCAGGGGTTCCAGTTGATGGCCTACCTTTCCAAGGCCTGGCAGTTAGGGGACACCAGTACACCCTCTCACTATCTTAAGAGAAACATGACAACTGAAAAAGACATCATAAAGGCTGGATGTGGTTGATGTTCTTTACTAAAAAGCCCTAATCAATGCATGGTTCTTCATGGGTTGCAGACCCCAACACAGTTCTATCAGCAAGATGTGAGGAACAGTTGATCTGAGGCCTTGCCAGAGGCTGCTCGCATCTTCTGCAAAGGGGCACTCACTCAATGTAGCTTTGCTACTCTTCTTTGCCAGGGATAGGAGGGTGGGAACCAAAGGGTGAACCAACTCCTTTGGTTTTCCCCTAGATGTGAACTCACTGGAGCTTTTCTACTCTCTCAGGGATATGGTCCCCTGAGGGGAGAAGAGCAGAATCACAGATGTTAGATGTTGCCTCTTCCCCTTCCTCTCCAGTATGACCCACCTCCCTTCCTGATCCTGATTAAACTCTTATGCCACGTGCACATGATCAGACTGTCCGGCGGACAGATGTCACAGTCCCAGCATCCTCTGGGACTGTGACGTCATAATGGGCGGGGACATCACCCGGTGACCCCACCCATTGTCCCTATATAAGTCGCTGTGCACCGCGTCCCTGTCATTGTGGCCAGAGAGAGAGCGTTGAATCAACATCTCAAGGAACAAAAAGAAGAACAAGAAGAAGAACAAGAAGAAGAGAAGGCGGCGGCGACAGAAGACCGGGCCACCGCTAGTAAAAGAGCTGGAAGAAGGAGCGGGGGCCCGGCAAGAAGAACCAAAGAGGGGGACAAGACCCCCGAAGTCGGAAGAAGAGGCGGCGGCAACAGAAGACCGGGCCACTGCTAGTAAAAGAGCTGGAAGGAGCGGAGGCCCGGCAAGAAGAACCGAAGAGGGGGACAAGACCCCCGAAGTCGGAAGAAGACCCCCGGGCGGTGACGAAGAAGAAAGCCGGCTCCTCCGCTAGTAAAAGAGCTAGCAGAAGATAGCGGAGGAGTCCGGCGAGAAGACCCCCCAAGATGGAAGAAGACCCCCGGAGCTGTGCAATAAATTATTTTAAACCCTTGTGTGGTGTTTTTTTTAAATTTTTTTTCATCAGGTGAATGGGTAGGTGTACATAGTACCCCATACTCATTCACATAGGATGGGGGGCCGGTATCTGGGGGCCCCCTTATTAAAGGGGGCTTGAGGATTCTGATAAGCCCCCCGCCCACAGACCCCGACAACCAACGGCCAGGGTTGTCGGGAAGAGGCCCTTGTCCTCATCAACATGGGGACAAGGATCTTTGGGGTGGGGGGGCCCATGTTGAGGGCACACGGCCTGGTACGGCTCATGAGGGGGGGGGGGCGCTCGCTCGTCCCCACCCCCTTTCCTGACCGGCCGGGTTGCGTGCTCGGCTAAGGGTCTTATATGGACCTTTGGGGGGGACCCCCACGCCGTTTTTTTTGGCGTAGGGCTTCCCCTTTAAGTCCATACCAGGTGACGGGGCCAGCGATGTGTCAATCTCGCTGCCGAAGGCGGCAACATTGACTTCCTTTGCTAGTCCCGGCTACCTGGAGCTGTGTTCAAAATCAACGGACTTTCCTCCTTGTGTGCCCCCCCCCCCCCCAAAAAAAAAACACCAGTCCCAAATCCCCCAGGAAATGGGGGAACGGGTGTAAGCCCAGGTCACTCTCAAACCATACCCAGCCACATGCCTTCAATAAAGCATCTTGTTGGGGCTCTTCCCCACAACCCTGTCCCAGTGGTTGTGGGAGTCTGCAGGCAGGTAGGTTATCGGAATCTGGAAGAACCCTTTAACAATTAGGGGGCATTCAGATACCATCCCCCACCGTGAATGAGTAAGCCCTCATACACACGGTCAGACAGATTTTGTCCGAAACTTGTGTTGCATACACATGGTTGGACAAAGTTGTCGGAAAATCCAATCGTACGTAACGTGATGATGTTATTTCGTTACGACGGGACTACGTTCAGGCTAGTAGCCAATAGTTTGGTCTAGGAATTTGATCTGAGCATCAGTGGCACTTTGTCCGATCAGAATTCTCTACACACAATCAGACAAAGTCCGATCGGATCATGTTGTCGGAAAGTTTTATAGCCCAGCTCTAAAACTTTGTCTGTCGGATATTCCAACGGAAACAGTCCGATGGAGCCCACACACAGTCGGATTATCCGACAACACGGTCCGATCGGACATTTTCTGTCCGAATGTCCGACCGTGTGTACAAGGGCTAAGGGTTGCCTAGTACACCTACTCATTCACAAACAAAAATGTAAATTAATACACAGACACAGTTTGATTGATGTAGATTCACATAATTCATGATGCCTGACACCCACTGATCGGCCAAAAAAAAAAAAAAAGATCTCTGACACACTTCTGGTCCCATCAATTTTCTCAGTTATTGTTACTGGGGGTTGGTGTCAGAGTTACAGGAAAGGATACAGTGAGGGTTAGTGTTAGGGTTACAGGGAAGTATACAGTGGGGATTAGTGTTTTGGTTACAGGAAGAGATACTGTAAGGGTTAGTGTTAGAGTTACAGGGAAGGATACTGTGGGGATTAGTGTTGGGGTTACAGGGAGGGCTACTGTGGGGATTAGTGTTGGGGTTACAGGTAAGGATATTGTGAGGATTAGAGTTAGGGTTATAGGAAAGAATAATGTAAGGATTAATATTAGGTTTATAGAGAGGGATACTGTGAGGGCTAGTGTTAGCACGGTCGGAGATTCCGACAACCAAATCCGTCGGATTATGTCCGACGGATTTTGTCCGAAACTGTTGCATACACACGGTCGGACAAAGTTGTCGGAAAATCCGATCGTTCAGAACGTGATGACATTATTTCGTTACGACTGGACTACCATCAGGCTAGTAACCAATAGCTTTGCTGTAGGAATTTGATCTGAGCATGCGTGGCACTTTGCCCGATCGGAATTCTCTACACATGATCGGAGTATGTCTGATCGGAGCATTTTGTTGGAAAATTTTACCAACCAGTTGGAAAACTTGGTCCGTCGGAGTAAAAGTCAGATGGAGACCACACACAGTCGGAATATCCGACAAAATGCTCCGATCGGACACATTCCGTCTGAATCTCCGACCGTGTGTACAAGGGCTAAGGGTTACTGGAAAGGATATTGTGAGGGTTAACGTTAGGGTTGTAGGGAAGGATACTGTGAGGGTTAGCATTGGGGTTACAGGGAAGGATTCTGTAAGGATTAGTGTTAGGGTTTAGGGAAGAATACTGTAAGGGTTAGTGTTAAAGGGAAGGATACTGTGGGGATTAGTATTGGGGTTATAGGGATGGGTACTATGGTGATCAATGTTGAGGTTACATGGAAGGATACTATGGGTATTAGTATTGGCATTGGATTAGTGTTAGGTTTGCAGGGAAGAATACTGTGTTAGTGTTAGGGTACATGGAAGGATATTGTAAGGGTTAGTGATAGGGTTATAAGAAAGAATATTGTGAAGGCTAGCGTTAGGGTTACAAGGAAGGATACTGTGAAGATTAGTGTTAGGGTTCAGGGAAAGAAACTGTGAGGGTTATTATTAGTGTTACAGGGAAGGATACTGTGGGGATTAGTGTTGGTGTTAAAATGATGGATACTATGGGGATCAGTGTTGGGGTTACAGGGAAGAATACTGTGAGAGTTAGTGTAAGGGCTACAGGGAAGGACACTGTGTTAATGTTAGGGTTCATGGAAGGATATAGTGAGGGTTAGTGTAATGGCTACAGGGAAGGGCATTGTGTTAGTGTTAAGCCGCGTACACACGTAGCCGTCTGTCCGACGTACTTAGTCTGGCGGACGTCCGCCAAACTGTCCGTCGGAATTTTCGAACGGGCTACTTGCCCACACACGGCACTTTTTCAGCGGACTAATACGGCGTACTAAGTCTGCCGTACTTTCGAAATGAATGGACTCGCCCACACACGCGGAGGAAAGTCCGCTCATTTCGAACGCATCTCCAGGTAGGTGGGGCCCGCGAAGGAGACCTCGCTGGCCCCGCCGCCTGGTATGGACTTAAAGGGGAACCCCCAACGCCGAAAAAAATCGGCGTGGGGGTCCCCCCCAAGTCCACAACAGACCCTTGTCCGAGCACGCTACCCGGCCGGCCAGGAAAGGGGGGCAAGCGAGCGCCCCTCCTTAGCCGTACCAGGCCGCATGCCCTCAACATGGGGGGTGCCTTGGGGAAGGGGGGGGCGCGCGCCCCCCCCCCACCCCAAAGCACCTTGTCCCCATGTTGATGAGGACAAGGGCCTCTTCCCGACAACCCTGGCCGTTGGTTGTCGGGGTCTGCGGGCGGGGGGCTTATCGGAATCCGGGAGCCCCCTTTAATAAGGGGGCCCCCGGATACCGGCCCCCCACCCTATGTGAATGAGTATGGAGTACAATGTACCCCTACCCATTCACCTGTAAAATAAAAGTACAAAAAAAAAACACAACACACAAGATAAAATACTTTATTACACAGCTCCGGGGGTCTTCCGTCTTCGGGGGTCTTCTCGCCGGACTCCTCCGCTATCTTCTTGTAGCTCTTTTGCTAGCGGAGGAGTCCGGCTTTCTTCCTCGCCGCCGGCCTCTTCTCCCGACTTCGGGGGTCTTGTCCCCCTCTTCGGTTCTTCTGCCGAGGCCACCGCACCTTCTTATAGCTCTTTTACAGGCGGTGGCCCGGTCTTCTGTCGCCGCTGCCGCCTTCCGTTCTTCTTCTTCTTCTTCTCCTTCTTCTCCTGGAGATGTTGACTCGACGATCTCTCCGGCCACAATGCCAGGGACGCGCTGCGCGGCCACTTATATAAGGACAAGGGGCGGTGTCACATGGCTTTATGTCACATGGGTTGGTGTCACATGGTGACCCCGCCCCCTTACAATGTCACAGTCCCCATGTGACATCAACCCATGTGACCAACCCATGTGACATAAAGCCATGTGACACCGCCCCTTGTCCCTATATAAGTGGCCGCGCAGCGCGTCCCTGGCATTGTGGCCGGAGAGAGCGTCGAGTCAACATCTCCAGGAGAAGAAGGAGAAGAAGAAGAAGAATAACGGAAGGCGGCAGCGGCGACAGAAGACCGGGCCACTGCCTGTAAAAGAAGAGGTGGACAAGACACCCATACTCATTCACATAGGGTGGGGGACCGGTATCCGGGGGCCCCCTTATTAAAGGGGGCTTCCGGATTCCGATAAGCCCCCCGCCCGAAGACCCCGACAACCAACGGCCAGGGTTGTCGGGAAGAGGCCCTTGTCCTCATCAACATGGGGACAGGGTGCTGTGGGGTGGGGGTGCCGAGCGGCCCCCCCTTCCCCAAGGCACCCCCCATGTTGAGGGCACGCGGCCTGGTACGCTAAGGAGGTGGGGGGCGCTCGCTCGCCCCCCTTTCCTGGCCGGCCGGGTAGCGTGCTCGGACAAGGGTCTGTTGTGGACTTGGGGGGGACCCCCACGCCGATTTTTTTCGGCGTTAGGGTTCCTCTTTAAGTCCATACCAGGCGGCGGGGCCAGCGACGTCTCCTTCGCGGGCCCCACCTACCTGGAGACCCGCTCGAAATGAGCGGACTTTTCTCCGGGTGGGAAAAGTCCGCTCATTTCAAAAGTACGGCGGACTTGCATACACACGGCCGGATTGTCCGCCGAAATGCGAGTACCGCGTGCAAATTTTTGTGCAAACCGAAATTCTAAGTCCGCCGTACTGTCGGGTCAAAAAAGTATGCCGGAGGCTACACACGGGGGATTGTTTGGCGGACTTGAGTTTGCCGGACTTTTCCACCGGATTGTTTGATCGTGTGTACGCGGCATTAGGGTTCATGGAAGTATATAGTGAGGGTTAGTGTAAGGGTTACAGGGAAGGATACTATGAGGCTTAGTGTTAGGGTTACAGGGAAGGATACTGTGGGGATTAGTGTTAGGGTTCAGGAAAAGATACTATGAGGGTTAGTGACAGGGTTATAGGGAAGGATATTGCGATGGTTAACGTTGTGGCTACGGGAGGAGTTTAGCATTATAGGATAGGTTAGTGAGAAGCCGGTTTTTGTGCCATCATCCATTACCTCTTTATTACCTCTCTTTGGACTGCTGTACACAGGGATGATCTGGACAGGCACATGCAGATTTTCAGGGGGCCAAGAGTGGACTCTGCGTAGCCATTGCAGCAAGAACCGTCTTATATTTCAAACTAATAATATTAACATGACGGAAAAAAAAATCCACATCCGTTTCATCTCCCAATCTTCCATGTGCAAAATATAATGAACATTTACCTTTTGATTAGACGACAAGGTCAGAAGGAAGTTGTAACTCCACGATACAGTCGTTCCATTTTAAAAAAAATAAAAAATTTTCATCGCTGCACCAATTAAGATCTCCAGCTGTCAGTATCTAATATTACTACACCATAAAGAAAGACAGTACGACGCATTGATCTGTGTCGAAGCCACTTCAGAGAGAAAATTGGACAGAAATAAAGATAATTGTCACAGGATGTCAAGCCATTAAATAAGGATGCAGGATGAGAACTGTGAAGCGTGCAGTCAAACCCCTTTTTTTCCTTCTGTTGTATTGAAGGCGCTATTTATACGGGAACAAAATGCTTTTCGGCATCTAGCACCTCTTGCCCCGGTAGGACGCTCTCTTCAATTGGTTTGATGTAATGACTTATTGCAGCTAAAGACAGGCCTTTTATGAAGATTCTTTTCATCTCCATTGCGCATTACATATTCTGAGCGTTGTTCGGAGCCCGCTGCTTTGTCTTTTAACCAGCACAAATTGAACCTAGTCCTATGATTACCCAACCTAGCACGGCAAAGTTCTAGACCTGGAAAGATAAAAGATGATTTAACTTCTAGCTATCCGGGTGCAGAGAAAAAGTTCACAGTGTGCTTTGGCCATTTATGGCTACAATCGGCCACAATTGACCTTCTCTATGGGATAGAGCAAGGCTTATAGCTTTGCTCTGATCAAATATAAAAAATGTGGACTTTACCCCTTCGTGACCACAAATTATTGAAACCCAGATGTCCAGACCAAATGTAACAGCTTTAGTCTCCATCTGTTAAACTGCCAATAACTCTATCACAAGCACACAAACACCTCAGTGCTCAGACAGTAGTACATCGAAGGTGTCACAACTGGAAATGCTTTGCATGATGCAACCCTCCTCAGACAAGGAAATCTCAAAAGTAACTGTAAAAACATACAAGAGAAAAAAAAAGAGAAAAACATACTCACAAACATATGTAGCTCCCTCTAGTGTGTGCCAGATGTAAGATAGGTTTTGTAGTGTAGGTTTTGTTAGAGTAGGAAAATTTAGAAGGTTGGAGAAACTTCTAGAGCTAGTGGGTGGAGGCTAGGAGGGGCTGTTTTGAATATTTATGAGGGCCTCAGCTAATCCCTAATAAAGGGCTGGCAGGGGGCAAGACTAATCTCATAATTAGGCATGAGACATGCCAGCAGGGCAGTTGGGTGGAAGATGGAGATATAGTGCTATGGATACTTTCGGATATTGGAGGCTCTCTGGGGTAACCCTAGTCTGGGGAGAGTGACCTTGGGCTGGGGCTCGGGTGCTGGAAGGATCTTGCCACATCGCACGGAGGAAGCACTTCCTGGAGGCACAAGAGCAAGTGGAGGACCATGTGAGTAGAGCAACCCTACTGGGGACTTATAAGGGGGGAGACTTCCATATGTAGCCAGTTCTCCCTGAAGACAGTGTTGTGCTAAGTCTTCAGCCCTTCCTGGGAGATCTGGTACAGAGTCAGCCAAGTGGGCTGGTGTGAGTCAGTCTGGAAGACTGTGGAAGAAAGTTAGCCTGGAGGGCTGGGTTCATTAGCCACAGGAGGGAGAGTGCAAGCTGATCACTGTGTACTGCTACAAAACAAGGGGATTCAAGTTTCTGCCTGCTAAAGGTCTTCGCTTACTTTGACTGTCCTTGTCAAAGTGCAGGAGTGTCGAGGAGGTTGTACCCTGTTTCCCTGAAAATAAGACCTAGCATGATTGTTGGTGATGGCTGCAATATAAGCCCTACCCCCCAAATAAGCCCTACCCTAAAAATAAGACCTACACATACTTTAACTAGGGCTTATTTGGGGGGTAAGGCTTATATTGCAGCCATCACCGACAATCTGACAAGGTCTTATTTTCGGGGAAACAAGGTATATAGACTGTATATAGACTGTTTATAGGAAAATGTCCCTGAAGATGTTGCTAAAGTGTTGTTGTTGAAGTCAAGTGGGCATCCCATAATCTCCCATCCCTTTTCCAAGTAATTACCCCTCAATAAACCACAAAAAACAAAATCATGGACTGTTCTTTGTCTTTGGAGTGCCTGTGAAAATTCGGTGTGCCTGGCTGTGCAGGGCTGGGATCCCAATTCTCCTTAGGGGGTGCACTACACACAAACAGGTATATCAGATGACTACTCTAGCCATGGGACAATGTCAACAGACCATGTATGTCAAAACCGGTAGGCTGACATGTTTTGGAGGAAGTACCCCCCTTCAGATCTACCCCTAATGCCGCATACACACGACCGGACTTTTCAGCAGACTAGGTCAGAATGTCTTCCGACTGACTTTTCAGTGGAGTTCCGATGGACTTTCCGAATGAACGGACTTGGCCACACACAATCACACCAAAGTCCGACAGATTCGACCGTGATGACGTACGACTGGACTAGAATAAGGAAGTTTATAGCCAGTAGCCAATAGCTGCCCTAGCGTCGGTTTTCATCCATCGGACTAGCATACAGACGAACTGATTTTTCGACTGAACTTCAGTCCGTCGGAAAGATTTGAAACATGTTTTAAATCTAAAGTCCGTCTGATTTTGTAATAGTGTCCCATTATTGGTGTCCGTGGGAGGGATAGTGCCCAAATGTTTTTGACAGTAGGAGGAATTATGCCCCATTGTTGGTATCAGTTGAAGGAATTGTGGCCCATTGTTGGAGTGCGTGGAAGGAAAGATGCCACATCATTGGTGTCAGTGGAAGGAATAGTGGTGTCAGTGGGTGAAATTATTCCCCATCCTTGGCATCAGTGCGAGGAATGATGCCATACTATTTGAGTCAGTGGGAGGTATAGCGTTCCATCATTGGTTTCAGTGGAAGAAATAGTGCCCCATTGTTGGTATCAGTGGGAGGAATAGTAACCTACTATTGGTGTCAGTGGAAGGAATGGTGCCGCATTGTTGGTATCAGAGGGAGGAATAGTACCTTATATCAGTGCGATCAACAGTGTCTCTTGTCATTAAAAACTATGAATTGTGCCCCATTGTTGGTTTCAGTGGGAGGAAAAGTGTCCAAATGTTTATATCAGTGGGAAGAATTATGCCCCATTGTTATTGTAAGAGGAAGGAAAAATCCCCTCTCATTTGTAACAGTGGGAGGAACACTTCCCTACTATTGGTGTCGGTGCAAGGAATGTCTCCTCATTGTGGGTGTCAGAGGGAGCAATAGTGCCTTATGTCAATAGGATCAATGCTGCCTCAAAAGTGCCCCATGGGCTGTAAAAAGACAAGCAAAGGGCTGCATCCAGCCCACAGGCCACAGTTTGGAGACCACTACTCCATATTATTTCCCTTCACTACCTTCTAAAAGGTTATGCAGGAAGGTGAGGGGAGAGTCAAAGGAGGCCAGCACAGAGAGTAATCAGACACTTTTAAAAGAGGAGAGGGCTATGCCATGAAAGGAGGGAGGGGGCTGTGCTTGGGAACTGACTCCTCCTAGAGTAGTCAAATTCCTTAGCAAGATCAAAGTTGGTTGCAAGTGAATAAAAAATAGTTCAGGGAAGGGCAAACACTTGAAGGACTTGATTTTTCTGTCCTTTTACCTGCTAGTTTTTAAGTTGTTGACAGAGTCTCTTAATGTAATCCTGACTTGCTAAAGAAAGACCCCTTTTACCTATGCACTCTTATGCCTCCCCCCAGGGGCGGACTGACCATTCGGGCACTTGGGCACTGCCCGAGGGCCCCATGCCACCAAGGGGCCCCATCAGGGTTGCCAGCCTCAATAAAACCAGGGACAGTACCGTATTTATCGGCGTATAACATGCACAAGGCGTATAACACGCACCTCAAGTTTAGGAGGGAATTTAAAAGAAAAAAAATCTTTTAGCAGGGAAGTTTAAGGAAAAAAATGTAGCCTTGTCAGTGTCATTTGCAGCCTTGCCAGTCATTTGCAGCCTTGCATTGCATTGCAGCCTTCCATTGCAGCCTTGCATTGCAGCCTTGCATTTCAGCCTTCCATTGCAGCCTTGCAGGCTTGTCTCCTTGCCATTTTAAAAATGGCGCTGTCGAGATACAGAGCGGATGTCCTGTGTATCTTGGCGGCGCTCGTTCTCGGCAGCTTTCGGGTATTTTCGGCCACACTCGGCCGTACTCGGCTATTTTCGGCCCTTCTCGCCTATTTTCGGCCGCACACGGCCGTTCTCGCCGGCTTTCGGCTTTCCGGCTGAATGTGGCCGAAAATAGCCGAGAACGGCCAAAAATAGCCAAGAACGGCCGAATATACCCGAGAACGGCCGAAAATACCCGAGAACGGCCGAAAATACCTGAAAGCCGCCGAGAGCGGCAGAAAAGGTTAGGAAGGGCAGGGGATCGGCGTATAACACACACCCCCGACTTCCCCCTGATTTTAGAAAAAAGTGCGTGTTATACGCCGATAAATACGGTATGTAAAAATCTCTGTTTTTAAAAAAAATCCCAAGATTATAGCTGCCCCACCTCTCCAGTACGTTTTCAGTGTGTGTATGTGTATTCTGTGTGTGTATATTGTGTGTCTGTGTGTGTATACTCAATGTGTGTGTGTGTATACTATGTGACCATAATCTCCTATTGCCTGGGGGCCCTATAAACTCCTATTGCCCCGGGGCCCCATAATCTTCTCCTATTGCCAGGGGGCCCCATGAGTTGTCAGTCCGCCCCTGCCTCCCCCTAGCACAGTTCCATTGACCCCCAGACCAAATCTCAATTCTGCCTGTTCATTATAACAAACCTTCCCACAGCTATTTGACAGAACATATTACATTCCTCCTCTTGTTCCTCTTTTGGCTTCAAATATCTCTTGAAATTCACCCAGAGTTTATTCTTAGCACAGTTCTTGGTAACCCGCAACACCTACATAGAGCTAAACTATCCGTCAAAAATACAGAACAGATTTTACGCTCTAAATTTGGAAACCTAATCCAGGAACAATAGGCTGGAAGCAAGGCTCTGTTGGCGAGACCGATGCTCACCATTAGGGATGACTCCAGTTCTGGAACCTGACGCTGGATGAACAAGCCTGCTTTTATAAATATGACGGATCGTTTATTTCCAAAAAACATGAAAGAGTTATTTCTAGTAATCATCAGTCTGAATTGTTTGCTATTCGGAAAGCTGCTGTCTGTGGGGCTTAACTTCATCTGTGCTTCTTCGGGAGAGACAAGGCGCAGGATAAACATTATGGTATAAAGGGGACCTGTCACCTCCACTCAAAGACAGCCATTTGTTCACTACATCCATTTCTATCTCTAGATAAAGCCCTTTGGACTTCAAGGCAAACTTGAAGGCACGGCCTCATGATATTGCTTTGTATTTATAAATTTCACTTAATGGAAATGTCAGAACTGGTCAACTAGCTATAACCTAGATTGCCAGAAGACTCTTCTCTGTATGGCCCTCATTTCATTACCTGACCTTCCTAGCTGTTGGCTGGAGTTTGCCCTTTCTCCTTTTTTTCTCCTCAAGGTGTTCGTAGCGTATAAAGAATTATTTTAAATTCATAAGTGACAGATCATTTTGATAACAGTTTTGGGTGATGAGCCCTTCATCAGGCAGAAAGACAGATCACTTTTGAATTGAAAATCGCTTAATATTATATCATAATAATAACCTTATCAATAGTTGCAATTTACCCTATTTAATAATATAAATGGCAATACATGGAAATGCCCGAACTGGTCAATTAGCATTGTGAAAAAATAAAAAAAAATTAATAATGTCCATGAGTCCAAAAGCCTGCTATTACCTATATAGCCAGAAAACTCTTTTCTGTATGGCTCTTGCTCATTTTATTATCCGACTTTCCTAGATTTTGGCTGGAGTTTGCCCTTTCTCCTGTTTTCCCGTCAAGGTGTTAGTAGCGTATAAAAAATTATTTTAAATTCATAAGTGACAGATCATTTTGACAACAGTTTTGGGTGATGAGCCCTTCATCAGGCCAAAAGACAGATCACTTTTAAATTGAAAATAGCATAATATTATATCATAACAATAACCTTATCAATAGTTGCAATTCACCCTATTTAATAATATAAATGGCAATGCATGGAAATGCCTGAACTGTTCAACTAGCATTGTTAAAAAAATAAAAAATAAATATTAATAATGCCCATGAGTCCAAAAGCCTGCTATTACCTATATAGCCAGAAAATTATTTTCTGTATGGCTCTCGCTCATTTTATTATCCGACTTTCCTAGATTTTGGCTGGCGTTTGCCCTTTCTCCATCTTTACTCTTAAGACGGGTAGAGCAAATAAAGAATTTAGTTTAAATTCAAAAGTGACAGAGCATTTTGACAACAGTTTCGGACCACGAGCCCTTTGTCAGGCCAAAAGACAGATTGCTTTTAAGATTAAAATTAATTATAAACAATAACATTATCAATAGGTGCAGTTTGCCCTATTTTTAAAAATGATATTATTATTATTATCATTATTATACACGATTTATATAGCACCAACAGTTTACGCAGTGCTTTACAATGTATAGGGGGGGGGGCAACACAATTGCAGTACAGTTCAATACAAAAGGTACAGGAGGGCCCGACTCGTGGAGCTTACATTCTAAAGGGAGGGGGTGGTGGTACCCGTACGTGCCTGCCTTCCAGCGGGTGGGGGGTTCGATCGGACCCCCTCTCGCTGGCTGCGGCAGTCCGTTTTGCTTCAGGAGCTCATCCGGGATGAGGGGATGGCCGTTAGTTTCTGGCCATCCCCTCTCAATCGCTCCTGGCGAATGAGAAGCTTCCCCTGCCTGTGTAGTATAAACACAGGCAGGAGGAAGTGATGTCACTCTCCTCGGGCGGTCTTTTTGACCGGACTGCGAGGAGAGAAAACATAGTAAGTGCACCAATCACTACACTGACATGTAGGTACACATAGGCACACTGTCACCCCCCAATCACCCCCCCATTATTTTTTAGGTTCACCGCCAGGTTTTTATTGTGTTAGATACCCCCATATACTACCTAATAAAGATTTTAACCCCCTGATTGCCCCTAGAGTTAACCCTTTCACCAGCGATCACCGTATAAGTGTCACTGGTGACGCTGGTTAGCCAGTTAGTTATTTAGGTTCCCCGTCAGGTTTTTATGTAGCGCCAGGGACCCCCATATACTACCTAATAAAGGTTTTAACCCCCTGATTGCCCCTAGTTAATCCTTTCACCAGTGATCACCGTATAAGTGTTACGGGTGACTCTGGTTAGTTAGTTTGCTTTTTATAGTATCAGGGCACCCACCATTTATTACCCAATAAAGGTTTAACCCCCTGATCACCCGGCGGGTGATATCAATTAGGTTTTAGGGTCAGGGTCTGCGTCGCCCCAGGCAGTGCTAGGTTAGTGCCCGTACCGCTAACACCCACGCGCAAAGCATAAACCTCACGTAGTGGTATAGAATCTGAACAGATCAATATCTGATCTGATCAGATCTATACTAGCGTCCCCAGCAGTTTAGGGTTCCAAAAAAACGCATTGTTAGTGGGATCAGCCCAGATACCTTGCGTTTATTTGATTTTTCTTATAACAAAAAGTAGAAAATATCTTTTTTTTCCCCAAATTTTCTGTCTTTTTCCTTTTATATCGTAAAAAATAAAAATTGCAGAGGCAATCAAATACCATCAAAAGAAAGCTCTATTTGTGGGAAGAAAAGGACACAAATTTCGTTTGGGTACAACATTGCATGACCGCGCAATTACCAGTTAAACCAGTGCAGTGCGAAATTGTAAAAAGACCTCTGGTCCTTAGGCTGACAATTGGTCCGGGGCTTAAGTGGTTAATGGCATCCCAGTTTTAGACCTTAAGGTTTAATATTGAGTTGGCCCACCCATTGCAGCTATAACAGCTTCAACTCTTCTGGGAAGGCCGTCCACAAGGTTTAGGAGTGTGTCTATGGGAATGTTTGACCATTCTTCAAGAAGCGCATTTGTAAAGGTCAGGCACTCATGTGGACAAGAAGGCCTGGCTCACAGCCTCCGCTCTAATTTGTCCCAAATGTGTTTTATTGGGTTTAGGTCAGGACTTTGTGCAGGCCAGTCAAGTTCCTCCACCCCAAACTTGTCATTATGGACCTTGCTTTGTGCACTGGTGCGCAGTCATGTTGGAACAGGAAGGTCCCATCCCCAAACTGTTCCCAAACGTTGGGGACGTGAAATTGTTCAAAATGTCTTGGTATGCTGATGCCTTAGGAGTCCCCTCCACTGGAACTAAGGGGCCAAGGTCAACCTCTGAAAACCAACCCCCACACCATAATCCAACCTCCGCCAAATGATTTGGACCAGTGCACAAAGCAAGGTCCATAAAGACATGGATAAGCGAGTTCTATCAACCCAATCCGACTGATTTTGTGGTCGGAATGTCCGACCGTGTGTACAGGGCATTACAAGTCCTATGACAGTTAACACAGATCACATATAATTATTATACCTTTATATATTATTTCTGTGCATTTAGCTGTTTGCTTGGGAAAAAAAATTAAATAATTCCCGCCTGCGCTCCAGAACAAAAGAAGTGACAGTTTGCAGATGTCTTTGCTTTGAAGCAGCGCTATCGTGTTTTCATCAAATCTTAATGTGTCTCTGTGGTGAGAAGCCCATAGAAGGTCAATGTAAACAAATGTATCGATTCATCCCATGCTCACTGAAAATGCCTGACAAAACATAATGGCCGTACAATGGTAGAGAAATCCTCCAGATAACAAAAGCTGAAATGGTTTGTTTTCTGCTATTAAATGACCACAAAGGATCTTTCAAGTGGAGGTGAGAAAATGTGAGCTATGGAAAGTGTGATTAAAACTAAAGGCAGATAAAAAGAATATATATCAGCTGTGTATTCATTTAAACCTACCGTATGTTTAACTGTGGTTTATATAACGCCTTTTATTCTATATTAGCTTCCTCTAAATCCCCTGCACAACAAGACTGGGAGGGGCTGCACTCAGCCAATCACGATGTTCTGCTTTGCATAGCGCTGTCAAAAAGAATACAGAAATAAAAGAATAGGGATGACCTTGAAGTTAAATGTTGGTAGTTGAGTCGGAGATTTACATAGCTCCCAACTGGTTGCTAGAGGTTACACCACACATTACGGCTCACCGATTAGTTGCTAGAGGTTACAGCACATGATTTCTGCTTGTTGATTGGTTGCTGGACTAAAACCTCAAGGGATGAGGAAATTTAATTTAAACCAGGATAGCTGGCAAGTATGAGGCAGCTGCTTTGGGGCCCACAACAATGACAGGGCCCAGGGCAGCTGCCCCTTTTGTCCTGCCTTTAAAAACAGCCCCTGACTATAACCTTCAGGGCCCTGTTGTAAGAAACCATGAATTGCCCCCCCACGACCACCGGGGCCCTTTCTATCAGTCAAGGCATAGCTCCCAACTGTCCCTAATTTCGAGGGACTGTCCCTGATTTAGAGCAATGTCCCTCTGTCCCTCTTTCCTCCTCATTTGTCCCTCACTGTGGTCTGATCTATATAGTTGTATATAAAATGCATTTTTTATCTTTCAAAAAGTTTATCTTTTAGACCCTAGATCTCTCTTCTGGCCTTCAAACCATCAGATCATACTGAGATTGGTTTGATTGGATGGCTTGCTTCCGAAACCAGAAGTAAAGAAATCCTAGCTGCTTCCGGTTTCTGACGTCACACAGTGGGATTAAAGAGAAATCTCAATCTGAGTAGGAAAATAAAGGTAGGGGCGGGTACCATCGTCCTTAAGCTTACAGTGACGAAGGTGTGGGAGATGTCGGGAGCTACTCCAAAAAATGCCCCATGACAAACGGGATTATGGACTATCTCGGTACCCAGGGAATGGACAATTAAGTAAAAAATATATTTTATATAGAGAACAAAATTGATACATATTAATACAAGCAATATATAAAAATTGGCTGCATACAATGACAAGATGATATAGGCTAAACAGTGGAAACCCCACAATATAGTGGAGCCTCCGGAGATGTAGGTCCATAACCTAATCCTCTACATGTTTCGCAAAATGATTTGCTTCTTCAGAAGGAGTTGACCTTACACATCTATGAAGAAATACAGTCTTGCAATTAGATTGTCACAAATGGTAAAAGAGAGGAGGGAAGGGTAGGGTAGTCCAAAGTACCAGTGTATCTTTTTTACCATTTGTGACAATCTAATTTCAAGACTGTATTTCTTCATAGATGTATAAGGTCAACTCCTCCTGAAGAAGCGAATAATTTCACGAAACAGGTAGAGGATTATGTTTTGGACCTATATTTCCAGAGGCTCCACTATATTGTGGGGTTCCCACTATTTGGACCGTTTCATCTTGTCATTGTACGCAACCAATTTTTAAATATTGCTTGTATTAATATTCATCAATTTTGTTCTCTATAATAAAATATATTTTTTACTTAATTGTCCATTCCCTGGGTACCGAGATAGTCCATAATGCCGTTTGTCATGGGGCATTTTTTGGAGTAGCTCCCGACATCTCCCACACCTTCGTCACACAGTGGGAGGAACAACATCAGTTCCTCCCACTGTGTCCCAGGAACCGGATGGGAGGGAGGGGAGAACCGGATGTGGCGGGAGGGTGGGGATGTGGGGACCCTCCCCCCGCCACCTGTAAAAGTAATCCAGCAGATCCATAGCTAATAGGATTTTGTTTTCCATAAACGGAATGACTACCACAAAAAAATGATATCTCACCCTTCCAATCCTGCGACATACCGGTACATCGCTGGATAGGAAGCGGATAAATTGTAGTTCAGTGCATAGGAAGTGCAGGGAATTCTGCCAGGATTTTTTTCTGCACTCCCTGAAACAAATATTAGCCTGAAAAGAAGGTAGACTAATGCAGCCATCCCATCAAATGACCAGTAATCTGCAATATTTTATATTTTCGTTCTTGGTTTTAGATATCCTTTTTCGTTTTATTTTTCCTGTTTTTTCGGTTCCTAATTTACATAAAACAGCTTATTTCTCTGTTAAGAATGGAGGCATCCGTGTCAGTTTAATGCAAACCAAAACTACAAGCACGTAAACATGAGAACTGCGACAGCCGTTTTGATCTACATGACGTGTTATGTCAACAAATTGTATTAATCACGCTTTAGATTTGGCTGTCAGACTTTGTCAGATATGAGAACAGCAAACCCATCAGAGTTTTCATCTATTCCATAATTAATTCAGATTTTCCTGTGACAAACTGACATACATTTTCAGTAAATGTTTATTTGTGAACATTTTAGAAGTGGTTTGGTACATAAATGACATCTAGCAAAAAAAAAATAAAAAAGTACATAAAAAAAGTACATAAAAAAAGTACATAAAAAAAGTGTATATAAAACCAAAAATGTCATATACACGTTACTGTCAAAAGTATTGGGACACCTGCCTTTACATGCACATGAACTTTAAAGGCATCACAGTCTTATTCCGTAGGGTTTATTATTGAGTTGGCCCACCCTTTGCAGCTATAACAGCTTAAATTCTTCTGGGAAGGCCGTCCACAAGGTTTAGGAGTGTGTCTATGGGAATGTTGGATCATTCTTCCAGAAGTGCATTTGTGAGGTCAGGGACTGATGTTGGAGAGAAGGCCTGCCAATATTTATCCAAAATAATGTAACAGTTTAGTGTAGTCTGACATTTACACTACTTTTATTGCTTTGCATTTTTTTTTTGGGTGGGGGGCTTGAAAAATGTTAGTAGATGTACTCGTCTTATCCAGCGTTCTAGATCCTCTTCTACCACACTTTGAGGACTCTTGGAAAACCATGTCTACCCTATGGTCTTTACCTTGCTTACTCCAGATGACCCCATCCCTGCTCACATCTCTCCTGATGACAAATCCAAAATGTTGTCACTGGAACATAAAATAGGGAAAAACCGTCCCATGGAGACACCTGTTTTCGGGTCAGTATTGTATTTCCTTTCACTTTCTGTTATTTGAAGACTTTGAGATCTGAACTCAAAATCTTGCTAGTGATGTTCATGAGAGGCATAAAAAAAACTGATGACTTTGTTCTTCAACATCTATCCCAAAACCGAAATAGTTTAGGGTAGTCTGATCGATTGACAATTCTTTTATTGCTTTGCATTGCTTTTTTGGGGCATTGAAATCTCTTAGTGGAGGTACTTTTTTTGGAGTTCTAGTCTGATTCCTTTCTACCACACTTTGAGGGATTTTGGCAAACCATGTTCACCCCATGGTTTTTGCAGTGCTCCTTTCAGTCTCTGCTCACATCTCTCCCGATGTCAAATCCACAATGTTGTCACTGGAACAGGAATTGAGGGAACATCTTCTTACCTCTTGCAGGGTCAACTGTCAACAGCTTCTCATTCACTCCTTGTTAACTCTCGCCTTGACTATGGCAACCCCTTTCTCTTAGGCCTACCTCTACGTAGATAGATGATAGACATTCAGTCTATCATGAATGCTACCACCAGACTCATCTACCTTGCCAACTGCTCTTGGCCAATCCTTCTGCTGGTTTCGATTGCTCTTAGCCAATCCTTCTGCTGGTTTCGATTGCCCAGCACATTAGATTCAAAATACTAACCACAACATACAAGGCCATCCACAACTCTGCATCACCAAAATTTTTTCAAAATATCTCCACTCCCAAGACTTCCTGCTCTCTTTCTCTCTTGGTTCCTCCTCCCATGCTTATCTCCAGAGGCTCCCCCATCCTCTGGAACACTCTACCCCTGTCTATCTGGCTATCTTCTACTCTGGTCAACTTTAGCTGATCCCTGAAAACGTATCTCTTCAGGGAAGCCTATCCTGCCTCTACCTAACAACTGAACTTTTAATTCTTCCATCCGCTCATCCCTCATTGTTTTTACGTTTTGTACCACTTGCCCCACCCTTTAAACCTTCCAGACCGCCCCACGTACATTTACTGTGGCAGGGTGGCCTGGGTGTGCAAAATCATGTAACGGTACGTGATTTTGTGCACGCGGTTTAGGGAACGTGCACAGGCCCTGATTCTTCAGAAGAGAACCGAAGCAGCGGTGTGCCGATGTAAGCAAAACACACCGCTGCTCTGTTGGGGAGGAAAAGAAAGAGAACGAGTTTCAGCTAAGCTAAATCATGATCTCTCTTTTCCTCCAGTGAATCCCTGCCCACTACAGTTAGAAACAACCTCCCAGGGAACACCGTTAACCCTTTGATTGCCCCCTAGTGTTAACCCCTTCCCTGCCAGTGTCATTTATACATTGATCAGTGCATTTTTATAGCACTGATTACTGTATTGGTGTATATAACGTGAGAAAAAAAACACACTATCCACAAACAACAAATAAATAATAGCTGCCAGCACCGCAGACTTACTGCAACAAACAAAATGGTGAAATAATAAAAAAGGTGCGGCGCTTAGATTATATATATGACAAATTCTATATAATCTTTTACCAGTGTAAAAAATATATAATAAAATACAATCAACTTCAATAGTGATAAAAAAAACCTCCTCATAAATTAACACTATTAATGATTCTATGTTTTAGACAACACTATATCCAAATATACAATTTTTTTTTTTTATATATATGTATATACACCAAAGTGAACGTGTTAGGCCGCGTACACACGGGCGGACTGTTCGCCCAACTTAGTTCGTCAGACAATCCGACAGACAGTCCGTTCAAAATTAGCATGAACGGACTTGACCACACACGATGAACGAACAGTCCGCTGAAAACATGCGTGATGACGTGTACAGCACGTACGACGGGACTAGAAAAACGACGTCCTATACACTGCAATGCAACCTTCGACCGTGTAAACCCTTTCTGAGCATGCGCCATACTTAGTCCGTCCAACTTGCCTACACACGAGCGGACTGTCCGCTGAAACCAAGTTTGGACGGACAAAACCAAGTTTGAACGGATTGTCTTACGGAAATTCCGTAAGACTTTGTTCGTCAGACTGTCCGCTGAAACAGTCCGCTGAAGCCCACACACGAGCGGATTGTCCGCTGAAACACTGTTCAGCGGACTAAGTTGGGCAGACAGTCCGCCCGTGTGTACGCGGCCTTAGGAGTCCATAAGTGAAACAATATGGTGACAAAGTGCAATATCTTGAGAAGTTATAGTATATTATAGGCCAAAAAGAAAATACAGCCTCATAGTGAAATACCGTTTAAAACTTTTATTAACATTAAAAGCGTAAATGGGTACTTACATATTACAGACAAATACAAGCATGGAATTAAAATCTTTTATTAACATTAAAAGCGGAAATGGGTACTCACATATTATAGGCAAATACAAGCATGGAATTAAAATCTGGCAACACAGTGGCATCAACGAGCCCTTCCCGACGCGTTTCTCCTAAACAGCCATCATCTGGGGATCTCCCCAGATGATGCCTGTTTAGGAAAAACGTGTATGGAAGGGCTCGTTAATGCCACTGCGTTGCCAGATTTTATTTCCATGCTTGTATTTGCCTGTAATATGTGAGTACCCATTTCCGCTTTTAATGTTAATAAAAGATTTAAACAGTATTTCACTATGAGGCTGTATTTTCTTTTTGGCCTATAACATACGTGGAGGAATCTCTGTCCTCAGTCACCCCAAAAGGTGGATAGCCATTTCATCTATTTTTGGGTCATCTCTCTGTCTACTCTGGTACCCATGAGAAGTTACAAGTTTGCCAGCTGTTTTTCCGTGTGGATTTACATCAATAAACTCGTGTGACTCACTAGGTATATACCTAACTGGGTCCATTACATCTGGTAAGCCTCCTCTCAAGTGGTGGTGGATTTCATGCAAAGCATTCACTGAAGTCACTATAACTTCTCAAGATATTGCACTTTGTCACCATATTGTTTCACTTATGGACTCTTAACACGTTCACTTTGGTGGATATACGTATATAAAAATTTTTTTTAGTATATTTGGATATAGTGTTGTCTAAAACATCATCAGAATCATTAATAGTGTTCATTTATGACTGTAATGGTGTCACTGGTCCCTAAAAGTGTCACTTAGGGTCAGATTTATCCGCCATAATGTCGCAGCCCTGCTAAAAATCACAGATCGCCGCCATTTCCAGTAAAAAAAAATAATAAAATAAAAGTCCATAAATCTATCCCGTAGTTTGTAGACGCTATAACTTTTGCAAAAACCAATCAACATACGCTTATTGAGATTTCTTTTTAACCAAAAATATGTAGCAAAATACATATTGGCCTAAATTGATTTAGAAATACATTTTTTACTTTTTTTTTTTGGATATGTATTATAGAAAAAAGTAAAAAATATTGTTTTTTTTTTTCAAAATTGTCGGTCTTTTTTTGTTTATACCGCAAAAATAAAAGCAGCAGAGGTAATCGAATACCACCTTTGGTGAGGAAAAAAAAAGACATCTACTTTATTTGGAAGCAGCGTCGGACGACCGCGCGGTTGTCAGTTAAAGCGACGCAGTGCCTCATCGCAAACAAAAAAAAAAAAAAATTGGCCTGGTCAGGAAGTGGGTAGAACCTTCCAGGGGGTGAAGTGGTTAAGATTGTAAGCTCTTATGAGCAGGGCCCTCTTGTATTTTACTGTATTGTAATTGATGTGTCCCATTATATTGTAAAGTGTTGTGCAAAATGTTGGTGCTATATAATAATAATAATAATAATAATAATAATAATAATAACAATAATAATAATACTATGTATTTCCTATAATTTTCTGTTGTTTGAAGACCTTAGAATTTGAACTCAAAATCCTGCTTTTTGAAATTAATGAGAGCCATATGAAAACGATGATTTCGTTCTCCATCAATCCAAAATACCGATTTAGTAGACTGATCCATTGACACTTTCTTTATTGCTTTGCATTTTCTTTTTTTTTTTTTTATGATGTTGTTGAAATGCACAACGGGAGGATCAAAGAATCTTTACCAAGAATGAAAAAAACATGAACCAAAACACAAATTGTCAAACGCGTTAGTCTTGCTGCAAAGCAGCTCGTGTCAAAATCTGTGCTAATTTAATCTGTTGACATAACACATTTGTTTTCATCACACTTGTCAGCAACCATTGCGGTTAATTTTTGCTTAAAAGGCTACGAGCGGTTTCAGGCAACAGGAAGACGGATCATTAGAGGAAAGGATGACAACAAGTACTTTTAGGATCGTGTGAATTAAGCGAGGCCAAACAGGGGCTAAAACCGCTAACACCTCTGAATTAGGATGAAAGGAATCGACGCCGTCACAAAAAAAGATGTGAAATTCGCTAAGAATACTAAAATTAAATGATAAACATGGTATTGGAAAAAAGTTACATATGTTTGTGCCACTGATAGGAAAACTAACATTGTACAATTATGACTCTTATTTTAGGATACTGTACTGACAATTGACAAAACTTAGCAAATCTCTTATAACTGAATATACAATGTACGCTATATTACCAAAAGTATTGGGACACCTGCCTTTACTCGCACATGAACTTTAATGGCATCCCAGTCTTAAGCCTCGTGCACACAATTGGACTTTTCCGACGGGAAATGTTCGATGACAGGCTGTTGGCGGCAAATCCGACCATGTGTACGCTCCATCGGACAATTGTTGTCGGATTTTCAGCAGACAAATGTTGGATGGCAGGTTTTAAAATTGAACGTGTGTTGACGGATTTTCTGAGCGTGTGTAGCAAGGACGAGCCAGAAGCGGTCGGCCTTGTAAACTAGCATTCGTAATGGAGAATTAACATTCGCCAAATTATGAAATGTCGAAAATGTAGCGCACATTCTCTTCTTCTTTAATGGGATAATAATAAAGTTGCTTTCCTGGTGATACTGATGGAGTTATTGAAAACAAATTTTCAAAAGCTTTTTCTTTCTAGTGATATCAAGAATAATATTATCATGCTTTTTTTTCTTTTTGTTACCACAACACCATTACAGACCAGTTAGCCTAACATCAATAGTATGTAAACTCTTGGAGGAGATGATAAGTAATCAGCAGTAATCAGCATGGATTCATGAAGAATCGTTCTTGCCAAACCAATCTATTAACCTTCTATGAGGAGGTGAGTTGCCATCTAGATAAAGGAAGATTCACGGACATGGTGTATCTGGATTTTGCAAAAGCATTTGTCACAGTCCCCCATTAACGTTTACTGTACAAAGTAAGGTCCGTTGGCATGGACTATAGGGTGAGTACATGGATTGAAAACTGGCTACAGGGGTGAATTCAGAGGGTGGTGATCAATGGGGAGTACTCGGAATGGTCAGGGGTGGGTAGTGGGGTCCCCCAGGGTTCTGTGCTGGGAGCATCGATTGTTTCAAGAAACTATTAGATAAGCACCTAAACGACCGCAATATACAGGGATATACAATGTAATACTGACATATTATCACACACATAGGTTGGACTTGATGGACTTGTGTCTTTTTTCAACCTCACCTACTATGTACTGTAACTATGTTTGCAAGGTGTTAGTATGGGCATCAGACAGGCATCAATGAGCTTTAGTATGGGCATTAGACAGGCATTTTACAAGCATTAATGAGGAGTAAAAAATGCTCCCCGAAGCCCTATGGGCAGATTTGAAGTGTTTAACAAGCATTAAAAATGCTCCACAAATGCCTATTCAATTACAGCAAATGAACGAATCTTAACGTTCTCCTCATACACTCTCCTAATGCTGGCATGTTTTTTGTTATATATATATATATATATATATATATATATATATATATATGGCACATCTGATTGTCTCTCAGAACAATGTAGCCTTCCGTGGTCCAGAGCCTGGTTATTAGGGGTACTGGAAAATGTTTAAACTGGTTCTGCACCTTTAAAAAAAAAGATTAAAAGCCAGCAGCTACAAATACTGCAGCTGCTGACTTTTAATAAATTGACACTTACCTGTCCCAGGGTCCAGCGATGTCGGCAGCAGATGACGAGCGATCGCTCGTCTCTCTGCTGCCCCCACCGCCATCCTCTGTCAGGGAGTCGGGAAGTGAAGCATTGTGGCCTCACTGCCCGGTTCCCTACTGCGCATGCGCGAGTCGCACTGTGCGTCTCTGCTGGTCCCCGCTGTGTCCTGGGAACTGTGTGTTTCCCAGAACACAACGGGGGGGGGGGGCATCTGCGGTGGTCTTGTCCCGGAAGTGGGTGCAGATACCTGGTTTATCCCGGTAACTGCACCCCCCTCCCCCCTAAAAGGTGCCGATTGTGGTACCGGAGGGGGGGTGGGATCAGATGAGCGGAACTTCCACTTCAGGGTGGAGGACCGCTTTAATTCATTGGCCTTACAGTGGTGTGAAAAAGTGTTTGCCCCCTTCCTCATTTCCTGTTCCTTTGCATGTTTGTCACACTTAAGTGTTTCGGAACATCAAATCAATTTAAACAATAGTCAAGGACAACACAAGTAAACACAAAATGCAATTTGTAAATGAAGGTGTTTATTATTAAAGGTGAAATAAAATCCAAACCATCATGGCCCTGTGTGAAAAAGTGATTGCCCCCCCTTGTTAAAACATACTATAACTGTGGTTGTCCACACCTGAGTTCAATTTCTATAGCCACACCCAGGCCTGATTATTGCCACACCTGTTCACAATCAAGGCATCACTTAAATAGGAGCTGCTTGACACAGTAAGTGCCGGTTCACACTACCGCGACTTGTCAGGCGACTTAGCCGCCTGACAAGTCGCGCTCCGTTCTGTACTACGGAACCGTTCTAATAGGAGCGACTCAAGTCGCTCCGACTTAGAAAAAGGTTCCTGTAGTATTTTCGGGGCGACTTCAGGCGACTTGCATTGACTTCTATACAGAAGTCATTTTGCAAGTCGCCGCTGAAATCGTGTGCAGGTCGCGTCTGTGAGACGCGCTGCAAGTCACGTCGCCCCTGTGTGAACGGGCACTAAGGTCCACCAGAAGATCCTTAAAAGCTACACATCATGCAGAGACCCAAAGAAATTCAGGAACAATTGAGAAAGAAAGTAATTGAGATCTATCAGTCTGGAAAGGGTTATAAAGCCATTTCCAAAGCTTTGGGAATCCAGCGAACCACAGTGAGAGCCATTATCCACAAATGGCGAAGACATGGAACAGTGGTGAACCTTCCCAGGAGTGGCCGGCCGCCCAAAATTACCCCAAGAGCGCAGCGACGACTCATCCAAGAGGTCACAAAAGACCCCACAACAACGTCCAAGGAACTGCAGGCCTCACTTGCCTCAGTTAAGGTCAGCGTTCATGCCTCCACCATCAGGAAAAGACTGGGCAAAAATGGCCTGCATGGCAGAGTTCCAAGGAGAAAACCACTGCTGAGCAAAAAGAACATCAAAGCTCGTCTCAATTTCTCCACAACACATCTTGATGATCCCCAAGACTTTTGGGACAACATTCTGTGGACCGATGAGAAAAAAGTGGAACTCTTTGGAAGGTGTGTGTCCAAGTATATCTGGCGTAGAAGGAACACTGCATTTCATAAAAAGAACATTATACCAACAGTAAAATATGGTGGTGGTAGTGTGATGGTCTGGGGCTGTTTTGCTGATTCAGGACCTGGAAGACTTGCTGTGATAAAAGGAACTATGAATTCTGCTGTCTACCAAGAGATCCTGAAGGAGAATGTCCGACCATCTGTTCGTGTACTCAAGCTGAAACGAACTTGGGTTCTGCAGCAGGACAATGATCCTAAACACACCAGCAAGTCCACCACCGAATGGCTGAAGAAAAACAAAATGAAGACTTTGGAGTGGCCTAGCCAAAGTCCTGACCTGAATCCTATTGAGATGTTGTGGTATGACCTTAAAAAGGCCGTTCATGCTCGAAAACCCTCTAATGTAACTGAATTAGGACAATTCTGCAAAGATGAGTGGGCCAAAATTCCTCCACGACGCTGTAAAAGCCTCATTGCACGTTATCGCAAACGCTTGGTTGCAGTTGTTGCTGCTAAGGGTGGCCCAACCAGTTATTAGGTTTAGGGGGCAATCACTTTTTCACACAGGGCCATGATGGTTTGGATTTTTTTTCACCTTTAATAATAAACACCTTCATTTACAAATTGCATTTTGTGTTTACTTGTGTTGTCCTTGACTATTGTTTAAATTGGTTTGATGTTCTGAAACACTTAAGTGTGACAAACATGCAAAGGAACAGGAAATGAGGAAGGGGGCAAACACTTTTTCACACCACTGTATGTGAATGGCAGCTACGTATTTAATTGTATGCCTGGAGTTCAGCTTTAAGATTTCCTACAGTAAAAGAGTACAGGACAAAGTTTTCTTCTTTGTGATCTCTCCTCTCACGGGGCTTTCATAATAAAAGTAGCCCAGTTTCCGGAAACCAATTTGGTTAATAAGACATTTTGTTATAAAACGTTCCTCCACAGATGAAATTCTAAGCCACTCAAGACTGCTGACTGTGTTTGCAATGATATATAGTCAGTCAGCTGTTTGATTTAGATGGAAGTAAAAAAAGATAATAGAAAAAATAAATCCTGCGGTGTGTCCATTAAATTAACTGGAGGTCAAGCGAGTGATTATATACGCAGCATTGTCGACTTACAACAAAAAAAAAAATGTAAAAAAGCAACTCCTGCCTAATAAAGCAGTGTAATCATTCTGGAAAGGGCACCTATTTAAAAGTAAAAGTGTACTTCTAGTATTGTTCTTTAAGTAAACTCTCCTACCCCCTGAGCATGGCATGCCTGGTAAAAGACCGCCTTCGCTGTTTGGTCCTGTTGGGCGCTGCACAGCTTTTTCAAGGAAAACATCCCAGACAGGTTCTCTTTCTTTGGTGCAAACTCAGGCTCTCTGTTCAGCAAAGCTTGTGCTCTCTGCCAGTGACGGCTGGGGCTCCATTTTTTGAGGGGGGCAGAAAACAAAGAGCTCAACAGCCTTCTGCTTCTTTTTTCACTGGCTAGTTACAAGTGTGATTAGGGCGGATCTTAAAAAGGAAGGGGTGTGGTCTTGACAGGAAGGGGTGGGCCATAATTAAATTAGAGGGTGCGCGAGCTTAGTCAGGCCTATGGCAGCACAAATCTAAATACATCACTGGCGGGAGAGGAAGAGACCCCCTAAGTTGTATTGAACTATAGCAGAATAAAATCACGTCTCCTATCCTGCCAGATAAGGCTGTATGGTTTGGCAGAACTGTGCAATTCTCATAACTGGATAGACAGGATTACAAATCCTTTGGCTGGAAGACCATCTCCTATGTATGTATTTCATCTGCGTATTTAGCTGTTTGCCTGAAGTTCAGCTTTAAGTTCCCCATTATGAAAATGTGAAAAACGCCCTATCTTAAAATAATCTTGTGAATTTGTGGTCCTTCTAAATAGGGCAGAGATATACTCCCCTTTGCTGGCAGAGAAAATTTAGGTCTTCTGCAGTCCTACAAAATGCAGTGCTGAATACTAATGCCTGGATTAACATGTGCCGGTAATATTGATACTGCTGCACCGAGAGGACGAATGCAATGCAGCCCAGACATTGCTTGATCCCTAATCCTTCTGCACATTGGACGAATATTTTACGTTTCATCTGGAACCCATTGAGAAAGATGTCCTAATCAATGTCAAGGCTAGAAGCTCAATAGCTCTTCTTTAGGTCAAAAAGCACCTTCTACAAATGACAGAGAAACAACTACTAGTTACAATTATCCAAGCATAACAATGAATTTCAAATGATCCACTGTCCAGCATAAAAATACATTTTTATCAGTAAAAAAGGCTCTATAGTGTCATGGAAAAAGGCCAGCCAGGCTAATCAATGCCTTCATTGAGTCCCAATCTGGGCAAGCTAATCATTGCTGATGGTGATTCCCAATCTGGTTGGACTAATTAATGATGGCCGTGATTCCCAGTCTGTCCAAGCTAATCAATTTTATCATCGATTCCCAATCTGGGCAGGCTAATCATTGCTGATGGTGATTCCCAATCTGGTTGGACTAATCAATGATGGCCGTGATTCCCAGTCTGGCCGAGCTAATCAATTTTATCAGTGATTCCCAATCTGGGCAGGCTAATCAATGCTGTTGGTGATTCCCAATCTGGTTGGACTAATCAATGATGGCCGTGATTCCCAGTCTGTCCGAGCTAATCAATTTTATCAGTGATTCCCAGTCTGGGCAGGCTAATCAATGCTGTTGGTGATTCCCAATTTGGCCAGACCAATCAGTGTTGACATTTCAAATGATCCACGGTCCAGCACACAAATAAATTTTTATTAGGGACAAAGGTCCTATAGTGTCATGGAGAAAGGCTGGCCAGACTAAGCAATGCTGTTGGTGATTCACAATCTGGCCAAGCTAATCTTTGCTGATGGTGATTCCCAATCTGGTTGGGCTAATCATCAATGCTGTTGGTGATTCCCAATCTGGCCAGACAAATCAATGCTGCCGGTGATTCCCAATCTAACCAGACTAATCAATGCTATCAGTGATTCCCAATCTGACCAGATGAATCAATGCTGTTGGTGATTCCCACACTGGATGGGCTAATCAGTGCTGTTGATGACTCCCAATATGGCCAGACTAATCAATGCTGTTGGTGATTCCCAATCTGACTGGGTTAATTAATGCTGCTGGTGAGTCCCAAACTGACCAGGCTAATCAGTGCTGCCAGTAATTTCCAATCAATGCCGTTGGTGAATACAATCTGGCTAATCATTGCTATTGGGAATCCCAAACTGGCTGGGCTAATGCTGCCAGTGATTCCCAATCTGGCCAGGCTAATCAATGCTTTTGGTAATTCCCAGTCTGGATGCACAAATGCAAGCTGCCAGGGATTCCCAATCTGGCCAGGCTATTCAATGCTGTAAGTGATTCCCAAGCTGGCCTGGGCTATTCAATGCTGCCAGTGATTCCCAATCTAGCTGAGCTATTCAATACTACCAGTGATTGCCAGTCTGGCTGGGCCAATCAATGTTGCTGATTATCAATCTACCTACAATATGTACAACTGTTCTACACCTTTCTGAGTTGGAGGTCTGACCCCCTCTTCTACTCAAGTTTTATTTCTGTACATTTTATCATAATATTATTAATAATAAAGTTTTTACAATTTTCAGAGCTGGATCACCTACAAGACAACCTGGGCAGGTACCTGATGGATATCCAAAGAGAGACAGAGAGACCGGTTACAACCTTCATGTCGTTGCAGTGAAGTAGGAGGGTGGAGTGATCATTTAACCTCCTTAGCATTATATTCCCACCCCACCCCCCAAAAACATTGGGGGAGGGGTGGATTTACTAACACTACAGCAGCTGTGCATAGCAGCCAATCAACTTCTAACTTCAGTTTGTTTAAGCCCAACTCCTTTACTTTAAATAGTTTGAGCCAAGCTGTCGGCACTGTATAAGATGCATGTAGCCATAGGTGTGTGCAGCCTATTGTATTAGAGTGTGCACCTCAAAGCTTCAACATATGCCTTTGTGACATATTAACTGGCCTCTTCCCCACTCATCATCCTAAAACAATGGGGGGGCAGGTGAGCACACAGGGGCACCTGGGCAGCAGAAATAAAAGGAACTGGGACAAGAGGGGTGGCATACATTGGTACCAATCACCTGTATTTTCCTCCCATGGCAGCTGAATATCGGTTAGAGGAAGAGGAGGAGAAGCCTACTTTCAGCTGCTGCAGGAGAAAATACAGATCGGTCCATTAATTTCCACTCCAGCTGCCTATCCTGTCCGGGTTCTGGGGGTCGGCAAGTAAGGATCGCAGCTTACCTTTTACCTACCCACAATTGATGGGTTGCCAACTCCAGAATTAGGGTGTGCCCAGGCACACCTGGCACACCCCTTGTGCACGCCTATGCATGTAGCATTATCTACATACAGTATACAGCTCTGTATTCTGGCAGCAGTACAGGGATTTCCTGTCCTGTTCCCAGAACAAAATCAAGTCAGGTCAGCTATTCAAGGAAATCTTGTATTTGTAAGGGAAATTCTTGTACACGGCTTCCTCTGATTGGCTTAAGTGGAGATCATGACATCATCCGCCTGCCTCTTCACCTTCAGCCAATCAGATGAAGCCTTGTATTCAGGGCTGGAAGAAGGGGTGGGAAAGAGGGGATGGTTGGCATGGAAGAAATGGTTTATTGCAGGGATGTGGGCGCCCTGACCCTAACCCTAAGGCAGGGCTGGACTGGGACAGAAATTTGGCCCTGGACTTCATCCAGACTGGCCCACTTACATTTTGAGTGTCCCATCAGCACTCCCTTTCATCAGAGTGTCCCATCACCAGCCCCCTTACATCAGAGTGTCCCATCAGCACCCCTTACATCAGAGTGTCCCATCAGCACCCCCTTACATCAGAGTGTCCCATCAGCACCCCCTTATGTCAGAGTGTCCCATGAGCAGCCCCCTTACATCAGAGTGTCCCATCAGCAGCCCCCTTACATCAGAGTGTCCCATCAGCACCCTCTTACATCAGAGTGTCCCATCAGCACTCCCTTACATCAGAGTGTCCCATCAGCACCCCCTTACATCAGAGTGTCCCATGAGCAGCCCCCTTACATCAGAGTGTCCCATCAGCTCCCCCTTACATCAGAGTGTCCCATCACCAGCCCCCTTACATCAGAGTGTCCCATCAGCTCCCCCTTACGTCAAAGTGTCCCATGAGCAGCCCCCTTACACCAGAGTGTCCCATCAGCTTCCCCTTACATCAGAGTGTCCCATCAGCACCCCCTTACATCAGAGTGTCCCATGAGCAGCCCCCTTACATCAGAGTGTCCCATGAGTAGCCCCCTTACATCAGAGTGTCCCATGAGTAGCCCCCTTACATCAGAGTGTCCCATGAGCAGCCCCCTTACATCAGAGTGTCCCATGAGCAGCCCCCTTACATCAGAGTGTCCCATGAGCAGCCCCCTTACATCAGAGTGTCCCATCAGCACCCCCTTACATCAGAGTGGCCCATCACCAGCCCCCTTACATCAGAGTGGCCCATCACCAGCCCCCTTACATCAGAGTGGCCCACTGAGCCATCGGCCCACCGGGAAACTCCCGGTCGTCCCAATGGCCAGTACATGCCTGCCCTAAGGGAAGGGGGGGTGCAGTTTGGCATCTTTGCCCTGGGCGTTGGATGGCCTTCTCCTGGCACTGGTTATATTCATTCATTAAAAGACAAGGTTTTCTGTGAATGGCTGGGCCCAATTCAATTTTGTTCCAGGAATGGAACTGTACCGCTGCTGGAACACATCACTGTGCAGCTGGTGCAGTTTTATATACAGTGCTGACAGCAGCCAGATTTCTTAGTAATGGAAACTTCGGCCAGCTTGGCCCAAACAAACAATTTAAAGTAACACAAAGCAACAGGAAACCTCAAGTTAAGCTTCCAGTTTAGCTGTGAATATTGAAGATACTGTAGGAGCTGGCTCATTGCCATACACAGATTCTGGATGCTCTAGGATTATTAAATCCCCCTCTATGCATTTCCTGAAAGCAGAAAACCTGCAGAATAAAAAGACAGATCGCTTTACATTTTTTGACAGCTGTTTCTCTAAAACACATTTTTTGCAAGTTTGAAAGACAAGACTGTGTCAAGTAAGTAGACACCAAATATGCCAAGCATACAATTGTGTGCCAAATGGCAAAAAAATTACGATGTTTAAAAATTGACCATAGGTCATTCTTTAAAAATGAACACATCTTATCAGTTCAGAGTTACCATAACAAATGGTTCTTTAATTATTCAACTCATTCTGACATGTGCAATACCCAGTGTGTGCCATTAACCACTTAAGCCCCGGACCAATTTGCAATCAAAGCACCAAGCCCCTTTTTGCGATTCGGCACTCGTTGCTTTAACTGACAATTGCGCAGTCGCGCGACGTGGCTCCCAAACAAAATTGGCGTCCTTTTTTTCCCACAAATAGAGCTTTCTTTTGGTGGTATTTGATCACCTCTGCGGTTTTTATTTTTTGCGCTATAAACAAAAATAGAGCGTCAATTTTGAAAAAAAATCAATATTTTTTACTTTTTGCTATAGTAAATATCCCCCAAAATATATATAGAAAACATTTTTTTTCCTCAGTTTAGGCCGATACCTATTCTTCTACATATTGTTGGTTAAAAAAAAAATCGCAATTAGAGATTATTGATTGATTTGCGCAAAAGTAATAGCGTTTACAAAATAGGGGATAGTTTTATAGCATTTTTATTAATATATTTTTTTTTTTTTACTAGTAATGGCGGCGATCAGCGATTTTTATTGTGACTGCAACATTATGGCGGACACATCGGACATCTTTGACACATTTTTTGGGACCATTGTCATTTATACAGCGATCAGTGCTATTTAAATGCACTGATTCCTGTGTAAATGACACTGGCAGTGAAGGAGTTAACCACTAGGGGGCGAGGAGGGGTTACGTATGACGTTGTGTGTTTTTTTTATTGTAGGGGGGGCGTGGCCTGGCATATGACATCACTGATCGTCTTTCCCTATATCAGGGAACAGACGATCGGTGACAGCCACAGTAGGAAGCACGGGGAGAGGTTTGTTTACACAGACCTCTGCTCGTTCTTCAGCTCTGTGACCCAATCGCGGGACACCAACGGCGATCGGGTCCACTGGTCTCGCGGTCACGGAGATCAGGACCGGGTCAGAGTGCGCCGCCGGTGGCGCGCTCCCGACCCATGCCTGGGCACTTAAAGCTGTGCCATTCTGCCGACGTACATCGGCGTGAGGCGGTCCTTAAGTGGTTAAATAGTCATTCATGTATGTATGTGTGTCCTAAAGGGTATACATACAGTATTTATGTATGTTCATAGGGGCAGGGTTATGGATTCTTTACATTTCTTTGTGTATTTTTTTATGTATTGTATGTATTGTATTCAACATTTTTATTATATTTATTTATTTATTAATTCAATTTCACCTTTTTACTATCACAAAGAAACTGGCAAGCCCCCTATGTGATAGCATAGTGCAGGTAATAAGTCTTCTTTAGATCCCTCCTCAAATCTCCCCTGGCCTGAGCTTTCTTTTGGTGGAATTTGATCACCTCTGCATTTTTTTATTTTTTGCATTATAAATAAAAAGAGAGCGACAATTTAAAAAAAAAAAAAAAAAAAGATTTTTTTTATTTTCTGCTATAAAACATATCCAATACAAAAAACAAAAAAAACAAATTTCTTTATAAATTTAGACCAATATGTATTCTGCTTCATAATTTTTTTATGAAGCAATTTCAATATGTGCATATTGATAGGTCTGCACAACTTATTTTTGATAAAAAAAATTCCAATAAGTGCATATTGATTGGTTTGCGCAAAAGTTATAGCGTCTACAAACTATGGGATAGTTTTATTTATTTTTACTAGCAATGGCGGCGACCAGAGACTTATAGCCGGACTAAGATATTGCGGCGACCAATCTGACACTAAGGCCGTGTACAGACGATCGAATTGTCCGGCAAACTTAGTCCAGCAAACAATCCGGCGGATAGTCCGGCGGACTTTCTACCGAACGGACTTGGCCACACATGGACACACAGAAAGTCCGGCGTTTGCTAGCGCAATGACGTACAGCACGTACGACGGGACTAGAAAAAGGAAGTTCAATAGCCAGTAGCCAATAGCTTCCTTTTCATACTTGCTTCTGCGCATGCGTCATTCTTAGTCCGCCGGACTAGCATACTCACGAACGTATTGTCCGCTGAAACCCAAATCCGGCGGAAAGATTGGACTGTAAAAATACTTTCTAAGTCTGCCGGACTTTACGCTGAGAAAGTCCGCTGAAGCCCACACATGATCGTATTGTCCGGTGAAATGCGTTTCGGAGGACTAAGTACGCCGGACAATTCGATCGTGTGTACGCGGCATTACTGACACTTTTGACACTTTTTGGGGACCAGTGACACTAATATAGCGATATGTGCTAAAAAAAATGCACTGTCACTGTACTAATAACACTGGCTGGGAACAGGTTAACATCAGGGGAGATCAAAGGGTTAACTGGGTGCCTAGCCAGTGTTTATGTGAACAGTGTGTGGTGCTTTTACTAGGGGAAGAGATGGAACTTATTCCCTGCTTTAGGACACAAATTCCACCCCTTCCCTCCTTTCAGAACGGGCAGCTTCTCTGCCTAATGATCGGCAGGTGCTGGAGGACATCGGGTACCGTGCACTTGCCGATCGAGTTTTCCGCTGTGTGCGATCACAGCGGAAGCGAGCCGCCAGCGGCGCCCCAAGCACGTCCTGTAAAACTGCTAAAGGGCGGACCTGAACTTGTTAAGAGAATCTCTTTCCCCTCTATTACTTTTCCAAACCTCCCAACTTTTTGAGATGGGAATGAGGAACACCTATCAACAAAAGTATGCAGGCATAGGACACACCCCACTTGCCACACCCCCTTAAAGGAGAATTGTACAAAATAACAAGATTGGTTAAACTCACAAGTGCTTTTTTTTAACCACTACTATTCCTTTATATCGGCTTTTGGAATTTACAAATGTAGCAATTTAGAAATCAGATGAAAGGTTTAATGCTGGAAAACGCTTTTTTATAGATAAAAAGTGCATTTTATATACAACTATAGAGATCAGACCAAAATGAGGGACAAATGAGGAGGGATGAGGGACAGAGGGACATTGCTCGAAATCAGGGACAGTCCCTCGAAATCAGGGACAGTCCCTCGAAATCAGGGACAGTCCCTCGAAATCAGGGACAGTGGGAGCTATGCATTTCTGGGGACAACTAAAGATATGGGATTTTCTTTTACTTTCAATGATAATGGTAAACAGGACAAATAGAGAGGTGGAATCTCCCTAATGGGGACACAGACGGCAATAAAAACTGACAGACATTCTAACCTCGCTCCACTTTATCCAGAACATTTAGTTATACTTTATTCCATCACTACTTGCATAGATTTTTGTCTGCATTTTGGTTGCTTTTTCTCCAATACAAGTAATCACAAATGCTAAAGGACTATTGAGGAAATCAAAAGCATCTCGGAGCAACTCAGGACAAATCCATAGAGAGTCAAAGCACCTCAGAAGCCCCCTAATGCACACTGCATTTCCAATAAAAGTAAACATTTATGGAATACATTTAGATTTCGCAATTACTGTATCATGAAAAAAATCTGCATTTCCCCTTTTTTTCTTCCACATGCGCAAATGCTGTTGATCAATAGCAGCATCTACAGTACCTTAAAAAAGTATTCATATCCTTAGCATTTTCCACATTTTGTCATGTTACAACCAAAATGGTAAATGTATTTTGTTGGGAATTTATATGATAGACCAACACAAAGTGGCACATAATTGTGAAGTGGAAGTAAAATGATAAATGGATTTCAAACCTTTTTACAAATAAATATGTGAAAAGTGTGGTGTGCTTTTGTATGGCTCCCCCTTTACTCCGATACCCCTCACTAAAATCTAGTGCAACCAATTGCTTTCAGAAGTCACCTAATTAGTAAATACAGTCCACCTGTGTGTAATGTAATCTCAGTATAAATGCAGCTGTTCTGTGAAGCCCTCAGAGGTTTGTTAGAGAACCTTAGTGAACAAACAGCGTCACAAAGGCCAAGGAACACACCAGACAGGTCAGGGATAAAGTTGTGGAGAAGTATAAAGCAAGGTTAGGTTATAAAAATATCCCAGGCTTTGAACATCTCTCGGAGCTCTGTTCAATCCATCATCCGAAAATGGAAAGAGTATGGCACAACCGCAAACCTACCAAGACATGGCCGTCCACCTAAACTGACCGGATGGGCAAGGAGAGCATTCATCAGAGAAGAGCCAAGAGGCCCATGGTAACTCTGGAGGAGCTGCAGAGATCCACAGCTCAGGTGGGAGAATCTGTCCACAGGACAACTATAAGCCCTTGTACACATGGTCGGAGAATCCGTCGGAATGTGTCCTATCGGATCGTGTCGTCGGATAATCCGACTGTGTGTGGTATGCATCGGACTGATTCCGTCTGAATATCCGTCGGACCCAATTTTCCAACATGTTGGAAATATTTCCCATCCAACTGGTTGGATCGGACATACTCCGATCATGTGTAGAGAATTTTGATGGGACCAAGTGCCACGCATGCTCAGATCAAATTCCTACAAAGCTATTGGCTACTAGCTATTGGCTACTAGCCTGAACGTAGTCCCATCGTAACGAAATTACGTCATCACGTTCTGAATGATCAGATTTTTCGACAACTTAGTCCGACCGTGTGTATGCAACAGTTTTGGACAAGATCCGACAGACAAAATCCGACGGACAAAATCTGACGGATTTGGTTGTCGAAATCTCCGACCGTGTGTACAGGGGCTTAGTCGTGGACTCCACAAATCTGGCCTTTATGGAAGAGAAGCAAGAAAAAAGCCATTGTTGAAAGAAAGCCATAAGAAGTCATGTTTACAGTTTGTGAGAAGCCATGTGGAGGACACAGCAAACATGTGGAAGAAGGTGCTCTGGTCAGATAAGACTAAAATTTGACTTTTTGGCCCAAAAGCAAAGTGCTATGTGTGGCGGAAAACTAACACAGCACATCACCCTGAACACACCTTTTCTTTAGCAGGGACAGGGAAGATGGTCAGAATTGATGGGAAGATGGATGGAGCCAATTACAGGGCAATCTTAGAAGAAAACCTGTTAGCCCTTGTACACACGGCCGGACATTCCAACAACCAAATCCGTCGGATAAATTCCGACGGATTTAGTCCGGAAGTGGTCCGGAAGTGGTGTTGCATACACACGGTCGGACTAAGTTGTCGGAAAATCCGATCGTTAAGAACGTGGTGACGTTCGTTCGTTACGGCAGGACTACGCTCAGGCTAGTAGCCAATAGCTTTGGTCTCATCATTTGATTGGAATTCTCCACAAACGATCGGACAAAGTCCGATCGGATCATGTTGTCGGAAAGTTTTATAGCCAAGCTCTCAAACTTTGTCCGTCGGACATTCCGACGGAAACAGTCCGATGGAGCCCACACACAGTCGGATTATCTGACAACACGGTCCGATCGGACATTTTTTCCGTTGGAATGTCCGACCGTGTGTACAAGGGCTTAGAGTCAGAAAAAGACATGAGACTGGGGTGGAGGTTCACCTTTCAGAAGGACAATGACCCTAAACATACAGCCAGCACTACAATGGAATGGTTTAGATCAGGGATATGCAATTAGTGTACCTCCAGCTGTTGCAAATCTACAAGTCCCATCATGCCTCTGCCTCTGGGTGTCATGCTTGTGGCTGTCAGAGTCTTGCTATGCGTCATGGGACTTGTAGTTCTGCAACAGCTGAAGAACTGCTAATTGCATATCCCTGGTTTAGATCAAAGAATATTCATGTGTTAGAACGGTCCAGTCAAAGTTCAGACCTAAATCCAATTGAAAATCTGTGACAAAAATTGAAAATTGCTGTTCAGAGATGCTCTCCATCCAACCTGACAGAGCTTGAGCTATTTTGCAGAGAAGAATGGGCAAAAATGTCCCTCTCTAGATGTGTAAAGCTGGTAGAGACGTCCCCAAAATGACTTGCAGCTGTAATTACAGTGAAAGGGGGTTCTACAAAGTATTGACTCGGGATGGGGGGGGGGGGGGGCTATACAAATGCATGCCACACTTTTCACACATTTATTTGTAAAAAAAAATTAAAGCCATTTATCATTTTCCTTCTACTTCAAAATGATGCGCCACTTTGTGTTGGCCTATCACATAAAATCCCAATAAAACACATTTACGTTTTTGATTGTAACATGACAAAACATGGAAAAATTTCAAGGGGTGTGAATACTTTTTCAAGAAACTGTATGTAGCCAGTTCCGGTATACATGCACTCCATTTTCCAGGGCAGGTTTCTTGATGGTGACAACAGTGGATCATGCCTGTGTAATGTGCGCCTGCATGTCCGACTGTGGTCCCCATTGGGAGAGTATATGACAATGAGGGGGACAATGCAGGAGAGCAGTAGGCAGATAGGGAAAGAGCATTGTCACCCTATAACAGGAAACTTCATAACAGGATCAATTGGTATTATTTTAATTAAAAGCTACATATTTAAGACTACTGAACGTAACTTTTGAAATTAAATTGCAATGGTAAAAACTAGAGAGGTTGGGTTTACATCTACTTTCTGAGTCTGATGTCCGTGAACATAAGCCTGAGACCAAGGATGAGCACCACAATCCTTCCAGTGTTCAACCTTGGTAATAGATGGGTGCTCCTAGTGACTGCAGAGGATGGCGCTGCTCAAATTAACGTAAACCAGTGAGATGTTAACAATGACGCCACTGCCTAATCCTTGTTTTACCTCGCCATCTTTTCCAGGTTTTGAGATACCCTTCACACTTGTTTGGTTGTTTAGATGCAATATTTCTCTGTATATACTTTATTTATTTTTTTAGGATTATGTCAGTATAGCATCACAGGGGGTGGATATTTGGTTTTGCATGTTCATTTATGTATATTGTCATATGGGGGATGTCTAGCTCAGTGGTGGTGAGCCTTTTCAATGAGTCATGTGGTTTAAATGAAAAGTCTTTTTTTTTTAAATTTATTTATTTAATAATCATACTTATCTAGGTGAATGTCCCCGGCACCTCTAACACTGAGAACTGAGCGATCAAACACCTCCAAACACTAAGTTCTCACAGCTCCCGAGCAGAGAGCTGATGACTGTCAGTCAGTAGCTCTCTGCTCTCTCCCCTCTGCCCACTGGGCTGTGAAGGGGGGGGGGGGGCTGGCTAAGGCTCTTAGCAGCTCATTGGTGCAGGTGCTGGCATGTGGACAGGTCCCGACTCCATTGCGTCGATCCAACCATGTTCCTCTTGACCCCCCCCCCTTTGCTGCAGCACCTCACTGAATGAACCCACTTCTGGCCTTTGGATAGACCGAGGTTCCAATCAGATAGCCTCCTCAGTGACCCTGGAAACCATAGAGGAACCAAGTTCCTCTTGATCCCCCCCCCCCCCCCCCTCTTGCTATGCCACTGCATTTGGGCACCACCTGCAATGGAGAAAGTAGACATGACCTGCCTACAGACTGATGTGACATTGCACTAATAAATTCTTATATATGCTTACAACAGTGTCCTGTTGATGTCTTGTGTACATGAGCCTCCATCTAGAGGGACAAAATACTCTGGAATGTGGTGTTCCACCCAAAAAAATAATAATGCATGAATGTGCCTAAAAAAATAAAAAAAAAACATTTGGAATTTTTTTTTTTACTCACCTCTAAATGGCTGTTGCTAGGGGGTCCCTCGTAGTCTGCCTCCTTCAGTGCCTGGGCTCTTGACGTCACTTCCCCTCGGCGCAGGAAGGGCTCAGCTCCGCCCCCTCCCTCTTGTCAATCATCTGGGACACGTGACGGTCCCAGATGATTGTGCGGCCAATCACGGCGTGCGGCGCCGCTCGCATATGTGCAGTGGGTGCCCGGCTGTGGCTTCACAGTTACAATGCCGGTGCCGCCGAATAGAGGGGGTGATGAGCGGGGCTTCGATCCCCCACATCGCTGGACCCTGGGACAGGTAAGTGTCCGATTATTAAAAGTTAGCAGCTGCAATATTTGTAGCTGCTGACTTTTCATGGTTTTTTTTTTTTTTTTTTTTTTTATAATGAGAACACCTCTTTAAGTATAAAGCTATAAAAACCAGACAAGGATAAAATAATAAGATCATTTACTTTAACCTCATTTGACTTTAATCCATTCCTTTCCCCTCCTTTTCTCCTTTTTTCCTTTTTTTGCTCCTCCTTATAAGAAGAGTCAGGAAACTTCAATCCTAAAATCTTAAACCACAATTAAGTATTGTTTGTTACATTTGATACAATTATTGTCATGGTTGTACCAAATAAATAAAAAAGTGAAAGACAGACAAAAAAATAAAAAAAGAGTTAAGAACAAAATGATTGAAAGGGGTTGTTTCCAGAAACAAATGACAAAAAGAAGATGAGAATTTCACGGAGGCATTAAATAAGAATTCTGATTGCTGGCTATGTATGGGCAACAGTTCTAGTTTTGTTCCCATTCTCTATTGTTCAGTTTAAATAAATAATCCACAAGGGATAGGAGTAGAGAGAAAGAAGAGAGGAGAGCAGGAATGGAGAAGGAAGAGGCGGGAGGGGAAAAAAGGGAAAAGGGGAGAAGAGGTGAGGGAAGAGAAAAAGTATGTATGGGAAAAGAAATAAAAGAAGAAAAATGGGAGGGGGCTGGAGGAGAGGGGAGAAAATGGAGGGGAAGGAAGGTAAAGAATGAGGAGAGAAAAAGGAGGGACAAGGAAAGGAAGGGGAAAAGAGAGGAAATTGGAATAGGAAGAGGAAGGAACAGGGTGGGAAGGGAAAAGGAGAGAATGAAAAAAGAGAGGAGATAACGTACAAGGGCAGGAAACAAGGGGAGAAGAGGGGGAAAGGGGAGTAAAAAGTGGGACAAGAAAAGGAGAGGAGAGGGGATACAGGAAGTGGAGAGGAGAGAGGAGGGGAGGGGGGAGGAGAGGAGAGGAGAGGAGAGGAGGGGAGGGGAGGGGAGGGGAGGGGAGAGGAGAGGAGAGGAACAGAAAGAAAAAGGGAGAGTATAGAAGGAGAGGATAGAAGAGGAGAGGGATGAGTAGAGGAGAGAAAAAAAGGAGGGACAGGAAGAGAAAGGGAGGGGAGGGGAGATGGGAGGAGAGGAGAGAAAAAGGAGGGACAGGAAGTGGAGAGGAGTGAAGAGGAAAGAGGAGGGATGATGAGAGAAGAGGAGGGTTAAAAGGAGGGACAGGAAGCAAGGTAAAGAATGAGGAGAGAAAAAGGAGGGACAAGGAAAGGAAGGGGAAAAGAGAGGAAATTGGAATAGGAAGAGGAAGGAACAGGGTGGGAAGGGAAAAGGAGAGAATGGAAAAAGAGAGGAGATAACGTACAAGGGCAGGAAACAAAGGGAGAAGAGGGGGAAAGGAGAGTAAAGTGGGACAGGAAAAGGAGAGGAGAGGGGATACAGGAAGTGGAGAGGAGAGAGAAGGGGAGGGGAGATGAGAGGAGAGGAGAGGAGGGGAGGGGAGGGGAGGGGAGAGGAACAGAAAGAGAAAGAGAAAGAGAAAGGGAGAGTAGAGGAGAGGAGAGAAGAGGAGAGGGATGAGCAGAGGAGAGAAAAAAGGAGGGCCAGGAAGAGAAAGGGAAGGGAGGGGAGATGAGAGGAGAGAAAAGGGAGGGACAGAAAGTGGACAGGAGTGGAGAGGAAAGAGGAGGGATGAGGAGAGAAGAGGAGGGTTAAAAGGAGTGACAGGAAGAGAAAGGGAAGGGAAACGAGCAGATGAGAAAGGAGAGAGGAAAGAGGGACAGGAAGAGAAGAGAGAGAGGAGGAGAAAGGGAGAGGAGACAAAAGAGGAGGGATGAGGAGAGGAGAGAGAAGAGAAGAGGAAAGCAAAAGGAGGAACGGGAAGAGAAAGGGGGGGAGAGGGGAGGGGAGAGGGGAGGAGAGAGGAGAGAAAAGGGAGGGACAGGAAGAGGAGCAGAGTGGAGGGGGGGAGGGGTGAGGAGAGAAGGGGAGAGGAGGGATGAGGAGAAGAGTGAATAGGAGAGAGGAGAGAGGGGAGAGGGGTAGTGAGAGAGTAGAGGAGACGAAGGGAGGGGAGGGGAGAGGAGAGTTTGCTTCTATAGTATGCTGAGTAATAGACAGGTGAGGAGTATAGCAGGGTTTGTTGTTATCGGCATCATTTCCAGTTTTATAAATTGCTTTTTATCAATTTCCTGTGTACCTAAATGACGGAGATAGCGAGCAACTCATTTAACATCTGCGACATCAGGAGACAATAAACTCCTTGGTAACCGACATACTCATCTATTCATTTCTATTTCAATGCTCACCAAATAACATAAACATGATTGTGCTTCACCAGTAATCCTCCAGGCTTATTTGTATGGTACTCCATATATATGAAATTACACTTGAAATACAATGTATTCTTTAAGAGAAAACAGATGTGATTGTTACTACATGACAAGTAATAGCTGTAGCTGAGGAAGGGGGGGTCATACTTCTAATTGTACTTTAAATGACTGTACTGTGGAGATCCGCTTCTAGCTATTGTGACACTGAATAGTTATTGATTTTTCTCATGTGGATTTTTGATAGAAGATTATGGTAAAATGTGCTGTTTTCTCTATGTTTGAGAACCATTATTGGCTTTCTAATGTAATATTCTGGAAGCAACATGTTGCAAAGGCTTATTGCCTCCATCAGTGGACAACGATTTATGCAGAGGTGCCTTTTGGGTAAAGAAGAAGAAATTCAAGATGTGAAACATGTTGTTCTAAAAGGATAAAGACAACTCTAGCACCCCTCTGGCACCCCAAAAGGCAGGATAGCACCTCCAAAGGCAGGGGCGGGATAGCATTTCACCCCAGGGCTGAGTCCATGGGAAAAATAGGGGGACCGAGAAAGAATATTGGATGCCAGTCAATTTTGTCTTTTTTAAAGTTTTATTGCCGAATGGTTAATTAGATGAGAGCTGGGGGGTCCCAGATACTGTAGCAGATCACTTACAGAATCTCCAGATCAATGTCCATCTTCCCAGTGCCAGAACCTTTAAGCTGACCTGGCAACACTGTAAGCACTTTTCCAAATTTCAGTACATCCTCCAAGTGAGTCAATTAGAGTGGATTGATGTAATGCTTTGGCGGCAAATTTGCATAAATACAGGTATACAGATTGGGAGACCCTCTACAGATCTGGTTGAGTCCATTACTAGTGATACAATATACATTTAGGAATGACTAGGGACTTTCAGACCTTTTTTTTTGCTAAGGATTTATACACATTGATGAAGGCCTTGAGGTTATTCGGTATTGTTCGGTATTGTTTGTATCTCAAAAAGTTGGGAGGTATGATTGTGTTCTAAAATGTAGACTTACCTATATACTGAGGAACTAAAGCAACGTCAGATCTGGTGCCTCCCATCTACATCTTCATTGCTGTCTGTGTCGCCATCGTGGAAAGCCTCTTTCTCTACTGTTTTGGTGACCATTGTCACTGATATAGAAATGGATGCAAATTCCAAAATGTTAGGTTTATCACCAGAGATAAAGGTGAGGGCAAATCTCCTAGCAGGGCCACCAGTTCTGGTGTCAACTGACCAACAGGGGCATTCCTCTCACTTTGTAGAACTTTTATCTTGCTTCCTGTTGTGTTGCCAAGACAGAAAGTAGAAATCAAGAATTAAATTGCTGGTTTTGTTGGATTGTTATTGATTTTTAGGGTGTTAAATCAAGTCTACAAATTGGCTTCCTTGATCCAAAAGCATGCTTCAACAACTGGTGGGGAGATCCATTGTATTCTATAGTATAGACGTACCTATACATTGAGGAATCAAGCAGTTTCAGATCCAGTACCTCCCATCTACACCTCCATTGCTGTCTGTGTCCCCATTGGGGAAAGCCTCTTTCTCTACTGTCTTGCTGATCATTGTCACTGATATGGAAAGCTATGAAAATTCAAAACTTTTAGGTTTATCAGTAGAACAAAAGGTGAGGGTAAATCTCCTAGTAGGGCCACCATTAGTGGTGCCAACTGTGCAAAAGCGTCATTCTTCTTACTTTGTAGAAGTTTTCTCCTACTTCCTGTTGTATTGCCAAGACAGAAAGTAGAAATCAGGACTTAAATTGCTGGTGTTGTTGGAATCTTATCGGTTTTAGGGGGTTAAACCAATTCAATGAGCTTCTTCAATAGAAAAGCATGCTTCAGCAACTGGTGGTGAGATCCGCTATGTTCTACAGCAGTGATGGCGAACCTTGGCACCCCAGATGTTTTTGAACTACATTTTCCATGATGCTCATGCACTCTGCAACATAGGAGAGCATCATGGGAATTGACATCCAAAACATCTGGGGTGCCAAGGTTTACCATCACTGTTCTACAGTAGACATACCTATTGGGCGACACGTGGCGTAGTGGGTAACACTCTCACCTAGCAGTGAGAAGGGTCGCTGGTTTGAATCCCAACCACGGCACTACCTGCCTGGAGTTTGCATGTTCTCCCTGTGCCTGCATGGGTTTCCTCCAGGCACTCCAGTTTCCTCCCACAGTCCAAAGACATGCAGGTAAGTTAATTGGCTTCTGTCCAAAATTGGCCCTAGTATATGAATGGGGACCTTGGATTGTGAGCTCCTTGAGGGTAGGGACTGATGTGAGTGTGCAATGTACAGAGACATATGTAGACACTCACTCAGGTTGAACTGGATGGACTGGTGTCTTTATTCAACCTTACTAACTATGAAACTATCAAGGAACTAAAACAATTTCAGATCCAGTGCCTCCATCTACACCTTCATTGCTGTCTGTGTCCCCATCGGGGAGAGTCCCTTCCTCTACTGTCTTGGTGACCATTGTTACCAATATTGAAAGCAATGGGAATTTTAAAAAGTTTACATTTATCACCAGAACCAAAGATGAGGATAAATATTCTAGTGGGACCACTAGTTTTTGGTGCCAACTGTCCTCTCACTTTACCTCCCACATTCCAAAGACATGCAGGTAAGTTAATTGGCTTCTGTTCAAAATTGGCCCTAGTATATGAATGGGGACCTTGGATTGTGGGCTCCTTGAGGGTAGGGACTGATGTGAGTGTGCCATGTACAGAGACAATTGTAGACACTCACTCAGGTTGAACTGGATGGACTGGTGTATTTATTCAACCTTACTAACTATGAAACTATCAAGGAACTAAAACAATTTCAGATCCAGTGCCTCCATCTACACCTTCATTGCTGTCTGTGTCCCCATCGGGGAGAGTCCCTTCCTCTACTGTCTTGGTGACCATTGTTACCAATATTGAAAGCAATGGGAATTTTAAAAAGTTTACATTTATCACCAGAACCAAAGATGAGGATAAATATTCTAGTGGGACCACTAGTTTTTGGTGCCAACTGTCCTCTCACTTTGTAGAAGTTTTTTCTTACTTTCTGTTGTGTTGTCAAGACAGAAAGTGAAGAAAATTTCCCCTACAGTTTACAGACTAGACAAAATGAACCCTTATCAAAAACAAAAAAACAAAAAGTTTGGATATACACTTTAATTCTGATGGGTTGACATTTCTTGAGATGAGCGAACTAGAACTGGTCCACTTAAACTTAGATTTCCAGTAAATCAATCTATCTTTATGGTAATCAGATGCTCCTTATCGGAACTTAAATATGCTTTTCAGCTGGTAACAAAGTCCTTTGGGTACCTTTACTGGTTTACTTCCTCCATGTAAAATCACACAGTAAAGGAGACCCATGTTTGAACTATTGATGTCACCAAGGATAGGCGTAGAAGGAAAGTCACATGGACTTTGTTGATGTGGCTGACTTTGGATCAATGACATTAGGAGGTTGTTGAAGGAGAACCATTAATTGACTGGCCTTACCTGACTGTCGGTGCCCCAAGGTCCTTCAGCTGAGACCATATGACCCTGAGCCAAAGCATTGGCCACATGAGTAGCCACTGAAGGGAGCAGTTGGCATGTTTTTCAGTCCTTTCCTAACCTTTTCCTTTCATCGTAGATGCTATATTTGTTAATGCTGTATATTGCCAGTGTTTTGTTTGTTTTTTGGCTCAGGGTTTCATAAGTACATATAAGTGATGGCATTTCACTGAGGCTCTTCCTCATTAGTCATCACCAGCTGCATTACATGGTAATTAACATATACAGTATTTAGATGTACCATTGCAGACAGCATGACCTGTATCTGTGAGTACAGATTCTAATTGACCTATCCCGAGATACATTTTTTTATTTTTTTTTAACGTGTGTGATTATTACATATTTATCTCATCAGCTTCATTTGTATCACAACACTTTCAATGAAAAGCACTAGAGGTGTCATATTTAATTTACTTAATGAATATATGTTAATTTAAGTTAGAAACAGATCGCCCCTTTGCTTGATGAGGCATTAACTTCAAGTACGTTCAGATCAACTTTAATTTCCTTGCAATGAATAGAATTTCTTTCTAGCTCAAAGCACGCGATGTCGGGGATTAAGCAAGTCTCGTCCATTAGCATGGATTGCATTGTGTGTTTGAAAATTATATAGAATTCTCAGACAAAGAGCTGCCTTAAGAAATAATTAGGCCCAGGGCAAGATCACTCTTGTGGGGCTTACTCGTAAAATTTTTCAAACAAGGTTTAAAGATTCAAAAACACAAATTAACACAATTATGTATTCGTTAAAAAAAAAAAGTTAAATGTATCTTCAAATGCAATTTTATAAAGTATTTAAATTTGTCTGAATACCCGCCTCTTGTAAGTTGTACAGCAGAGACCTACAAGAGGCTGTTCTGCATGCATTGAGAGTGAGCATGTTGATGAAAGGAGAGAGCAGAGCGAGAAAAATATGACCTTTATCAATTTGCTTGCTTTGCCTTCATCCATTCAGCAAACTGGGGTGTGTCTAAGTCGGTGATGGCGAACCTTGGCACCCCAGATGTTTTGGAACTACGTTTTCCATGATGCCCATGGACTCTACAGTGTAGTTGAGCATCATGGGAAATGTAGTTCCAAAACATCTGGGGTGCCAAGGTTCTCCATCACTGGTCTAAAGCCGCGTGCACACGGGCGGACTGTATGGCCAACTTAGTCCGTCGAAACACATTTCAGCGGACAGTCCGCTCGTGTGTGGGCTTCAGCGGACTTTTTCAGCGTGCAGTCCGGCGTACTAAGTATTTCGGAATTTCCGTAATACTGTCCGTCATACTTTGGTTTCAGCGGACAATCCGCTTGTGAGTAGGCTAGTTCGACGGACTAAGAATGGCGCATGCTCAGAAAGGATTTACACGGCGGAAGGTTGCATTGCAGTGTATTGGACTTCCTATGTCTAGTCCCGTCGTACGTGCTGTACACGTCATCGCGCAAGCTTTCGACGGACTGTTTGTGCATCCGTGTGTGGTCAAGTCCGTTCATTCGAAAGTATGACGGACTGTCCATCGGATTGTATGACAGACTAAGTAGGCCATACAATCCGCCCCGTGTGTACACGGCTTCAGTCATTTTATAGCTGCAGGGGGAGTCTCAAACCTGTCTTACAGAGCTGGCTGGAACACACAACTAGGTGCAAAGATTTTCAAATCTTTTGGCACAAAACCAATTTCTATATATAAATGTAATTTACACATTTAACTTCTGGACACATTTATCAAATATTTAATGAATGAATGATCTCTTCATTCATATTAATGAATGAAGGTTTATTTATTAAACTTTAGTAACTATCTATGTTAGCTTGCATGACATTCATCTTAGAAATATATATATATACACACACACACACACATACTGTATATATGTTATTTATTTATTTATCAGAAAAAAAGGGGCGGATTGCTAAATTATTGTTTAATTTTGTTTAATTTTTCATCAATAAATATTTCATTTACATGATAGACCAACACAAAGTGGCACATAATTGTGAAGTGGAAGTAAAATGATAAATGGTTTTCAAACCTTTTTACAAATAAATATGTGAAAAGTGTGGCGTGCATTTGTATGGCTCCCCCTTTACTCTGATACCCCTAACTAAAATCTAGTGGAACCGATTGCTTTCAGAAGTCACCTAATTAGTAAATAGAGTCCATCTGTGTGTAATTTAATCTCAGTATAAATGCAGCTGTTCTGTGAAGCCCTCAGAGGTTCGTTAGAGAACCTTAGTGAAGAAATAGCATCACGAAGGCCAAGGAACACACCAGACAGGTCAGGGATAAAGTTGTGGAGAAGTATAAAGCAGGGTTAGGTTATAAAAAAAATATCCCAAGCTTTGAACATCTCACGGAACACTGTTCAATCTACCGTCTGAAAAGGAAAGAGTATGGCATAATTGCAAACCTACCAAGACATGGCCGTCCACCTAAACTGACTGGCCGGGCAAGGCGAGCATTCCTCAGAGAAGCAGCCAAGAAGCCCATGGTATCTATGGAGGAGCTGCAGAGATCCACAGCTCAGGTGGGAGAATCTGTCCACAGGACAACTATTAGTTGTGCTCTACACAAATCTGGCCTTCATGGAAGAGTGACAAGAAGAAAGTCATTGTTGAAAGAAAGCCATAAGAAGTTCCATTTGCAGTTTTTGAGAAGCCATGTGGAGGACACAGCAAACATGTGGAAGAAGGTGCTCTGGTCAGATGAGACCAAAATTTTACTTTTTGGCCTAAAAGCAAAACGCTATGTCTGGTGGAAAACTAACACTGCACATCATCCTGAACACACCATCCCCACCGTGAAACATTGTGGTGGCAGCATCATGTTGTGGGGATGCTTTTCTTCAGTAGGGACAGGGAAGTTGGTCAGAGTTGATGGGAAGATGGATAGAGTCAAATACAGGGCAATCTTAGAAGACAACCTGTTTAGAGTCTGCAAAAGACTTGAGACTGGGGTGGAGGTTCACCTTCCAGCAGGACAACGACCCGAAACATACAGCCAGAGCTACAATGGAATGCTTTAGATCAAAGCATATTCATGTGTTAGAATGGCCCAGTCACAGTCCAGACCAAAATCTAATTAAGAATCTGTGGCAAGACTTGAAAATTGCTGTTCAGAGATCCACCATCCCAGTCTGACAGAGCTTGAGTTATTTTGCAAAGAAGAATGGGCAAAAATGTCCCTCTCTAGATGTGTAAAGCTGGTAGAGACATCCCCAAAAAGACTTGCAGCTGTAATTGCAGCAAAAGGCGGTTCTACAAAGTATTGACTCAGAGGGGCTTAATACAAATGGACACCACAATTTTTACATATTTATATTTATATAAATATTTATATTTTTCATACTTTTCACATATTTATTTGTAAAAAAAAAAAAAAAACATATATCATTTTCCTTCTACTTCACAATTCTGTGCCACTTTTTGTTGGTCTATCAGATAAAATCCCATTCAAATAAATTCATATTTTTGGTTGTAACATGACAAAATGTGAAAAATGTCAATACAATACTTTTTCAAGGCACTGTATATTGTATAACTGTACATAACTTTGTGTAAGAGGTCTCTGGACATCATCATGAATACCCTATAATGTTAGCTACAGGAAGACAGAGAAAGACAACTGAAGACAGGCCTTAATATGATCAAATCCAAAATTTGGACACGCTAGGACAATTCCAAAACATATGGAAGCATGTACCAAGGTTTGTTTGACAATTGTCAGACAATTAGTTGAGGGTCCCATTCCAAATAAAAGAGCCCACATAATGGTCAATGTCTCTAAAAAAGGTACCAGGTATCCAGGTAGGACAGTTACCAAAAAAAATTATATATATACTATATACAATATATATATATATATATATATATATATATATATATATATATATATATATATATATATATATATATATATATATATATATATGAATGATAGCATAGCTGACTCTGTTTGACCATTCCCCTGAGGACGTCATTCTTAGACAAAACGTGTGTCAGTCGGGGCCTACACATGATGCCATTATGCTATCTGACTGCCGTAACACTGGTGTTTGGAGATTGCCTGCACTGAGAAACTACTCTGTGCATCTTTTAATGCGATTTGTGTGTGTAAGATATGTAAGTGACCCTCCATTATTAAAGATACAGATTTTTTAAAGCATATTGAACTATGTTGTTTTCTTGCTTTTCCTTACATTGCTGAATCAGTTCGTAGCAAGGGAATGGGGAGTGACAGGAAGACAGCCTGGTTATTTCAAATGAACTGTCGACCACCTAATATGGTCCACACTATATGGTAAGGAGCCAACCTAATCTTATATCACAGGTGATATTACGATGGTGATCAGCATTGGATGTGACAACTATCTATTTCTTGGATTGCTTATTTTTATTGGGTAAAGGCGACATTCACTTGCACTTGTTTATGGGGCTGCACACCTTATATTTTTTTGGATGTTGCGCATGAATTACCAATGTTTTGGATTTTTTCATTTTTGAATTGGGACTTATTATTTGATTATAGTATTTGATTATTGATTATTGATTTTTCAGCACACTCATTTTATTATGTTGGCAATTACTTATGCAATGTAAGTTTGTATTTATTTTAAATTTTTATACTTTATAAATTTGGATTTTTTTTTTTTATTTATATTAGAATTTTATGCACAAATAAATATACCAAATTTGGTATCACAGAATTTGGTGTAGGTTGCTTTCAGGTGTTTGAATCTCCCCAGCGCAGAATTCGTTTTGTTTTTATAGTTACTAAAAACATAATTAAATTTGGTAAGGAAAATAATTTTAAATGGTAGTATGAGGTCCCATGGAAGGTTAGCCCAAGAAATGCATTGGTCTTGTAATTCTAAAAGTAAAGGGTGTAGATTAAGACTATAGAAACTCAGTGGGTCCAGCTTAACCTGGACACCTAAGTATCGAAATTCATCAACCCACTTCAGGGAAGTAGTAGCTGCAGACTCCCTGGTCTGGGGATCTAGAGGAAAAAGGACCGATTTCGACCAATCAGTATGGATTCCCCAGAAAACTGCATACTCATTGGAGACAGCAACAAGGAAGAGTCCACATTCTGTAAATATAGGGGACCAACTTGCAAGCCCCAATGAACCATGGGCTCTGTACCAAAATGGCCACTGGCTCCAGTGCCAGAGTAAAAAGACTAGGGGATAAAGAACAAACCTATCGGGTAACTCTCTGCTGTGGGAAGATGTCTGATATTCTATCATTAGTGCAGATCCTAGTTTGGGGGGGCCTGGTAAAACATGCCCAGCCACTGTAGGAACCTAGGACCTTATCCAAATTATTGTATCACCTGCCAGAGGAACTACTCAACCACTCAACTAAGTCCAAAGCCTTTTCAGCATCCAGGGAGGCTATTACCCTTGTACTGTAAATGGCATGGATAGTAGACAAATTCAAGAGGAGACAGCGATAAATCCCATTTGGCCAACATGTATAAGGAAAGACGAATGGCTAGGATTTTGACTAAAATCATTGCAGCAACATTAAGTAAGGAGATCGGCCCATTGTAGGCACAGTCCTCTGGGTCCTTGCCAGGTTTGGGGACTAACACAATAAGGGCCTTAGACATAGTGTCAGGGATATATCCATGAGATGCAAACCAACTAAACAGGACTGTAAACCTAGGTGCCACAAGTTTGAGTAGTGCAATTAAAATTCATCAAGAATTCCATTGACCCCAGGGGCTTTAGTTGGCCTATTGCTTCCTGCACATCTTTAAAGGAAATATCCTTATCCAAACTATCCCAAGCAGCAGAGTCCAGAGAAGGAAATTCAATATTATTAAGGAATTTAATCCTCATTTTCATTTTTATGCTCATATTCAAACACTCGTACTGTAGAAAGTAGGGATTCATTTGTCCGTTCAATACGTAACAACGTCAACAGCCCTCAAGGCGTGCTGCCATTCCACATAGTTAGCTTAGCCTGGTTCTATGGTTACTTCTTTAATTTGAGTTCTGATAAGCAAGGCTTCAAATCTTTGCTATGTTGTGGAATTGTGAAATATTTTCCAATATACTGCAACTAGAGACCTAAATTTTCCATGACGCTGTCAATATTGGGCCAGTATTTTTTAATCAAGTTGCTTTTTCTTTAGAAAATAATTATGTGTGTGTTGACACTTTTTATTTATTTATTTATTTATTTTTAGAACTGATTCAGGTTCTTATACCATTGTTTTTCCTTTTTTTTTTTTTTTGTTATGGTTATTTATTTTGTGAAGTTACATCGGAGTTGTCATATTTGGCATCCTTAGCAACACTTCCTTTTGGCAGAAATTAGTCTCACACATTTATTTTAGTAAACTAAATGTCTGCCTGTTCTTGGTTTAAATACACCCTTTGGTGGTCGTAAATCTCTGAAATAAAAAAATTAACAAGGCAGAAAATAAGCAGGTGCATCTTTTGTACAAGGATTTGTTTCATCTCTGTGTATCACCGGAGGCTGGTCACTCTAGTGCAGTGATTTTTAACCAGGGTTCCGTGGAACCCTAGTGTTCCTCCAAAGGTTGCTAGGGGTTCCTTCAGCATTGGGCCATTTCTGCCTATCAGATAAGTTCTTAGGCCGCGTACACACGCGGGGACTGTTCGCCCAACTTTGTCCGCTGAACAGTGTTTCGGCGGACAGTCCGCTCGTGTGTGGGCTTTCAGCGGACAGTTTCAGCAAACAGTCCGCTGAACAAGGTTTTTCGGAAATTCCGTAAAACTGTCCGCTGAAACTTTGTTTCAGCGAACAGTCCCCTCGTGTGTAGGCTTGTTCGTCAAACTAAGTTCCGCGCATGCTCAGAAAGGATTTACACGCCGAAAGTTATAATGCAGTGTATAGGACGTTGTATTTTCCGTCCCGTCGTACGTGCCGTTCACGTCATCGCGCACGGTTTCAGCAAACTGTTCGTTTGTCGTGTGTGGGCAAGTCCGTCCATGCTAATTTTGAGCGGACTGTTTGCTGAAACTGTTTGACGGACAAAGTTGGGCGAACAGTCCCCGCGTGTGTACGCGGCCTTACTCACACCATTGATCTTTTTAGCTATCTGTAAGGACGTAATTCTTTAATTCTTCCCAATGACCACAAGTGTAAGGACCATTCTTCCCACTGACCATCACACTAATATATCATGAGTTGTAGATTTCTCATTTTTAGCAGGGGTTCCCCGAGACTGGAGAACTATTTCAAGGGTTCCTCTGTGTTGAAAAGGTTGAGAAAGGCGGCTCTAGTGGGTATATATTTGGGTGTACCACATTTTATGTCATATTTTAGTTGTGGTTGGAGCCTGGTAGGCTTCTGCAGCTCTTGACTTCTTATGCAGTATGTCTTTGATGCCCCAACAGTTGAATTCCATGGCAATAATTTCCGACTACATTCCAGTCCACCTGGGAGTTTTGGGTGTCCCCACCCATTCTTGTGTGTCCCATCTGTTACATACTACATAATAATAAATAAATAAATAATCCAGTGGAAGACTTAGGGTCGGTTCACACAGGGGCGACCCGTCAGGCGACTTAGCCACCTGACAAGTCACGTCCCGCTCTATGCAATGGAACCGTTCTAATTGGAGCGACTCAAGTCGCTCCGGCTTAGAAAAAGGTTCCTGTACAACTTTTGGGGCGACTTGCATTGACTTCTATACAGAAGTAATTTCACAAGCCGCTGCTAAAGTCGTATTCCGGTCGCCTGAGGCAGTCGCGCGGCAAGTCGTGCTGCCTCAGTGTGAACGGGCTCTAAGAGCTCTTCATAACTGCCACAACATGTATTCAGACTCGGGAACTCAGCTCAGAGATCTCACCAATAAAGTTCCAGAGACAAACGGCCAGGTAGTTTAACTCTCAAGTGTCTGCCAAAAATATATGAACTATATTTTGTGTTGAATGGTCCTTCAAGATCAAACCACCCCTTTTTTGATGTTTGTAAATAGTTTGGGTTTCTCAGAATACCAAAAAAGATGAATGGGGGGGGGGGGGGGACTTCTGCATTACAGAGATAACTAACCAAATAGGCTCTGCTCCCTCAAGGCTGAAGATTGGAGATTTGTTGGTGACTCAACTTGTTCTTCTTTGAGTTTGTCCCTGCCTGTAATATTGGTGTTCACTGTTGCTGACCTTGGCTTATTCCTGTCTTGCATATTACGTCACCAGCAGCCACATGATGATGGTGCTCATAATTTCCAGTGACATTAGTGGCATCACCATCCACCAGCACTTGTGTCTCTCCTTCATTCCTGCAATCTCTGTCCCACTACTCATGGGTTTTGGATTGACGCAGTAAATTCATACTGGTGTCAGAGGTGATAAAACAGGTTGTTGCTCCATGTTTTGACCACCCCTGGCCTGACCACCTCTAAATTTTTATGGCGGCTGGAGGGTTCCACATTGCCATGGTCACAATGCTTTGGCCGGCCTGTCAACACATTGAAGTCAATGGAACCCTGCTGCATGTCAAGCCTGGCTATAGCAGAAAAGTACCCAGAGCTGGATAATCACACGACTGTGGCTTAAAGTGGATGTAAACCTGCTTCATGAAATTTGACCTAAGCACATATATCTGCAGTGATTTCTTATCTCTCTTCAAAGCCCTAAGTCCCGTTTCTTTCTTCTGCTCCGTTCTGTTATCAGCATAATAACTTCTGACAAGTTCCCGACAACCGAGATAAAACCAGCCTGGAATTTGTATAGGGGTGGGATACATTAGCAGAGAGCTTTCCTATTCACAGCACAGCTCTGCACATTCCTTCTTTCCTTTGCCTATGTGAAGATATGGGGGGGGGGGGGTGCCTTAACTACAATCATCTGTCGCACAGTGTAAGCCTAGACTCTACACCCGCTGCTCAACAGGAAGAAAAAAATCTATAACACCATGTGTACTTTCTAAAGAATATAGCAAGCTGAAGACAGCAGCTATAGATGTAAAACTTATGTAGGGAGATTTGTTTCATCTCTGTGTATCATCTGAGGCTGTTCACTTTACTGGGTATATGTAAGGGTTTACATCCACTTTAAGGTAGGTAATAAAAGGGGGGTTTGGAGAGTTTTTTTTTTTCTATCTTAATCCAGCAATTATATAGAATAGTATGAGGGAGGGGGTGGGTTACCATTTTCTTGGAATTGGGCTTTAAATCCCTCATTAGCTAAAGAAATCACCCAGGACTGATCAAGCAGACATGTAAGAGGTGGCAGCGTGGCCTTCTAAATGTCTGTAAACCAACTGTAAACCGTGGTCTGTAAGGTGATCTGTTGTGGATCGCTATGCAGGGAACAGTAAAGTCTACCACCTGTCACGGTCGTTCCACTATCCCGATCGTACCAAGGAGACTTACCCGCAGGTTTCCTGTACAAGGGGATCGTCGGTGCCCTCGGACGCGGGTTGGCGCAAACGAACGCACGCGAGTGCATGTAGTCCCCAACAGGCGCACGCGGGTGCGCGTTGACACGAGCGGGCGCACGCGGGTGCGCGACAAGCCGAACGGGCGTACGCGGGTACGGGGGGTCACGAACGGGAGCGCGGTTACCCGCGGGGGTACGCAAACGTACCGTGCGACCGTTCTTGGCGCCCAACAGCCTATTTAAGGGATCAGCTCCTGCTCCACAGTGCTGTCCTGTCTACAGCGTTCCTGAGACTTCTGCTACCTGTTCCTGTGAGTGTGTTCCTGATACAGTACCCGGCCTGTTCCTTGACCTTGCCTGTTTGCCGCCTGCCTCCGACCCTTTGCCTGATTGACCACGCTTCTGCCTTCTGCCTCTGTACCTCTGCTGCCTGATAGTTACTGACCCGGCTCGCCTCTGACCACGCCTGCCTGCCTACCTGAAGTCCAGCACTGACTTCTTCTGTGGTTCCTGCCTGTCCACCTGTGCCAGCTGTCCAGCAGTTCCCGCCCAGCGCTGGTGGTGCCTACCGTTCCAGTCTACTACCTGTTCCGGCTGTGCCTGCTATCTGCTATCCGGCCTGGCACTTGTGTCCTCCGGACTCCTGAATCCCTGTCTCCATCTCCAGGGGCTCTCGAGCCGGAGGCTTACGAGGCGCCGCTCCCTGCACATTTGGGCTCTCCAACCAGGTACGTGACACCACCATTGTGAAAGAGGCCACTATCATCATCTGTAAAAAACATTCATGCATCGAAAGAGCACCAGACCAAAAGATAAAATAGCCCAATTGAATGTACTGGTATTGTGCTAAAAGACATCCAATGAGTTTTTGGGGTCAAGAAAAACTCCCCTACATCAGGGGTTCAGTTAAAGCGTTTGTATCCCCCATTTGGACATTTTCACCTACAGGTAAGACTATAATAAGGCATATCTGTAGACCCTGCATGCAACCACTGACATTAGTGGTGCCTGCGATGCATACTAGCACATTATGCTATTGTCTTGCAGGTTTTTTTTTGTTTGTTTTTTGCGGTTTACTACCGCTTTAAAAATGAGTACATTGAATGCACTCAAAATAGGGCTTTCTTGTGTGAATCTGTGCAGGTAAGCTAATAGCTGGATTAGAAGAATTACTCACCACCAAGCAGTATCTGCCTGAGCAATCAAGATTTTTATTGCTCATGCAGATACTGCTGATGAGTTCTCATTTTTAACTGTAGCCCTGATGAAGGGGGGGGGGGGGGTTTCCTTTGACCCTTGAAATGCATTGGCTGTCTTTTAGCACAATAGCAATACATTCAATTCAACTCTTTTATCTTTTGGTCTTCCATGTATGCACGTTTTTTTTCTGGTAGCCTGCTGGGATACTCACTGGAGGGTAGCCTTGTCTGTCGCAAGCAGCCTAACCTGAGTCAGTGGGCTCTTCGAATATTTTTGCTTTCTCACTACTTCATAAAAATTTATATCAGTCCGGACCTGGATCAAGTGACAGTCCAGTCCGGACAGCCTTGGCCACGCCATTTAGCTGCCTGTGTGTCCTCCTGCAGTGGCAGAGGGGCAAGGGCAGAGGGCGTGAGGTGCAATCGGTCTGCATGAAGGGCGGGAGCTGCCTTGCTTTTCAACTTAACCCGGGGCGGTCCTAGCAAACAATCACCCCTTGTTAACAGTAGAGGTTAGGAAAATGCCACCCTTCACCCAGACCAATTGCTCCTCCTGCCTTCTGCTATGAACGGTAGGACTGGGAACGGTAGGACTGGGACGGTAGGACTGGGACGGGAGGGGTGATCACACTGATGTAAAGGTAGAGGTGGGTCATGTAAAGAAGGAAATGCTATGGAAGGGGGACTGAGGTGTAATGAAGGTGCTGCAATGTAAAGGGGGTGCTATAATATAAAAGGGGGCTGTACTATAAAAGGGAGGCTTTGATGTGAAGTAGACTATAATGTAAAGGGGGGGGGCTGCCATATGGGGGGGTTGATTTGAGGGGGGTGCACTGTGATGTGAAGGGGGGCAGCAAAGTAAAGAGGTCTTGTGATGTGCAAGGTGTGCTATAATGTAAAGTGGGCTCTGTATTGTAAAAGGTGATGAGTTTTATGTGAAAGGGTAAGTAATGTAAAGGGTAACCTGCTAATTAAAGATGTGGGACTATGATGTAAAGGGGGTGGGACTGTAAAGTAAAGATGGGGACTGCGATGTAACAGTGGGGAACTGTGATACAAAAGGGGGGACTGTGAAATAAAGGGGGGACTGTGAAATAAAGGGGGAACTGTGATGTAAAGATGGGGGGCTGTGATCTAAAGGGACGAGACTGATGCACAGGGCAAGTCTGATCTACAGGGTGGGAAACGAATGCAATGGGGGGAACTGTGATACAAAGGTGGGTTCCCTATATTATAACCACTTGCTGACCGTATACTGTATATATACACCGACAAAGTGGCTCCTCTGCACAGGATCACATACCTGTACGTAATTCTGCACTTCGCACGCACGAGCCCCGCTCCCAGAGCCAATCAGTGGGTCCAGCAGGTGTAATGTCCAATCGCTCCAGAGAGAAGCAGAACAACAGTTTGTATGTAAACAAGGCAGATCGCCTTCTGTGAGAAGAGAAGGTAGTGATGCTGCGTTTCTACTAAGCAGGAACACGGATCTCTGCCTTCCCAGAGTAAAAGCACCTCCCCAACAGTTAGCAAGCACTCCCTAGGAACTTAACTTAATTTTGATCGCCCCTGATGTTAACCCCTTCCCTGCCAGTGTCATTAGTACAGTGACAGTGCATACTTTTAATATTAGTGTTACTGGTCCCTAAAAAGTGTCCCTTAGTGTAAACACAAATCCCTGTTCTATAAGGAGAAGAGATGCAGATTGCGAGTTCCTAATAGCTAGGAACCACGATCTGCCATCTCATATAGTCAGTCTCCTCCCCCTACAGTTAGACCACACACTAGGAAACACAGTTAACCCCTTGATCACCCCTTGTTGTTAACCCCATTCCTACGAGTGACATTTATACAGTAATCAGTGCATTTTTATAGCACTGATCACTGTATAATTGTCAATCGTCCCAAAAATGTGTCAAAAGTGTCTGATGTGTCCGCCATAATGTAGCAGTCCTGATAAAAATCACAGATCGCTGCCATTACTAGTAAAAAAAATAATAATAATAATAATAAAAATGCCATAAATCTATCGCATAGTTTGGTTTGTGCTAAAGCATATACAATCAATATACGCTTATGTCAAGAAGGACGTTCTGATCACCTAGCAGAAGAGCCAACCGGCGCACACTGGTGCACGTTAACGCATGTGGGCGCACGCAGGTGCGTGAGGGCGCATATGGGCGCAGGCTGGTGCGCGCTAACGCAATTGGGGGCGCACGCCGGTTCGTGCTAACGCTGATGGGCGCACGCGCGTGCGCGGAAATGTTAATGTAAGCATGCGGACGCGCAGTATGATGGATCTTGGTGCCAAAGGGGCTATTTAAAGGGACCTGTCACCTTGCCTCCCTGCTGCCAAGTCTACAGCGTTCTTGAGAGACCCCCCTGCTATTACCTTGCTTGTTACCTGATACCTGCTTGCCTCTGACTACTCTTTGTTTGCTGCCTGCACCGACCCTGGCTTGTCTTGACTATTCTTCTGCCTGCTGCTTTGGTACTGATCCTGCCCGCCTGTGTATGACCCTGCTTGACTACAACTACGCCTTGCCTGCCGCCTTGGTGCTGTTCCTGCCTACCAGCGTCCAACCCGGCCTGCTTAAAGATCTGCTAGTGTCCTGATCTACAAGACACCTTTCTCTCTGATCCGGTGTTCCTGCTGCTCCTGCTCTCCGCTAATCCTGGTCCCAGTCTGCATCTGGTTCCCTGTCTGCTTTTTGGAGTCTGGACCAGCCCTTGCATTTGTGATCTGCAGGGGCGGACTGACCATTCGGCCACTCGGGCACTGCCTGAGGGCCCGGGCCACTAGGGGCCCCCTCAGGGTAGCCAGCCTCAGTAAAACCAGGGACAGTATGTAAAAATCTTCCCTCACCGACATCCTTTTGGTCTAAAAATCCAGAGATTATAGCTGCCCCACCTCTCCAGTACCTTCTCAGCCAATAGAAACATGTCTGTGTATACTGCATGATTGTATACTGCGTGTGTGTATACTGTGTGGCCCCATAATCTCTGATTGCCTTGGGGCCCCATAATCTCCTATTGCCCATGGGCCCCATGAGTTGTCAGTCCACCCCTGGTGACCTGCCAGGCACTTGTGCCCCTGAACATCTGTCTGCTCTACCAGGAGTTCTTAAGCCAGAGGAATACAAGAAGCCGCTCCCTGCATCCGTGGGCTCAACCATCAGGTACGTGACAGCTGATTGGTATTTTTTTTTACCAAAAACATGTAGCAGAATACATATTGGCATAAATTGATGAAGAAATTACATTTTTTCCCATTTTTTTTATTGCAGGAGTTCTATAGCAGAAAGTAAAAAAAATTAGTTTTTTTTAATTGTCGGTATTTTTTTATTTATAGCGCAAAAAACAAAAAACTGCAGAGGTGATCAAATACCACCAAAAGAAAGCTCTATTTGTGGGGAAAAAAAGGACATACATTTTAGTTGGGTACAGCGTCACATGACCGCGCAATTGTCAGTTAAATTAGCGCAGTGGCCTGCTCATGAACCTTCCGGAGGGCAAGTGGTTAAAGGGGGGCTGTGATGTGAAGGGAAAGCCATGTAAAGAGGGGACTGTATTGTAAAGGGGGGCTGTGATGTGAAGGGGAAGCAATGTAAAGAGGGGACTGTATTTTAAAGGGGGGCTGTGATGTGAAGGGGAAGCAATGTAAAGAGGGGACTTTATTGTAAAGGGGGGCTGTGAAGTGAAGGGGAAGCAATGTAAAGAGGGGGCTGTATTGTAAAGGGGGGCTGTGATATGAAGGGGAAGCAATGTAAAGAGGGGGCTGTATTGTAAAGGGAGGCTGTGATGTGAAGGGGAAGCAATGTAAAGAGGGGACTGTATTTTAAAGGGGGGCTGTGATGTGAAGGGGAAGCAATGTAAAGAGGGGACTGTATTTTAAAGGGGGGCTGTGATGTGAAGGGAAAGCCATGTAAAGAGGGGACTGTATTGCAAAGGGGGGCTGTGATGTGAAGGGGAAGCAATGTAAAGAGGGGACTGTATTTTAAAGGGGGGCTGTGATGTGAAGGGGAAGCAATGTAAAGAGGGGACTTTATTGTAAAGGGGGGCTGTGAAGTGAAGGGGAAGCAATGTAAAGAGAGGTCTGTATTGTAAAGGGGATCTGTGATGTGAAGGGGAAGCAATGTAAAGAGGGGACTGTATTGTAAAGGGGATCTGTGATGTGAAGGGGAAGCAATGTAAAGAGGGGACTGTATTTTAAAGGGGGGCTGTGATGTGAAGGGGAAGCAATGTAAAGAGGGGACTGTATTTTAAAGGGGGGCTGTGATGTGAAGGGAAAGCCATGTAAAGAGGGGACTGTATTGCAAAGGGGGGCTGTGATGTGAAGGGGAAGCAATGTAAAGAGGGGACTGTATTTTAAAGGGGGGCTGTGATGTGAAGGGGAAGCAATGTAAAGAGGGGACTTTATTGTAAAGGGGGGCTGTGAAGTGAAGGGGAAGCAATGTAAAGAGAGGTCTGTATTGTAAAGGGGATCTGTGATGTGAAGGGGAAGCAATGTAAAGAGGGGACTGTATTGTAAAGGGGATCTGTGATGTGAAGGGGAAGCAATGTAAAGAGGGGACTGTATTGTAAAGGGGATCTGTGATGTGAAGGGGAAGCAATGTAAAGAGGGGACTGTATTGTAAAGGGGATCTGTGATGTGAAGGGGAAGCAATGTAAAGAGGGGACTGTATTTTAAAGGGGGGCTGTGATGTGAAGGGAAAGCCATGTAAAGAGGGGACTGTGTTGTAAAGGGGGGGCTGTGATGTGAAGGGGAAGCAATGTAAAGAGGGGACTGTATTTTAAAGGGGGGCTGTGATGTGAAGGGGAAGCAATGTAAAGAGGGGTCTGTATTGTAAAGGGGATCTGTGATGTGAAGGGGAAGCAATGTAAAGAGGGGACTGTATTGTAAAGGGGATCTGTGATGTGAAGGGGAATCAATGTAAAGAGGGGGCTGTATTGTAAAGGGGGGCTGTGATGTGAAGGGGAAGCAATGTAAAGAGGGGGCTGTATTGTAAAGGGGGGCTGTGATATGAAGGGGAATCAATGTAAAAAGGGGACTGTATTGTAAAGGGAGGCTGTGATGGGGGCTGAGTAATAGCACAAATATAAGGTCCAGACCCCTACTGGAAGAAATATTTACTGACCAAACCTCTATGAATTTGAATTCAATAACCCTGATTTATATCAAAGTCCCAGCAGCTCTTGGATGCCTTTTTTTTTTTTTTTAATGGAGACCATCATCATGTGAGACCATCAAGGTACCTGACAGCTTAGTAGATTTATTTTTGTCTTGATCTCAACAATATTTAAATCACAGCTCTCAGAAACCTTTACAAGACAATACAGATAGCGCCATTATGCCAAATGCTAATACAGATTTGACCTTGCATTTTGCTGCTGCTTCTCCATAAAGCATCTCACTTGGCTACAGTTTGCTGGGACCTGTGGGACTTGGCATACAACGTGCCCAGGCAAAGACACATCGCTTCTTCCTCTCACCAGATAACACCTTCCCTTCATCACAAAGCAGAATCTCATTACTGTGAAGATGTAAAAACAAGATGTAAATAGTCGAGGATCTCAAGCAGCTTGGTGCTGTTTGTGTCCTCAGCTTTAAATATGATTGAGCTTGCATGTAACATTTCACTCCTTCCCTTTAAATGTCACATTATTTTTAGTACGCATTAAAGCGCGGTATGAATTTTGAGCAATTTTTACAGCTCTAAAACGGGGCCTAAAATAGCTGAAATAAAAAATCAAGTATCCTGACTGACATTGAACCATATACATTGCTTATGGGCTACTCGAGGGTTCCGTGTTAGCAAAGCTGCCATCTGATTACATGTACTCATCCCATGTGCAATTTACACTTGTGTTCCAGCGGTGGCATTTAAGGCTTTATACTCAATCTTCTTCTAAGGAGATGTAAATTGTCTTCAGAATCTGGGATCCATAAAGGATCAAGTCGATTTGCTCTGCCTCAAATTCTATCACAGTCTACTTACTAGGTAGCGAATTTAACCATATGAAATTGCATAAAGGAGCAACTCAAGATAAGAAATCAATCAGGGGGCCGCTAATCCCAATACAGATAACATGGCAACTGTGTTTGAAGAAAGACCTGTTACTGAAGGGAAAGGTAAAGCTGTACATGGATGGATCGAATTTTGGACAATTCAGCAGGGACCAGCCAAGATTCAATCCATCTACGACAAGCTGGTTGCTCTTAAGTTGGTCCATCGATTGACTTCAGTACAACCAGTGTGTCAGATTTTTTGCACGCAATGGCTGCCACCCATGGCGCAAGGAAAGAAAAATGGTAAAATCTATGGCTTTCCCAACAGTTTCTCTTTATAAACAACCTCCTCTGCTACTAATAAGTAGCCCCCCTCTCCCCTTACTTCCCAATTATTCAGCTGATGCCCTTGATGATACCAGTGTAGCATGACCCCTGTAGGAGCCGCTTGAGCATAGCTCCCAACTGTCCCTGATTTGGAGGGACTGTCTCTGATTTGGAGCAATGTCCCTCTGTCCCTCATTCCTCCTTATGTGTATCTCATTTTGGTCTGATCTATATAGATGTATATAAAATGCACTTTTTATCTATCAAGAAGTGTTTCCCAGTGCTAAACCTTTCATCTGATTTCTAAATTGCTGCATTTGTAAATTACAAAAGCCAATATAAAGGAATAGTAGTGTTAAAAAAAAAAAACACCCGTGGGTTTAACCAATCTTGTTTTTTTGTACAATTCTCCTTTAAGGGGGCGTGGCAAGGGGTGTGTCCTATGCCCGCACACTTTTGCTGATAAGTGTCCCTCATTCCCATCTCAAAAAGTTGGGCGGTATGGCTTGAGCATTACCCACATAGTCCTTCACTGGCAGCCAGGCACACACATACTTAGGCTTGATGTAGTCAAAGACTAGTCTAGGGGTGTTGTTTTGTAGATTTGTTTTGGAGAAACTGGGAGAGGGTATGGGGATTTGTAGAATGATACTCCAGAACAAAACTATGCACAGGTTGAGGACTCTATCTGGCAACATGTGGATAGTAGTGTCATGGTTATGCAGTGATCTTCCTGTGGTTGCTTACCTCCCCTCATGTGTTCAGACTAAGAGGCCAGCCACTTCCACCTGGTGGTTTTTTATAACCTCTCCTCTAAGCATGGCTCCACCCCAGGCCCTATCAGGGAACCCTATATTAACCTGTGCACTGCAAGCCATCAGTGCTGATCAACCATTGTGTATTCATTGTGTGTTTGGCTTCCTGGTTCCTGCTTGCCGTGTGCTCTATGTTTGACTCTGTTACCGACCTTGGTGTGTTCTCAACGATTCCTGTCTGCTTGTGACCTTGACCTTTTGCATGTCCCTGACCATCCCTGTCTGCCTGTAACCCTGAACCTTTGGCGTTTACTCTGTTGTTCCTGTCTTCTGTTTGCCCTGACCTCTACCGTATCCCCTTACTATCCTTGTCGTTCCAGCCTGCTGCTTCCTTCTCCTGTAGTCCACTGTGAGTGTTAGCTGTGAGAGCCTAGTGGCCGCGACCTGGAGCCAGACTGCAGCGAAGTCCATCCTCACCACTGGAGGCTCTGGCGAACACCCGCTGGCTCTTAGACTCCTTGCCCTGGGGAATCTATGCTCCAGCTCCCATTGGGATCTGTGTTAGTGATCCAGTAGACCTGTGTCCTGTATCTCCCTGGGTACGATCCGCAGCAGTCAGTCCTAAGGTCCACTACCTAGCGGTGTATTTCCGACTCCTATGGAGTGCATCTGTCACCTGGTCTCAGGTGACCTGACAAGTAGCAAGTATCTGTGTAAGAACTAACAGTCTGATACATAGCTTGCACAAGGCTAGCTACTTAGGGTGCCAGCAGGCAAACTGGACAGAAGGTAGGTGCACTGTGCAGCCAAAAAGTTGTTGATATCTGATCATTACATCATCACTATGTGATCAAATGCACTTAGATACCCCTTCAAATAACTAAGCTCAAGTGTTACCAGTTATGGTTAACGCAACATCATACAAAGACATGTTGAACAATTATGCCAATCTTGCGGCCACAGTTTAGGAAAGACCCCTTTATGTTGCAGCAGAACTGTGCCCCTGTGGACAAGGCCAGCTTCATGGAGATATGGTTTGATGAGTTTGGTGTGGAGGAGGTTGAGTGGCATGACCTTAACCCCACTGAACACCTTTGGATAAATTGGAATTATAATTGTGAGCCAGGTCTCCTCGTCCAACATCAATACCCGACCTCACAGTTTTTTTGTTTTGTTTTTTCTGTTTTGTTTTTTGTTGCATAGACATTCCATGGACACACCAACATCTCATGGAAAGCTTCACCAGGAGAGCCTGAAGTTGTTCTAACTGCAAAATGAGGGTGGAAGCATCTCCATATTAATGGCCTATGTGTTTCCATGTTTTGTTTACTCAATAAAAACTACTAGAAAATGCTCCTAGGTAGAACGGCTAGAAAATAGAAGATACGGTTTACCGGAAAACAGCAGGGGGGAGTGAGATTAGGAAGTTTAAATTAAAATAAATTAAAGTTGTGGTCCAGTAAGATTGGTCTTTCTTAGAATGGGGAAGTGCGTTAGAATTTATGTCAGATTTTTACTGTTGTGCCCACATTAGGGAGATTTGCCCGAGTACCACAGTGTGATTCAAGGAATTCTAATGAGGCATTTATTGGTGGTGGTGGAGGTGGTGTGGTCCTAGATCTCAAATGTATATGAACCTTTGGTTGAGAGGACAGTCTGTTAGGAAGATTATTGTAACTCAGCTTAAGTAACACTCCTATATAATGGAGCCTCTGGAAAGTACTTCAGGTGAAAACAAACAAGCTCTGAAAGGGAAAGAAAGCCACATTAAATACTGGGACCCCAGGATACATTTGTTTTCCTTTAAAATGGTAAATGGACCTGCTCTTCCCCAACTATCAATAATCTCTTAGATTCCAGCGCAAATGGGTCCTGTTCATGGATAAAGCGCTCTCAACGGCAGACCAACATGCCCTAACAGATCTGACACATAACATAAAGCAACCTCGGATGTCTTAGTACCCTTCCGGTTCGATACCAAGGCCATACTGTTGTTCACTCATCTCCATCGCCAGGTCTACCAATGGACTACTTGGCCCCACCCAATACCCTCCAAACACTCTTCTGGATAGCGCAGCAATGAGAATCTTTATAGGTCCCAATTAATACAGTTCTACCAGGTATTTCATTCTGCAACTCTGTTTGGCATGTTGGCTACACACCTAGTTTACCTACCCGAGCTTATTGATAGCTCATTGGTTGTAATATTGACTTGGGTTCACTCCACCCCACCCCCTTCTTCGCTGCTATTCCTCCCCAGTCCCCACCCTATTCCCTCCCTTTCCCTTCCCTTTCTCTTTCTTTTTTTTTTCTTCCCCCCCCTCTTCTTGGTAGATGACCTCACGTGACTCCCCAATTGTTTCTGTTCTGTAATTTGTATTACTCATTGGCATGCTCGGTTTTTTATTATTTTGTTATTCTCAAAAAACAAAATACATTAACAAAAAAAAAACAATGGTGCATTTCCAAGGGTCTAGGGGTCCAACTTCATCAGGGTTACAAAAATATGAACGATGTACTGCGTATGCATTTCTTGTATTTTTGTAGCCCTGATGAAGGACTGTTAAAATCTCAGAAAAATGATGGATTTCCTGGGAAGTAAATATATCTATCACTCCCAATCCTTATTGTAGTGCCCTTTTTCTTTTAAAACGCCTTAGCAACAAAGACCCAACAGAGGTTCTAAACATGCCCTACTCTAATATAAAAAGGCCTTTACTGCTGTCTGTATTTCCTTTTCTCCTAAACACAACAGAAATTGAGGAAATTGAGGAAAAATCTCTGTGTCTGTCTGCTGTGTTGATGGATAACAATCCATATTCCCATTGCACACGCTACTGGAATGAGCTCTCAAAGGTACCAGGTGCTGCAGCGACCACCAGGTAGATACTGGAGCATACACAACAGAATGTAAATATTCACCAACACACCAAGGATCTTAACTTGCATCCAAACCAGCGGAAGCCCGTTCATAAGGGGCGCAAGGCCGTTGTCCCCTAATATGTATGCGCTGGCCCCTAATCTCCATGCGGGGCACTGGACACATAGAGTTTAATGTTGTTTTTTTTGTGAAACACATGATTAGAGCAGGAGGTTTTAATTGCCTTCCCAGAGCCCACCCACTTGTGACATTAGCGAATCAACATTCGCTATTGTCTTCCTGCTTCTCCTCCCAGTCTAATCAGGACAGGAAGCAGGTCCTTAGACCAGATTGGCTGGGAGGAGAAGCGACCAGATTGGCCGGGAGGAAAAGCTGGAAGGAGAAGCCAGGGAACCAGGAAGCTGCCCACAACCTGAATGGGGTAAGTGTGGGAGAGGCGGGCTTGTGAACGGGCGAGCGAGGCAAGCAAACAGGCGGAGGGGAAATGGGTGGGGGGGAGGGTGTTTTTTTGCCGTCCCTCTAAAAATGGAGCACCATCCGCCACCGATCCAAACGGTCTTTACTGAAGAAAGATCATGTCACAAACAGGGTAATGCAACATTTAGAAACCATGCAGGACCCCTTTGTCAGGTATGACATCACATGCCTGACGAAGGGGTCCGGCACACCCCCGAAACGTTGCACTACACATTTTGTGATGTGATCTTTCTGCAATAAAAACTGTTTGGATGCAATTGAAGATCCTTGGTGTGCTGGCAGATATTTACATCCTGCTGTGTTGACAGCGCTGGAGTTCCACTTGAATTTAGAATAATTTTGACTAGTGTGCAACTGTAAAAAAAATACAAATAAAAAATAAATAAATCTCTAATAGTAACAGAAAAAAAAAATTACTTGAATTGAGCAATAAAAATATAGATACAAATTGCTCTGGACGTGAGCACTGAACGACGTCTGGTCCTTAAGAGGTTAAGATCATTTGTGCAAAATGTATGTGAGAAAAATTGTAAAAGTTGCCAAGTAAAATTAAAAGTTTAAAAAACATCTAAAATAAAACCCAGTCCACTCCAGAACTGCTTTCATCATGATTCTCTGGCTTTTTTTTTTTTTTTTTCGACTTGAGAGAGTAAAGCTTATGCCGCCTCTGGCTATTCTGTGCTTTGGTGAACTAGTAGAGGACTTTGGAAGGACAGAGAGATGGTACCCTACATCGCTGATAAATGCCTTATCTGCCTTGTCTAGGAATGTTTGTCCGCCACTGTCAATAAAATACACGTTTCCAAAGAGCCACCGGTCTCGTCTCTGTCTTTGGTCTTTTTATTTTGTATTTTATTTTCCTTATTCAGCCTCTTGTATATATAAGAGGAAAAGGACTAGGAGATAGGGAAACAATGTGGGTTGACTTATCTCCTAGAGACATGTCTTTCTTACCAGCATCCAGCTAATGTCTTTTAATCTTTCCGATAATGTTAGATAACCGGAAATGTTGGCATTTGCGAGAACTGCGTACATTGGTCAGTAATAATGAAATGGCATTTTTAAAACAAATAAGAAAAAAAATAAACTAAAAATAAAAAATACACAGGCAGAATAACCTTACGATAGCATCTGGAATCTCATCAGACTATATGTGGAGGCTTGTGGGAGTAGAGCAGAATTCTGCAGTACAGCATTACTTAGCAGCGATGTGTCAAGGTAATGTTTGCTTGAGTTCCGTCTGTACAAATCTGTTATTTGAAGGATTACCAGAACCCGCGGTATTCTCCTTGGTAATACTTTATTACTCTTCTCTCAAACATAAATTTCTGTAGAAATCTAACGTACCTTACAGGAAAACCTTTGCATGTGTTCAGCAGGGGCACATTTTGAGTTGCTATGGATCTAAAAGTTATATTTTGCATGACTTTCACTTTTCTGATTGTTTGCCGTTTCATATTTTGTCTATTGTATTGTACACTATATAGAGAAAAATCGTGGGTGTTTAAATCTTGTTATCTTGGTGATACACATAGATTGTTAATATGCTATTGACCACTTGCCGACCACCGCACGCTGATATACGTCGACAAAATGGCAGCAGTGGGCAAATGGGCGTACCTGTACGTCCCCTTTAATCAATTCAGCCCCGGACCATTTTGCTGGTCAAAGACCAGACCACTTTTTGCGATTCGGCACTGCGTCGCTTTAACTGACAATTGCGCGGTCATGCGACGTGGCTCCCAAACAAAATTGACGTCCTTTTTTTCCCACAAATAGAGCTTTCTTTTGGTGGTATTTGATCACCCCTGTGGTTTTTATTTTTTGCGCTATAAACAAAAATAGAGCGACAATTTTGAAAAAAAACGCATTATTTTTTACTTTTTGTTATAATAAATATCCCCTGAAAATATATAAAAAAAACATTTTTTCCCTCAGTTTAGGCCGATATGTATTCTTCTACATATTTTTGGTTAAAAAAAAATCGCTATAATTGATTATTGATTGGTTTGCGCAAAAGTTATAGCGTTTACAAAATAGGGGATAGTTTTATGGCATTTTTATTAATATATTTTTTTTTTACTAGTAATGGCGGCGATCAGCGATTTTTATTGTGACTGCGACATTTTGGCGGACACATCGGACATCTTTGAAATTTTTGGGACCATTGTCATTTATACAGCAATCAGTGCTATACAAATGCACTGATTCCTGTGCAAATGACACTGGCAGTGAAGGGGTTAACCAGGGGGTGGCAGTGTAGGGGTTAAGTGTTCCTAGGGGTGTCTTACTAACTGTTGGGTGCTGGGCTTTAATTTAGTGAACACTGATCTCTGTTCCAATCACATGGAGCAGAGATCAGCGTCACTAGTTGCTAGGCAGAACGGGGAAATGCTGTTTACAACGGCATTTCCTCGTTCAGCGGCCCCGTGAGACGATCGCGGGTATGCCCGTGGCGATCGAGTCCGGGGGACCTGTGACCGGACTTACAGGGGTCCTGACCAGCAAACGAGCGTGCCGCCGGCAGCGCGCTCGTGATGGCAGGGCGGCATTAAAGATTGGACGTACCTGTATGCCAATATGCCTGCCCGTGCCATTTTGCCAATGTACATCGGCGTGCACTGGTCGGGAACCGGTTAATAGCCGAAGATAGCAAGTGTGCCGCAGCGTACAGCGTGACCGCGCCCGCGGGACCCGCGGACTCGATGTCCGCCGGTCTCCTGGCGATCGCATCACAGAGCCTCAAAACGGGGCACTTCCCCGTTCTGGCTTGTGTCATAACCGAGATCACAGCTCCCTGTCATCAGGAGCAGTGATTAGTGTTGCCACCTGTCCAGGATTAACCCGGACAGTTCAGGGTTTTGAATCCTGTGTCCGGGTTTCAGTCCACCTGAAACCCAGACACATTATTCAGACCAGGATGTGGCTGCCCAAGTAACCAAGATAGTCATACACAAATCTGTTGCCGCCCGGGAGCTGCGGGCGGCTGTTTGGGGCTAGGTTTAACTGAAGGGTGGGGTGATGATGTCAGCAAGAGAAATTTGGTCACACCCACTGTGTGCCAAGGCGTGCTCTGTGCGCTACATTAGTACTCTCCTTGGGGCACCCAAATGTTTTCCAGGTCTTTTATAATTCTATAGTGTTTACAGCAAAAAAATTAAAAATTGCCCTGTGCTGCAAAAGTTTTCGGGTTTGCCTTGAAGAAAAGGTGGCAACCCTAGCAGTGATCGCTGTCATGTGACTTGAAGCCCATTCCCCCCACAGTTAGAATTGCTCCCAAGGACACACTTTACCCCTTCATCGCCCCCCGGTTGGGTAACCCCTTCACTGACAGTGTCATTTACATGGTAATCAATGCATTTTTATATTATATATAATATAAATAATATTTTTATAGCACTGATCGCTGTATAAATGACAACAGTCCCAAAATAGTGTCAAAAGTGGCCGATGTGTCCACCATAATGTCGCAGTCCCGATAAAAATCATTGATCTCCACCATTACTAATTAAAAAAAATGAAAAATTCCATAAAACTATCCCCTATTTTGTAGATGTTATAACATTTGGGCAAACCAATCAGTATACACTTATTGCGATTTTTTTACCTTTTTACCAAAAATATGTAGAAGAATACACATCGGCCTAAACTGAGGGAAAAAAATAGTTTTTTATATATTTTTGGGGGATATTTATTATAGCAAAAAGTAAAAAATAATGTGTTTTTGTTTTTCAAAATTGTCGCTCTTTTTTTGTTTATAGCGCAAAAAATAAAAACCGCAGCAGTGAGCAAATACAGCCAAAAGAAAGCTCTATTTGTGGGAAAAAAAGGACGTGAATTTTGTTTGGGTGCCACGTCGCATGACCGTGCAATTGTCAGTTAAAGTGACTCAGTGCAAAATCGCAAAAAGTGCTCTGGTGAAGAAGGGGGTAAAATCTTACAGTGCTGAAGCGGTTAACCTGTAACTGATTATTTGTTATGTGTTATTATTTGTATAATAAACTTTTGTATTATCGTTTATATATTTGTTTACATATTTGAAGTTACTTTTGCTTTACAGTACCGAGATAGTCCAATTGCCCCACTTCTTTGGGGAGGCTTGGTTGGGGGCCAAGCTCCCGATCCCTTTATTTTGTGGGTGTTTATATGTTGTTGCCAAACTTCCCCCTTTCTCTTCAATGCTATAACAGAATCCAGTCTTTTACAGTGTTTCCCCAAAAATAAGCCCTACCCTGAAAATAAGACCCAGTGTTATTTTCGAGGAGGGCTGCAATATAAGCCATACCCCAAAAAAGCCCTAGTAAAGTCCTTGTAAAAGTATGTAATCTGTTTTGTAAAATGATTATATACTGTCCAGTGTGTCTCCTTTTGTAACTCTGTCGAAAATACCTTATTTACAGCGCCACTAGGTGCTCACATGACCCGCCTGAGATCCTCTCCTCTCGGCTGACGTCATCGGGGATCTGGGCCCTTCCCTCTGCAGTGCTCGGAGCGGGAAAGAAGAGCTCCGGTGGATCACGTGAGCGCCCACCGGCGCTGTAAATAAGGTATTTTCGACAACAGCATTACAAAAGCAGACACACTGGACATATATAATATTTTTACAAAACGGATTACATATTTTTACAATAACTAAGGTTTATTTTTGGGATTAAAGTTGAAGACTCCTGAGCTGACAGGGGGAGAGGAGGAGAGAGGACAAGGGACATGGATATGACATATCCTGGAAATAAGCCCTAGTGTGCTTTTCATAGTCAAAATTAAAATAAGACCCGCTCTTATTATCGGGGGAAACGCGGTATGATGGCTTTTTGGGGTTTGTCTGGCTGAATTTGGACATTCCGATGGAGCATTTGAAGATCAAGTACTGATCAGGTAATATACAGCACATACAGTAGCTACCTAAAATGTGTCTATAGTCAAGTAACTCTTGCCCTCGAAGGAGCTGCTGAATGTTAGCGACCAACCTAGCATTTCTAACAATGAATTGATCTACAGATGCCCAAAACACTCAATGACCCACCAGTTGCAGATTTTGTTGGCTCAAATTTTAATGGGATTTAGGCTGGGTTCACACTGCTGCGGGGGGAGATCCGGATGTGATTCGCACCCGCACTGCAGGGCAAATCACATCCGATCTCCGTAGCGATGCGAGTTCAGCCATACAGATAGTATGGCTGAATTCGCATCGCTCCCGCAGCAAACTCGCAAGGGACCCTTTTTTGGTCCGCAACAGAATCGGATCGCATGGGGGTTCACACCATGCGATCCGATTCCTGTGCGAGTCTGCAGATCGCACTGCGATTTGCGGACAGATCTGGGGGTGTCATTAACATATCATTGACACTCCCAGCCGTCCGCATAGGGCAGTGTGAACTGCCGGCGGGAGGTGTGCGATGCGGGAAAACGCAGCGGATTCGCGGCGTTCCCGCCTCGCTGTGGTGTGAACCCGGCCTTAGGGTTTGGGGGTAGGATACTCAGCAACAGCAAAACCTACCTCCACTCAGTAGATTCTTGTATTATCTTTGACCGTTAAATGAACCCCCATCTACTTTATGGGTAACAGCAGTGCTGTATTTTGGCCTAGGCTGACAAGGCCCAGGCCTAGGGTGGCACTTTGCGGGAGGGGGCAAAAGAGCCACCCCCTCAAGAAAAGTAGAATCTTGTATTATCGTTAAATGAACCTCCATCTACTTTATGGGTAACAGCAGTGCTGTATTTCGGCCTAGGCTGACAAGGCCCAGGCCTAGGGTGGCACTTTGCGGGGGGGGGGGGCAAAAGAGCCACCCCCCCAAGAAAAAAAGCTCCCTGCAAGCTCCACCCAGCTCCCGCGCGTTGGGCCGCCATCAGGGGAGTACATCTGAATCCAGTGGCACTGCCATTGCTATGGGGGTGTGGGGTGGACCGCACCAGGAAGACACCAGGAAGCAGTACCCGCACCAACAGAGAGCCACACTGTACCTGCACCACTAGCGAGGGAGCCACGCTGTACCTGCACCACCGGAGCCCCGCTGTACCCGCACCACAAGAGAGCGAGCCACGCTGTACCTGCTCCACCAGAGAGCAAGCCATGCTGCACCTGCACCACCAGAGAGAGAGCCACGCTGTACCTGCACCACCAGAGAGCCACACTTTACCCGCGCCAGCAAAGGGGTAGAAAAACAGAGCCACTGCCAGGGTACAGAAATGCTATACTAGTGACTAGAGTCGACCTGGGCAACCTACGACCATCATTCTACAGCTATTTACTGTATATGCAATAAGCACAGCTTAATACACCCAGGTCAGCCATATTGGGACATGTACATATATGCTCACTGGCTGCGCTGTTTAAATGCCTGAAAAGACTCTAATTAATTCCTATATCATTCTCAACAACCGCTGGTAGTTGCTATAGTTACCACTAGCTCCGGACATCTCTGTACTGGACATTCATTAGTGAAATGATTTCTGGTATTACACGTGATATTAAAATTCACATTCTTGGTTTTGCTGATAGTTTTTAGGTAGCGCTGTTATCTATAGGGCAGGTAGGAGTTCATTTTGAGTATTTCAGTTGTTTTTACAGAGTATAACAGCAGCAATCTGTTCTGGTTATTTTTTTAGTCATTAGTGTGGATAAATCCTTTTATACATATCTTGGACCTTTGCCACAGGCCAAGGTGGAACTCTTTTACCTTTGTAGATTTGGTAGGCAAGGACAGACAGCTACCTTTAAGTATTTTCAGACCCTCTACCAGATCAGTGGTGGACCTTTAAGCTGTGACTGGCAATTTGTAATAGTAGACATTTGAGCTGAGACTTGCAAAGGACTGAGCAAAAGTCTAATGTAGGTTCTCCCCTAAGTAGCCACCTTCCTATGTTCCTGGGCCCTAGCATAGGCCAACTTCAAATTCTTAGGTCTTGGCTGTGAAAATTGTCTTCTAACCAGGCAGCAGGCCCGGCATGCAAAGGACCTCCTCCTTGGCAGGAGCCCAAGGAGGCATAAACCAGGATTCCTGACACTGGCACCCTCTCCAGGAAAGCCTGAGAGACAAGACCCTTTCTAGAAGGTCTCTTTAAATATCTATCCCCTTCCTAAGCTTAAACCTTTCAATGATTGACCATGGTGAAATAAATGCCCATACCCACTACATCGTATCTTTTCATGCTATCTACTGGAAAACACTCCCAAGCAGCAGGCAGAAGCAAGCAATGTCCTGAGCTTAATCAAATCCCAACAAACCCAGATAGCAATAACAATCGGAGCTCAAGCTGGCTACAGTCTACCTGCAAGCACTAAGGTCAATTTAGACTAGGGACACTCCAGTTTATGCAGGGTCCTTATAGCCAAAATTTTGCTTATAGTTTTCGCTAAAGGATGAGGTGGTTAGAACCTCTGACAGTATTCAATTTTTTATTTATTTTTTCTGTTTTTAACTGTATCCACTTGCCAACCGCAGTGCGTACTGTATATATATCTTATGGATTGCAAGTGGCTTACTGAGGTTATTTTTTTTTTAGTCGGCAACTGGCTTTTTCATGAAAGTGGTCCGATCAGCTAATTAGCTGCTGGATTGCTTTCAGAAGTCCCCCCCTCCCCCCCACTGGTGTTTCTCGTCCATACCGAGAAACGATCTGATGGGTCGCATGGCTGGCCATAGAGGCTTTCCCAGAGACCAGATCATCTCCGATCGTCTCTAAGGTTTTGGAAGACCGGAACGACGTAATGAAACCTAGGGCGGAAGTAAACATTTTTTTTTTTTTTTTTAAAGCAGATGATCAATTTTTTTTTATTCTTTTACATTTAAATGTAGAGGAGAGATCTGAGGTCTTGTTGACCACAGATCTCTCCATATAGAGGACTTGTCATCGCTTATTTCTATTACAAGGAATGATTACATTCCCTGTAATAGGAATAAAAATGATTAAATAAAATAAATATATAAAAGGGACAGTGTAAAAAAAAATAAAAAAAAATAAAAATTATAAAAAATAAATAAATACAGCACCCACATCCCTACGTTCTTCACAGAAGCAAAAGCAGATGTAAATGGTGTTCGCACCAAACATGTTAGGTATCGCCATGAATGTTAGCCCTTGTACACATGGTCAGACATTCCGACGGAAAATGTCCGATCGGACCGTGTTGTCGGATAATCCGACTGTGTGTGGGTTCCATCGGACTGTTTCCCTCGGAATATCCGAGGGACAAAGTTTTAGAGCTGGGCTATAAAATTTTCCGACAACATGATCCGATCGGACTTTGTCCCATCGTTTGTAGAGAATTGTAGAGAATTCCGATCGGACAAAGTGCCACGCATGCTCAGATCAAATTCCTAGACCAAAGCTATTGGCTACTAGCCTGAACGTAGTCCTGTCGTAACTAAATAACGTCATCACGTTCCGAACGATCGGATTTTCCGACAACTTTGTCCGACCGTGCGTATGCAACACAACTTTCGGACAAAATCCGTCGGACAAAATCCGAGGGATTTTGCTGTCAGCATGTCCGACCGTGTGTACAAGGGCTAAGAGTGCGAATAATAATTCTATTCCTAGAATTCCTTTGTAACCCTAAACAGTTAACCTGTAAAACATTTTAAAGATTGAGATCTTTAAGTAAAGTAGTTTGTCGCCATTCCACGAGCGTGCGCATGCGCAATTTTAAAACGTGACCTGTTTGGAATCTATTTGCTCAGTTTAACATAATATTTTATACTCTACCAAAAATGAGGTTACATATTGTGGGGGTTTTTTGCATTAAAATTAATTAAAGTGTATTTTTTTCCCCAAAAATTGTATTTGAAAAACTGCTGTACAAATACAGTGTGACGTCATTGCATTGATCACCTTTTTATCCTCCAGGGTCTCTGCTTAAAAAAAAAAAAAAAAATATATATATATATATATATATACATATACATATATATGTGTGTATATGTATGTATATATATATATATATATATATATATATATATATATATATATATATATATATATATATATATATATATATATATATATATATATATATGTATATATATATATATATATATATATATATATATATATATATATATATATATATATATATATATATATATATATACATATATGTATATGTGTGTATATATATATATATATATATATATATATATTATTATTATTATTTTTTTAGGGGATCTAAGTCATTTTCTTGCAAAAAATGCAGATTTAAACAAAAACTAAACTAAAAAAAAAACAACAACTTAGTAGTTGCCGAAATACTAAAACATAAGCGGAAGGGGCATGCAAAAACATGCATTTAATATAGATACACATATAATTTCTTAATCTAATGGAAACCGAACGTTGCAAGTTGGGAACTTCTTCAAAAATGATGCTTTTATTATCGTTTTTATTGTACAGCCAACTTTGATGACACAAAGCAGTAAATAACCTCTGGGATACACAACATGAACAGAATTCTTTTTAATTATGAAACATAAAGAATTGGTTTAGGATGTATTTTCAGTGCAGCATTTTCAGACGCATTACAGGTTATCACAATGATTAACCTTCTCTGACTTTTCGAAAAGCTTAAAGTGCGCTGCATGCAAGAGGTTTAACATCTATATTTAACAATGTATAGAACGCCAAATCCCACCCGTGCTGACACAGCTCAGGAATCGGCCCGGTTTGTGTTTGCCGAAGGATCAGTGGAAAGAGCAGAGGAAACATTTCTTTAACAGCTATTCTAAAGATTTTCTTGTGAAGATTTGAAAGGAGCCTATCCGTAAAAAAAAAAAAAAAGAGCTGGAAACTTCTGCTGCTAACTTATTGAAACTGCCTGCTTCATGATGGTCACCCTTGTCTGACCATCTATATTAGGGTCACTGAGCTGGATCAAGCACAGGCATATCACATGCCAGGATATTGGGAACCTCAAAAGTCTCTGCTTTGGAGTTTAAACTGATGCTGTCACCTGTCCTTGTTGAGTGATATTGTCTGCTGATAGCCTGCCACCCAGTAAGATTTACTTATAATTAATGGATCCATGCTTCCTCCCAACCTCCGCACTGTAGGAGAACACCCTGAGTAAGCTCTGGTGTTGCAGTACACCTGGGTGGATGGTGTCACCTTCTAGGGGGTGACTGGCCCATTCAGGCCTGAGATCTGCCAAACATGGTAGGTTGCATACTCCCCCATACCCCAATACTTAGAAGACCCCTTCTGTTGGAGCCTCTGATGATGTCTGCTGATGAAGAAGTGCATTAGGTGGGACCTGACATATGACGCAAGCACGCTACTAGACATGGCCATTTTCCTTGATTTGTTTGGATGTTAATTTTTATTTTTTTTCACAAGAAGTTGGATGTTACATTTTAATTTGATGTTTATAAGTACATTTTAATAAAGCCCGTTGTACCATTCTTTACGTACTTCACTGTGGGATTTTTTTCGATTATCGTCCGAGTGAGCCTTACGTGATTGGGAGCTCTATGTACGATCATGAGCCTACAAGTACAGTCCTTTGATAGCTATTGGAGCCACTCTACTGGAGGTTCAGTGCTGAGTTGTGGATACTCTCATGTTACGTGCTAACATGACCACTCTATAATTTGAGGGTCCAACCTCTCTGCTAAGGAGACTTGCTGGAAACACGGTGGTGTTGTGTGCATTTCTTGTTGCACTGAAACTGGTGTGGGGCTTTCATCTGTCCTTCCCATTTCAATTACCTGGACTACTTGTTTTACCCTAATGTGATTTGAATGTAATCGTATATATTTGATTAGCGCTTGTAATCAACACATTATTGCTGGCTGCTATTTCTATTATCCTCTATAGAGGTATCATAAACCTATTGGGGTTTGCATACTCCCCAATACCTAGAAGGCCCATTCTATTAGAGCAAAGGTCTCCAAACTTTCGAAACAAAGGGACAGTTTATCGTCCTTCAAATTTTAGGGGGGCCGGACTGTGACCAGTAGGAGTAGAAAGTACCCCAGCATCAGTGGGAGTAAACGATGCCATAAGCTTGGTGGTCAGTGGGAGTAAAACAATTACATCATTGGTGTCAGTGGCAGAATTAGTTCCCTATCTCTGGTGTCAGTAGGAGGAATAATGCCCCATTGTTGGTATCAGTGGGAGGAATAGTGTTCCGTCTTTGGTGTCAGTGGAGAGAATAGTGCATTGTATTAGTGGAAGGTATAGTGCCCCAAGCGCTGGATAAAGATAAGCAAAGGGCCACATCCGGCCCGCAGGTTATAGTTTTGAGACCCCTGTGTTAGAGTAATGGTGCATAACCTATAAGCAAGACAGGGCAGGGAGCTGTTGGGGGAGTAACAAGTATACAGTACATTGCTGGGGGTAGGTGGATTTTAGGAATCATGTTGCCTGGAATGGGCTCCATAGTTCAACTCTAGTCAAAACCTTTTGTTTGGGCTAGACATGGGAAAAATAAATACTTCTAACAAGTATTTATTACTGTCTATGACCCTATTGGAGAGTTTTTACCTCCCTTTCTGCATCAGATAAAATATTTTGTTACAGTTTGAGTCCACATAGTATTTATTTAAATAAATGTATGTACCAGCATGAAATAAGGGAATTAATCCCAAACGAGAACAAATACAAAAAATAAAAAACAGACAGAGGTTTTAACTTTTCCCAAAAGTATCCCAAACTGAGAAAAAAATAAAATTCATTGCAAGCTAATAAGATGATAGAGACATCAATGCACTCACTGGAGTAGCTGAAATGTTTATTCTTCTTTTAAAAAAAGAAGCAAACAAGATAAAAACTAAAATTAAAAAAATATATATAAATCATTTGCTTCAGTAATCAATGAATTATTTAAATGTATATTCTGGAAGAAAATTAGCCAAAGAGGCACCTGTGGTGGTAAACTTTCTTCCAGTTTCAAGCTGCTGTTTTGATTATCACCAATAAATCTAGGTGGTTTCAATCGTGGCACAGATCGCACAATACACAATTGCTAGTGTGATACTTAACACATTTATATTGTTAGCTAGGCTGAAATAAAAACACCTGTTAAGCAAGTTCACTTAGTAGTTTTGGTCCAGAGGAAGGAAATGCAACCCCCCTTCACAGACCACCTAACTGTAGTCATTTCTCCTTACCAGAGTAGGGGTCTTGTCACAGTCAGGTGTCAGGCTCAGAGACCAGTAGCCATAGCAGTAGCAAAGCACCCACCAACCAGTTGCATAAGTACAGAAGCAGGTTATTCTGGTGGACGACGCAGACTCATCTGAGGTGCAGGATCAAAGTACTAACTGGTGTTCTCCAGAGCTCCTGATGGTGTAGATGGGTTTTTTGCGGTTTAGTACCAAGTCATGGTCCTCAGGATCGCCCCACCGGGAGCAGAGCAAGCTGGGATCCAGTAGCAGATATAACAAGTAGATATCAAGCAGAAGCATAGTCAGTAAACAAGGTCAGTAATGAGTGGTTGCAGGTTGGTATTAAGCAGAAGCGTAGTCAAGGAAAAAGCCAAGGGTCGGTAACGAGTGGTAGCGAAGATATGGACAGCAGCAGGACTGACAAGAGCAAGATATTGTTTGGAGAGAGCACAATAATCTGACAAGCAGGAAGTGGAAAGACATGGCTTTAACCACTTCCTGACCAGCGCACGTCGATGTACGTCGGCAGAATGGCACGGGCAGGCATATTGGCGTACAGGTACGTCCAATCTTAAATGCCGCCCTGCCATCGCAAGAGCGCCGACGGCGGCGCGCTCGCGTGCTGGTCGGGACCCCGTGAGTCCGGTCACGGGTTCCGTGGACTCGATCGCCGCGGGCATACCCGCGATCGTGTCACGGGGCGGCTGAACGGGGAGATGCCATTGTAAACAGCATCTCCCCGTTCTGCCTAGCAACAAGTGACGCTGATCTCTGCTCCATGTGATTGGAGCAGAGATCAGTGTTCACTAAAAGAAAGCCCAGCCCCCAACAGTTAGTAACACACCCCTAGGAACACTTAACCCCTACACTGCCACCCACCGGTTAACCCCTTCACTGCCAGTGTAATTTACACAGGAATCACTGCATTTGTATAGCACTGATATAGAGCAGTCCAGGTGGATCAGCAAGAAGAGACATTGTCAGACACAACAAAGTTCCCAGGTTCAAATCCAGGCCCTGACAGTGCAGAAGGCTCTTGGATCAATATATAAAGATAGTAGTGTTATGCCGCGTACACACGGTCGGAGAATCCGTCGGAATGCATCTTATCGGACCGTGTCGTCAGATAATCCGACTGTGTGTGGTATGCATCGGACTGATTCCGTCCGAATCTCCGTCGGACCCAATTTTCCAACATGTTGGAAATATTTCCCGACCAACTGGGCCGATCAGTCGTAATCCGATCATGTGTAGAGAATTTTGATCGGACCAAGTGCCATGCATGCTCAGATCAAATTCCTACATCAAAGCTATTGGCTACTAGCCTGAACGTAGTCCCATCGTAACGAAATTACGTCATCACGTTCTGAATGATCGGATTTTTCGACAACTTAGTCCGACCGTGTTTATGCAACAGTTTCGGACACAATCCGTCAGACTAAATCTGACGGACAAAATCCGACGGATTTGGTTGGCAGAATCTCCGACCATGTGTACAGGGGCTTAGAGGTTATTAATTGTAAGGGGAGGATCATCCAAGTTTACACTAAGCTTTTTGAGCTAGACAGACATCTTTTGGTCCATAGTATGTACGATTACACCGGCCACACCTCCCATTATGTGGATCATAAATAATTAATATACGAAAAATGACAGGATAACCCAAGTATTACTATTTTTTTCCTTTATGCTGGGTTTCCAAAATAACGAATGCAAAAATTTAAAGGAAGGATAAAAAGTTAGGTGTATTTCAAAACCTTTGACAGTTAAATATTATATTTATTTTAGAGCTCTATAAATCACATCAAAAAGAGGCACAGCTGGAGAGGAAAGAGGGATAGAAGGATTTAAATCTCGTCTCTGTAAATGAGGCAGTTGGAATCAATGCACGTTTCTAACCGATTTCTATTTAACCGATTGACATTTACCTATTCTCTATTAATGTCACAGCAAAGGCTTTATAGGTATGTGTAACATACTGTAAGAATGCAATTGCCCTGATCTGTTTAGTGAGGGTAGATGGGGTATGTACTAGTACACACAAGGGAAACGGGTCCACAGAACTCCACCAATTCACAAACAGGTGCAGCTTACCCGATACCGCAAAATAACAATCTACGGCAAGTATCTGATCTAACTAACCAAATTGCTCCTCAATGAGTAACCGTACCTCTATGGTCCCTTGACTTTAGTGATCTCACACCTCAACTCGATAAAGGTAAATTATTCAATTGTCATTTGCCTTCACTTTAATAATGGCCTTATGGGTATGTGTAGCATAATAAGACAATTGCCCTGATGTGCCTAGCGAGGGTTAGTGTGGTACATATTAATAGACATAAGTAAACAGGTCCACAGAACTCCTCTGTCAGCTCACAAATAGGTACAGCTTACCTGATGGTGCCAAAAAGCAATTTATGGCAGAGGCGTTACTAGAACCTTCAGGGCCCTAGTGCAAGAAACTATGAAGGGCCCGCCCTTCCCACGGATCCTACGACCTTTTAGCCCTTGTACACACGGTCTGACATTCCAAATGGAAAATGTCCGATCGGACCGTGTTGTCGGATAATCCGAACGTGTGTGGGCTCCATCGGACTCTTTCTGTTGGAATATCCGATGGACTAAGTTTTCCAGCTTGGCTATAAAACTTTCCGACAACATGATCCAATCGGACCTTGTCCGATCATGTGTAGAGAATTCCGATCGGACAAAGTGCCACGCATGCTCAGATCAAATTCCTACACCAAAGCTATTGGCTACTAGCCTGAACGTAGTCCCGTCGTAACAAAATAACGTCATCACATTCTGAACGATCGGATTTTCTGACAACTTTGTCCGACCGTGTGTATGCAACAGTTTCGGACAAAATCCGTCAGACAAAATTTGACGGATTTGGTTGGCGGAATGTCCGACCGTGTGTACGAGGGCTTACAGTCCCAAAGCGGATCCCTTTCACATGTTCTGCAGTCCTTTAGTCTTGGGCCCCGCCGTGGTGGCAGAAGGCCATGGCCTAGTCACAAGTGCGACCTTTACAACCCTGGTAGTTCCGCCAGTGTATTACAGTAAACATCTATTCTAGGCAACTGATTTGTTCATCACCAGTGAGTAGCCACTGTACCACTTTGGTCACATGACATCAGTAATCTCATTGCCGGCTCGGCTATACATACAATTGCATGAAGTGTGGAGTCGGTCCGAGGGACTGCTGGTCGCTGCCAAAAAAATTGTCTTTTTTTTGTCTTCCTCCCAACAATTGGATTTTGTGTTTATTTCATAGATGAGTGAGCGCACACCATCTCTTCCCCAGCCAACACTAATAATTATTTTAGCAATCTAAACAATCGCATACACATAATTCTGAAATAAATTGTTTGCAAGCAATAATAACTATCATGATTTATAGTCCCTGAAATTATTCTGCATGACGGGAGGAATTTTATTGGTTACCAACCATATTATGCTGAAATACACTATCCCAGGTGCATCCCAAAAATGTCCAAACTTAATGTGGTTCGGCAGAAGTAAAATATAATGGCATTAAAAAAAAGTCCAGAAGAAGTTTGTTTTTCCCCTTTTCAGATTTAAAGTGAAACTCGGGCCAAAGCGTTATATTTTGTTTGTTTTCTAGTTAACCACTTCAATACCGGGCTCTTCCCCCCCTCCCTGCCCAGGCCAATTTTCAACTTTCAGCGCTGTCACATTTTGAATGATATTTGCAGGGTCATGCCACACTGTACCCATATGAGATTTTTAGCATTTTAGAACTTTCTTTTGGTGGTATTTAACCACTTCAACCCTGGAAGGTTTTAACCCCTTCCTGACCAGGCCATTTTTTTTGCAATACGGCACTACGTTACTTTAATTGACAATTGCGCGGTCATGCAACGTCGTACCCAAATAAAATGTATGTCCTTGTTTTCCCACAAATAGAGATTTCTTTTGGTGGTATTCGATCACCTCTGCAGTTTTTATTTTTTGCGCTATAAACAAAAAAAGGCCGACAATAAAAAAATATATATATATATATATATATATATATATATATATATATATATATATATATATATATATATATATATATATATATATATGTATATGTATTTTTTTTTTTTTTTTTTTACTTTTTGCTATAAAACATATCCAATAAATTTTTTTTAAAAATCTAATTTCTTCATCAATTTAGGCTAATATTTATTCTGCTACATATTTTTAGTAAAAAAAAAATCCCAAGAAGCGTATATTGATTAGTTTGCACAAAAGTTATAGCTTCTACAATCTATGGGATATTTTTATGGACTTTTTAATTTTTGTTTATTGTTTTTACTAGTAATGGAGGCAAGCAGCGATTTTTAGCAGGACTGCGACATTGCAGTGGACAAATCCGACACTAAGTGGCATATTTTGGGGACTGGTGAATGTACTGTCACTGTACTAATGATACTGGCAGGGAAGGGATTAACATTGTGACAGGAGTCGCTTTGGGTGGGGGGGGGGGGGGCCCATGTAACCCGGAATCCCTTGGAGAGGTTGGGAAACCCTTGCTTCAGCTCCCAATGCACCTCCTATGGCTAAGTCATCCTGTGTCTATTAGGGGCACAGGGGGACCGAGAAAATGATAGACAACTATTAATGGACATTGAGAATGTGGTTTAGATTACTTCAAATGGGACAGTAATATTTATCCACAATATTTCCCAAGAAATATACAAAGATTATTCCTGGTTTATTTGATACTGAACTATACATGTTAATTGAAAGAGCTGATCACATGCCTCTGTACAATGTAGGCGACGGTCCGTCTGCTACTGGGGCCTCCTGCTATTGTGTGAAGTTGTCCTGTGTTTATACTTATGATAATGTGTAATCTACTGTGTGAAGCTTGGTGACAACAAGTCTGACCTGTAGTGAAATCCTGATTAATCACAACAATGGTCAGGTGGGCATGGAGTCACCTATTGCTAGGGTAATATAAGCGGGGGGGGGGGGGGGTGTCCTCCTGGTGTATATATTTGTGTGAATTTGTTCAAATAAGCATTCCATGTTTCTACCAGCTAGTGTCAGCTGCTAGTGTTGTTCGTTTGGCTGTAATATCTGATATTTGAACGTCCAGACTGGAGGAAGCAGTGTACTGATGGAAGCACTCAAGCTGAGTGTAACGGGCATCTGTGACAAACATCAGGGGCGATCAAAGGGTTAAGTGTGCTCCTAGGGAGTGCTTTCTAACTGTGGGGGGATGTTGTGACTGGAGGAAAACAGAGATCCGTGTTTCTGTTTAGCAGAAACGCAAGATCTCCATCTTCCTCCTTCACAGAAACGTGGTCTGTCTTGTTTACATAGACAGACTGTCATTTTGCCTCTCCTGTGAATAATCAATGGGTGCCGGCAGCTATCTTGGCTCCTGGACTAGCTGATTGGCTACCGCTGTGTCCAGCCACAGCAGGAGCCAGGGTCGGCCGGCCGCCCCAGGCCTCATGCACAAAATCACGTACAGGTACGTGATATCGCGCATCCGGGCCGCTAGTATATATGGGGAGGGCAGTCCGGAAGCAGTTAATCACCACTGTTTTTTTTATTGCTAAACAAACAACAAAAACTGCAAACATTTTGAAAAAAAATGTTTTTCTTAGTTTCTGTTATAAATTTTGCAAATAAGTATTTTTTCTTCTTCACTTATGTGCACTGATATTGCTGCACTGATGGGCACTGATGATGCTGCACTGATGAGGTGGCACTGATAAGCTGCACTGATGGGTGCTGATTCACACTAATGGGCCTGCACTTAATGTAAATAATGTACTGATAGCTGTGTCGGCTATCGGCAATGCATTCCTCACACAGATACAGCATGTGTTACAAACAAGGAGGAGGGGCCTGACACATGATGTTATTTCACAAGTCGGCCTGACCACTTGGACCTGCTGGTTGTTTGTAACACATGCCATGTAATTCCTTAACCACTTCCAGACCACCACAATGCTGATATGCATCCTAACTTTGAAGAAGAAGATCGTTGTTATAGTAGCAGCTCACTGCCATAACCCCGGTATCCTCAATTTCGGGTGGCAGTCCAGTTTCCGATAATAGTGGTCTCTGCGGTGGATTCACCGCGAGATTAGTTTTACTGGCGGTGGGAGAGGGCCCCCCTTCCGCTGCGCTCCGGTGCCCTCCTTACCCGCTTACCGGAGCTGTCAGCAGCGGCGGAGGCGATCGGATCCTTTCATGTCAGTGGCATGGAGATGAGTGAGGGGAAGATGGCCCCCCACCCGTCTCCATACCATTGCAGGGCGGAAGAAAAACGTCAAAACTTCACTTCCGCCCATAGTTCTTAACAACTTCCCGCCCACTGTAGGCGGAATGACCACGGAAGTGGTTCTGTTATCCTGACTGGGCGTCGTATGGGGGTGCGCAGTCTGACACCCTGCATCTCCAATTATGTCAAGAAGTCTCTGTCAGAGGCTTCTTACCACGTGATCAGCTGTGACCAATCACAGCTGATCATCGTGTGAACCAGGAAGTGCCAGTAGACAGCATTCCTTGGTTAGCGCTGACAGGGAGAGCCAATCGGCGTCTCTCCCTGTCGGGGGGGGGGGGTCTGTGCTGATAATCAGCACATTGATTTGATCACTGTCCACTACAGTGCCAATCACTGCCCACCACAGTGCCAATCACTGCCCAGCAGTAACACCTGTCAGTACTTATCAGTACCTCATCATCAGTGCTGCCCATCAGTGCCCCCTGTTAGTGCCAATCCGTACTGCCTATAAGTGCGAGTGCCGCCTGTCAATGCCCATCACAGCCACCTGTCAGTGCCCATCAGTGCCACCGGTCAGTGCCCATCAGTGCCGCCTGTCAGTGCCCACCAATGCCACCTGTCAGTGCCACCTATTAATGCCCATCAGTGCTGCATATCAGTGCCGCCTATTGGTGCCCATCAGTGCTGCATATCAGTGCCCATCAATTCTACATATCAGAGCCTCCTCATCAGTGCCCATCAGTGCCACTTTATCAGTGCCAACTCATCAGTGCCCATCAGTGCCACCTCATCAGTGCTCATCAATGCCTCCTCATCAGTGCCTGTCAGTGAAAGGGAAAACTACATTTTATGACAGAAACCCATTTTTTTTCTAAAATGTTGGTCTTTTTTAGTTTGTTTAGCAAAAAATAAAAACTGCAGAGGTGATCAAATACTACCAAAAGAAAGCTCTATTTGTGGGAAGAAAATGATAAAAATGTACGCTGTGTACAGTGTTGCATGACCGCATTATTCAAAGTGTGACAAGGCTGAAAGTGAAAATTGTCCTGGGCAGGAATGGGCATTAGTGCCTGGTATTGAAGTGGTTAAAGGGCCATTTATTTTTATTTTTATTGCATTTTAGTGTAAATAAGTGATCTGACCCCAGATCTCATATTTAAGAGGTCCTGTCATGCATTTTTTTTTTATTATTGCAAGGGATGTTTACATTCCTTGCAATAGAAATAAAAGTGACCCATTTTTTTTTTTTTTTTTAAAGAACAGTGTAAAAATAAAAAATAAAAGGTAAAACATTTTTTAAAAATTTAAACGCGCCCCATCCCGCCGAGCTCGCGTGCAGAAGCGAACGCATACGTGAGTAGCTCCCGCATATAAAAACAATGTTCAAACCACACATGTGAGGCATCGTCGCGATCGGTAGAGTGAGAGCAATAATTCTAGCCATAGACCTCCTCTGTACCTTAAAACATGCAACCTGTAGAATTTTTAAATGTCGCCTATGGAGATTTTTAAGGGTAAAAGTTTAACGCTATTCCACGAGTGGGCGCAATTTTGAAGCGTGACATGTTGGGTATCAATTTACTCGGTGTAACATTATCTTTCACAATATAAAAAAACAAAATTGGGCTAAATTTACTGGTGTCTTATTTTTTAATTCAAAATAGTGTTTTTTTTTCAAAAAAAAAGTGTGCTTGCTGCACAAATACTGTGTGATAGAAAGTATTGCAACGACCGCCATTTTATTCTCTAGGGTGTTAGAAAAAATGTATAATGTTTGGCGGTTCTAGGTAATTTTCGAGCAAAAATAACTGTTTTTAACTTGTAAACAAATCTCAAAAAGAAGCTCGGTCCTTAAGTGGTTAAAGATTGTAAGTATGATTTTATCATTTTATTAAAATCTTGGTGAAATACTACACTATGTGGAATTTCCTTTGTACTTTAACCTCCTCCATGGTTTAAAAGATCATGAAACCTTTGCACGCAAGATCGTGGTGTATATGGCTGCTATGCAGCAAGAAGTCTAATGATCTCCTTGTGGGATCGCAGCAGCTGGTAAGAAGCTTTATCATTATATTATTATATTATATAATCACTTGTGGTGATTCCTTTTGGGAGCACATTTTCTTCGGTGGTGCACGTTATCATCATTCCTTCATGGAAACGAAAGAGGAATTATTGATGTTTAGAGAACCTGAGTGCCTTTTTGCACTATATATACTGTGTGTATATATATATATATATATATATATATATATATATATATATATATATATATATATATATATATATATATATATTTTTTTTTTTTTTTTTTTTTTTTTTTTTTTTTTTTGCACAGTGTTTGCACAATTTATATAAACTTTATTTGCACAGATATGTCAATTTAGAATGAGTTCATCATATGTTTAAATGGATTCAAACATTCTTGGGATAAACATAGATCTATAGTCAGACAACAATGTTAAGGAAAAAAACAAACAAAACAATAAAAACCAAAAATAAATAAATAAATGGGCAGACTCGTTGGACTACTTGGTCTTTTTTCTGCCGTCATTTTTCTATGTTTTTACGTTTCTAGAATTATTGAACTTTTATTGTGTCTTTTATGTGATTTATTAACTTATACCTGGCACAAGCATGGCGTATATTTACTGTAATTATTTTTTGGTTGGAGCTTGTTACACATCCTGCTCAGATTGGTGATTTAGATGCTGCTTCCTGTTTGATTTAATTGAGTTTTTATTATATTTGTTTTTCTTTTCACTAAGGTTTACACTTGTTTTGCAAGCGCACAAATATTATCTTGGGTTTAGTGAGTCTGTTTACATGTGATCAGCTCTGACTAGACACAGCTGATTACATGGGAAAGGGCTGCTGTGATTGGACAAAGTTGATCACATGGTAAAGGGCTGCTGTGAGTGGACACAGCTGATCACATGGTAAAGGGCCGCTGTATTTGGACACAGCTGATCACATGGTAAAGGACAGCTATGATTAGCCCTTTGCTGTGATAAACTGTGTCCAACGAACACAGCTTTCTCAGAGTGCGCCCGATACGCACCCCAATGGGGCGCACAAGAGGCGGGGTTCTGGGAGGACATTCATGGATGCCGTCTCAAAATTGGATGACCGCACTGCTCAGATAAGGGCCTGCTACGCCCTCAAAATCCATACCAGACCCTCACACCAACATTTTGTAAACTAATGGCTTTGACTTTGCCTCCCCCCTAAAATCTATACCAGACCTTTAGGTCTGGTATGGATTTTGAGGGGAGCCCCCAAAATCCATAACAGGCCCTCAGGGCCGTCTTTAATATTGATTGGACCCTGGGCAAAATTTTTCTTAGGGCCCCCTCCCCCCATGCAATTTCGCTCTCCACCTTCTCTGAGACATACAATAAATAGCAGCTAGACTTAAAATCAGTTTACTGTATTAGATCAGGCAGCGATTGTGATTGGTTGCCAGAGGTTACAGCATATCATTACTGCTCACTGACTGGTTGCTAGAGGTTACAGCACTCCTTAAGGCTCACTGATTAGTTGATAGAGGTTACAGCACATTTCTGCTTGTTGATTGGCTGCTAGAGATTGCTGTACAGTAATACTGCTCACTGGTTGCTATAGGTTACAGTACATCTTCTCCTCACTGCAGGGGGGCATGATGTAACTATGAATGCTGCCTTTATTTACATATCAATGCAGTTGGCCTCAGCTATTTACATATGCATGTCACTGATATTTACATATGAATGCCAGTATTTACATGTAAACACAGGTCTGCAGGTGAGTCATCTGTACACAACAATAGGGCAGAGCTGGGCAGCATTAGTAGCAGCACAAGACTAAAACTTCAAGGGAATGTAAACTGGGATAGTTGGCAATGGCAAGTATGAGGCAGCTGCTTTGGGCCCCACAACAATGACAGGGCCCAGGGAAGCTGCCCCTTTTGCCCTGCCTTAAAGACGGCCATGCAGGCCCTTATTCGAGCATGCAGCCTGGCAATCCAGGATTGGGGGGGAGGGTCCCTTAAAATACATACCAGACCATAAAGGCCTGATATGGATTGGGTGGGGGACCCCACAATATTTTTTTTTTTTTACACATTTTGTATTGCCCACAATGTTTTTTTTTTGCCATTCAGCGGTCAGCTGAGAAGCCCACTGACAGCTGATGGATCATGGATTGTTAAGGACACGGCAGCCTGCTTCCTGTCCTGCTCCTTAACAACCAGGTATTCACTGTGCCCTGATTGGGCAAAGCCTTGCATCGGACAGACAGTCAGATGCATTGCTTCAGCCAACCAGGGCTTGGAATGCACTGTGCAATGCTCAAATTCGGGTTTTCAGCGAACACCGGAATGGGCACTGTTCGGGGCCAAACCAATGCTCGGTCTGAACCGTTCGCCCATCACTACTCAGAGATTAGTGAAGGTGGTGAAGCTTCACTTTGTAAACAATACCCAAGGAAAAAAAAAAAAATAAGCATTTTTGCTTGCACATGATTGGATGATGGAATCTAGCAGAGCTTTACCACATTACCTAAGCTCTAGTGAAAATAAGTGCAACTGCACTTGCAAAGTGCTCAGTCTATTTGCCTTTGGTAATTCAACCCCACTGTAAATTTAAAGGTATGGAAATGCTGCCTTTTTCTGTAATAACAAAAATTTAGGCTGTCTGCCTCTCCTTCTCTTCCCCAAGTTCTACTTTGCATAAAACATTCCATGTACTGCTTCCCAGAAACATCTTTTAGTGATTTTTCTTTTTTTTTGTTACAGCAGAATACAGTTAGAGAGAGAGAACAATGTGTGCATCCAATAGACAAGGAAGAAGACAAAAAATAATGGATATGGTAAGTGGATACAAAATACGGATTGTTGTAAAAGTAATAATTCGGTTTTGGCCTAACAAAATAGATCTAGAAAAGAATGTGTGGTTCTGGAAAATATAAAGGCTTTAAGAGTAGACCCAATGTTGATATCATAAGCAATGATGAACATGTGCTCTCTAATAAAGCAAGGGTTAGAAATTGCATAAGAAATGTGATAAAACCATGAAACAACAATTAAAAAAGAGGGTATGTCAAGTTCCCGTAATTGACTTATATCGATAGGTCCCATGGGGCCAATATTTGTAAGATTCTATCCCACATCCTGGCTGTTATATTCTCCAGCCTTCCAACCTCTAAAATATTATTGATCAAGTCCTTCTGGGATGAGATAGTATCTCTCCGCCATTTGCTGGGGATCTGTTGTCTAGTTGCTGTAAAAATATGTGCTTATAGCTTCTTGGATAATTTGTGTGTAGCAATGGGCCCGACCCTTAGAGGCCTAGTGGTGACCTCCAGAGTCAGGGAAGGCTGACATCTATCCTCGTAGAGTGGGTTACCAGGCATGGTGGGTGTAATGCAAGATGAAACCATGGGCGCCAGTCACTTTTTGAATGCAACTAAAGAGATTTATTGTCTCTTAATAAGAACTGTGGGAGAACTGTGGGAGAGGGTGTTAGGGCCAGGACACCCTTAGGTAGATGCAATGACAATTAGCAGACTCTGAGACACAATAGGCATATACTGTAGCTATACAGTTCAAAGCCTCCAGCCAGATGCAACTTCTGTATTGGCAGGACTGCTGTCTCCTATGGCAACTAAGCTTTCAACAGTTTCCAAAGATTTTCACACATAGAGCTTGGCAACAGAGTACGGTTCTTCTCTTATATCACAGTTTCCCATTGTAGGTCTTGAATCACTGAGCTCCCAGTCTCTCACTAGATTTCCAGATCCCAGCTGCCTGCTGGATCTCCTGAGCTCTTCCACAGCTAACCCTCTGTATACTCCTCAAGCGTCACTCCCGCTAACCCACTGGGTCCCTGGCTTGGCACTTGCTAAAGCTTTCCCACTTCTTCACCATCCCTGGTGAGATGGCTGATCTGGTACTAATTCAGGCTTACAGTAGTCTCTGGTAATAAGGTGGCTGGTCCCTTAGTGGCGACTGCTTCCCCTTTACCTCCGACCATGACTGGTTCCCTGAACCTCTGTAACTTGGTTGGACTCCAATCCTGCAGTCCCAACTCTATGCTGCTTCTCCTGCTCCTGAATAGGCCTCAGGCAGCCTAGAAGCCAGGTGTCCCGGGGATAGGCCTCAGGCTTCTGGCCTAGCAAGCCGGGATGACATAACACAACACACGTCTACCCAGACAGTCGTCCAGGTGGCACAGAACACCGATCACCTGACTCCACCCAAATTAATAGGCTGTCCCAGCAGGCCAAGGGACCAAAGAAACCCCTGCCAATTGGCTGAGACACCCCATCCATTCATAATCTGACCTTGCTACGCCCTTGTCGATCTAATGTCACCAGCAACAGTGCCACCCAATGACAGAAGAGAAAAGGTGCAGCAACTCCAGAATTAAGGAGGGATCGGTGGATCGTCTAACAATTAACCAGAACATGTACTATCTGGCAAACTAAATTTGTGAGCAACCCTGCCTAAACACCAGGGTGCTACATGTATATATTAGAAAAAGAAAGATAATGGATTAGAATTGAGGGAAACGTCAAACCTAGGACTTGTCATAGCAAGTCCTCAAACTCTTTCCAAAAACCTTGTATCAATGAGCACTACCAGAATTTAACGTAAAGTGTACTACCCTCACATTTGCATCACCAGCATTCCGAGGGGATAGAAGGATTAAAAGGATTAAAGGAATGCAAGACCTCTGGGGCTTTATACCAAAAAATAGTAATATTGGAGATAGTTTCTTCATGGATTGTACATTTTGACTACTTTGATGCACTCATCCAAATCCTGTCCCACAAGGGTTGTTGCTGGAGAATGGTCTCCCATTTTTACATGCGTTGGCCACAAAGTGTTGGCTTTTTGAGCATCAACCTGCTAGGCTTGATTCATCTAAAAATAAGGAGAAACATAATCGTTCAATACAACATTTTGAAATGTATTAGTTGTCTACCAAACTGCTCTACAACAGGTAGAATATACTTTTTTTTCCCCATTAGCACAGAACTATAGATAGACATTGATGAATCATCTAGCATTTTGTGAAACTTAGAATAATGGTCTTGGCAGCCTTATTACATTGTGTTTGCAGTCTTTAGAATTTTATTTCCAGCAATAACTATTTGTACCTAAGAAAGCTTCCCCAAGGAACATTGTTGACATGTGAAGTGTCTTTACAAATCAGGACAGTCATTGATTTTAAGGTAATTTTTTTCTTCTTCAGCTTTTGGAGAGATAATTGAACTGAGTGAGATGTTGCCCATTCTTGACCCATGCATAGAAGACAATGAAATGTGGAACGTTACATTCCATTAACTGTCTAAGCATCGCCATTAAAAAGACTTACCGCCGTACTATACAAAAGAGAAAGAACATCACAAAAAAGGGAGCTGATATATAATGGTGGGAAAGAAAGAACCGAGCAACAGCAACTGTCACTTTTAAAAAAAATAAAGATTCCTTTTTAAAAGGGATTGTCTACACGGTTCTACAATACTTTGACTTGAGCAAAGTTTTCACACCATAATGGCTCTCATACCCGAGACATCAGAAGTGTTTGTGTTTCTGCCTTCTTAATGGCTTGGAATTTAGCATTCATGACGGAGATAAATTTAGGGGAACAGAAGTCCTAAGGGGCAGGACTATAGATCAAGTCTAAATCACAAACGTGCTTCTCAAAACATAAGTGAAGCCCTTTAAAGTGGTTGTAAACCCTTACAACACACTTTGACCTACAGGTAAGCCTAGATTAAGGCTTACCTGTAGGTCCAAGAAATATCTCCTAAACCTACACGGTTTAGGAGATATTTGCCGAAAGACAGGCACCGCTGTCTACGGCACATATGTGCCGTAGACAGCGGGGCGCAGGCGCACTGAGCGCGCCGCGGTCAACGGCGATATGCCGCGAGTGTCGGCTCCCGTGCGCATGCACGGGAGTGACGTTATCGCGGCTTTGCCGAATTACAGCGGTGGAGCGGCGAGACCTACCAAGAAGATGGACGCTCGGAACTACAGGGGACAGCGGTGACTTCGCTGGCTCCTGTGTCAGATAAGTGCCACATAATGGACTACTATGCGATGCATAGTAGCCAATTATGCTTTACCTTTGCAGGGAATCAAAGAGGAAGTAAACCCATCAGGGTTTACTTCCTCTTTAAACAGCATATACTGTACAAAATAAAATCAAGCCCCCCTTACAAAAAATGCAAAAGTTTAAACACCTTCACAAGCATAAAAGAAAAAGTGAAAGTGTATGGCAATGGAAATGAATGTACCAAAAATAGGGAATGCAACTCCAGACACTACAAAAAAAATAAAAAAAAAATATTAATATTAATAATAATATAATATAAAACCCACAGTTTTTTTTTTTATTATTATACAAAAATAATGTGTTTTAATAAAATGTTAACAACGTCTTGAGGTTGCAGTTTGTTGGTCAATATATAAGTCTCCAGTCTCACTTTTGGTAAATAGCCAGGAGTAAAGACTTGAGATTTGCAAATGTAGGCAAGCAGCAGATACAAAAGTTTTTAAAACACACGTGCTGATCTTAGACCCCCCATACACACTATACAACTTTTGGTTTGGTTTTGGCATCTATGGTGACAAGTGCGCTGCATCTGTGGTGGCAAGTGACAAGCTGTATCTCTGGTGACAAGTGACATAGTTCTACATATTTTTGGTAAAAAGAAATCGCAATCAACATAAATTGATTGGTTTGCACAAAAATTATAACATCTACAAAATAGGAGATAGATTTATGGCATTCTTATTATTTATTTATTTTTTTGTCTTTTACTAGTATTGGCAACGAACTGCGATTTTTATCGGGACTACGATATTGCGGCAGTCAGATCGGAAACTTTTGACACTATTTTGGGACCATTGACATTTATGCAGCGATCAGTGCTAAAAATAGCCACTGATTACTGTTTAAATCTCACCGGCAGGGAAGGGGTTAACACTAGGGGGCGATCAAGGGGTTAAGTGTGTTCCCTCGGTGTGCTCTAACTGTAAGGGGGATGGGACTGTCTAGGGGAGGAGAGAGATCGGTGTTCATGCTTGGTATGAACATGCGATCTGTCTCCTCTCCCCTGAGAGAACGGGGATTTGAGTGTTTGTGCACACGCAGATCCCGGTTCTCGCTCTGTCACGAGCGATCGCGTGTGCCCACCTGCTGTCACATCTTAAGTCAGCGACGAAGAGCTATGGTGATTTGCCCAGCCGGCCCAACCTGCCGCAGTTTAACTTGGACGGCTGGTCGGCTAGTGGATAAAACATAAAAAACCAAGCTCAAAGACTGTTCCTTGTGTCTGGATGAAAATGGAAGTATTGCCTGGCTGTGTAGGAGTGGGGAACCCAGTTATCTGCAGCCCTTGGGAGGATAGGGCTACAATAATGACAAGCAGCAATTTTAATTCTGAAATTAAATTCATACAAAAATTCTAGAAAGTTCCTCAGTTCCTAATACAGAAATGCAGTGGGGTTGATTGAATAAAGAGAAGAGGTACAAGCTTCACTTATCTCATGTCAGTCAATACAATCATGTGGATGGAAAATTACCATTTTGCACTTGCTTGAGTATTTAAGTGAACACAGGGCACTGGGCTAACATTTTATTCCTTTAGTAAATCGACCCCAATGCCAATTTCAATCTCGTGCTCCTAAGCCATTTAACCTCTTGTTGGCAGTCAATCCACTTTCAACTATTTAAAATCAATGTTTCCCAAATGGAATGACTGCCGACATGTGTTTAAATTGCTCTCTAGCATGAGATTCAATATCATCCATATAGCTTAGTCCTGAATTATCTAAGCCATTTCGTGGCATTATGCAAGACAATAGCCAAACAGACCAACTAAGCGTAGATGTTAACCCCATCGCTAAAATCTCATAAAAACTTTAACATGCTAAAATACAAAAGTACAATAACACGCCCTTTTTCACCCTGAAAATCGGGTGCAAATAGCCTGTGTGTGTTATGCGCCAATACTTCAATTTTAGCTTCCTTGGAGGGGACACGGAGTGGGACGAGTGCCGACAGAGTACATACTCACTGTATGTAATCTGTTGGTGCTAGTCCCACCCCCCTCCCCGTCCCCGCTAAGCTGCAGATGGGCATCGATCAGGCTGCACTGATGGCAATGGTGAGGCTGCTGCATTGATGGCAATGGTGAGACTGCTGCATTGATGGCAATGGTGATACTGCTGAATTAACCGCAGTGGTGAGACTGCTGCATTAATGGCAATGGTGAGGCTGCTGCATTGAAGGCAATGGTGAGGCTGCTGCATTGATGGCAATGGTGAGACTGCTGCATTGATGGCAATGGTGATACTGCTGAATTAACCGCAGTGGTGAGACTGCTGCATTAATGGCAATGGTGAGGCTGCTGCATTGAAGGCAATGGTGAGACTCCTGCATTAATGGCAATGGTGAGGCTGCTGCAATAATGGCAATGGGGAGGCTGCTGCATTGATGGCAATGGCGAGGCTGCTGCATTGAAGGCAATGGTCAGACTTCTGCATTAATGGCAATGGTGAGGCTGCTGCATTGAAGGCAATGGTGAGATTCCTGCATTAATGGCAATGGTGAGGCTGCTGCAATAATGGCAATGGGGAGGCTGCTGCATTGATGGCAATGGCGAGGCTGCTGCATTGATGGCAATGGTGAGACTCCTGCATTAATGGCAATGGTGAGGCTGCTGCATTGAAGGCAATGGTGAGGCTGCTGCATTGATGGCAATGGTGAGACTCCTGCATTAATGGCAATGGTGAGGCTGCTGAAATAATGGCAATGGTGAGGCTGCTGCATTGAAGGCAATGGTGAAGCTGCATTGATGTGGACTGATGAGGCTGCAGATGGGCACTGATCCTTATTTTGCTTCAAAGATCCTTATTTAAAATATTTTTTTTCCCCTTAAAATGAATGTGTGTGTGTTATACGCCGATAAATATGATAATTTCAAATGTTCTTTTATTAAAATGTTGCTAAACCCATTAGCCTGCATTCACTATATTTGGTCTCCCACAGTACACAGAATTAAATATAAACTGCTAAATACCTTTTCTCATCAGCAGTATAAATAGCAGTCTTGTGACTTCTATCAGTGTCTGGTTAAAACTTGTAGGAGGAGTTTTCATTCTCCTCTGACTGGCCAATGAGGCTGCAGGACCCCTGACCCTCTGTCTGGACAGTGCTGATTGGCCCTATGCTGATGAAACACACTCTCACCGATAAAAAAAAAAAAAAACAATACACACCAAACTGAGCATGTGCAGAGAACAGGCTCTGTTCTATTGTGTAAACAGCCTTTTTTACACAATGTGGGGGATTAACCCCTTAGTTTCCACAGTGAGTATAACAAGCACGCTTTACTGCATATACAGACTGATTTTACTGTTGTGAGTTTAGTAACACTTTGACAATTTGACCACTCAGCATGTTTATTCCTAAAAAAACAAAAAGTGTGTGCTTTAGAAATCCCTGCTATAGCTGCTCAGTAATCAGTAATGATGATAGTTATTGCCATTTAAAAGTCAATCCACTTGACAGTGTCCCTCCAAAATGAATGAAGAGTGTCTTCCCGAGTCTGAAGATAACATCAGGGCCATCACCTTCCATTGAGTACTTTAGGGAATACAGTAGAGACACAACCTAATGCTGTAATTGTATTTATTTGAAGGAAATGATGTATTGATTTGATTGATTTTGGTGGACAATATAAATTGAGATGTAATGTGAGGGAAAGCACAAGGTACGTATTGGGAAAAGCCATCAAAACCACCATAAAGCAAACATCAAAGAGCCTCCAGAATACCATGGGTGAACAATGTTTGTCTAGAGGGGCATGGTAAACCTATTCTATAATGAACATGGAGGTTGGCACGTGGAGAACTTCAACTTCCTCAAGCAGTTCATCTACATTTATAATGGAAAAATATGTTACTGACATAAGGTAATTAGTTCAATGAGCTTTGTAAGAGTACCAAGAAGATCAGTAAGCAGTGCTCCTTCAAGCTGTTGTGTTTTGTGTTTTTCGGGTGAACTGGAAAGACTTCCAGAAAATACAGTGAGTGAAGTGAAGGAACATAGGATAGGGCACTGCTAACATGGTTGTATACCTCATTTTTACATTTTTACCTACAGATACAGCTTACCTGTAGGTAAAATGAATATCTCCGAAACCTACACGCTTTACGGAGGACCGGAGGACTCCTGTGCGCATGCGCGAGAGTGACGTCATCGCGGCTCCGGCCACTCGCAGCACCTGAGCTGCAACCCGGAAGAGACGGCGAGGGGAAAATGGTTTGAAGAATCAATAGAGAAAATAAACCAATAGCTATAAGATAAGAAACTTTGACCAGAAGGGCAAATAATATGAGGTGGACCTCTGCACTGTGTACATGGTGTTGGCGGGATCCAGGAGTTGTCGTGGGGTTTTTTTTTTTTTTTTTGTGGCAGGTAGGCTGGCATTGGGATTGATGTGTATCTTATTTTTTCTCAAGCCTGCACATGTACTTACCGATCTTTGACACACCTTTGTAAATATTTTGTTACTATATTATTTTGTATTTTGATTTAGATTTCTTTGAAAAATTCACACATCCCCTGAAGAAGTAATCTACTGCGAAACATGTTGGGATCATGTGTGTTTAATGAGAACAACCATTACATTGTATTGTCCTGTGTTTTTATATTTCATGCATAATTGTTAATGATTTTAATTTTGAATTTAATAAATAGTTGTATCATAATTCTGTATCCTATTCAATAATGTCTAGTTACTATTTGCACCGTCAAAATCCCTAATTCCCTCTTTTGCTTTTGATTCATGTTTCAATTCTCAGGGATGTGGTGCCTTATCTATTAGGTGTTTTATGATGTTGAACCACTAAAACTGTTCCACGTGTATCTACATAGTTGGATGACTTGATTATCACTAGATTTATATTATTGGACTTTTTTTTTTTTTGTTAGCCACTTGCCGACCACCTTATAGCAGATTTACTGCTACAGGGCAGCCGCGCTGTGCAGAATCATGTATATACCGTTTTCTATCAGTCTCCTGACCTCAGTATCATTGAGCCACTCTGGGGAGATCTCAAACATGCCATTCCTGCAAGACAGCCCAAGAATTTACAGGAACTGGAGGCTTAGTGCCAAGAGAAATGGGCAGCTTTACCATCTGAGAAGATAAAGAGCCTCATCCACAAATACCATAAGACGTAAAGTTGTCATTGATGTTAAAGGGGGCAATACACGGTATTAAGAACTGGGGTAAGTAAACTTTTGATCAGTGTCATTTGGGTAGTTTCTGTTGCCATTACGATTTAAAAAGAGTAAACACAGTTGATTGATAATAAATGGCTTCAGCCAAACACTAACCATGAGTGAAAGAAAAGTTTATACAATATATATATATATATATATACAGTATCTCACAAAAGTGAGTACACCCCTCACATTTTTGTAAATATTTTATTCTATCTTTTCATGTGACAACACTGAAGAAATTACACTTTGCTACAATGTAAAGTAGTGAGTGTACAGCTTGTATAACAGTGTAAATTTGCTGTCCCCTCAAAATAACTCAACACACAGCCATTAATGTCTAAACCGCTGGCAACAAAAGGGAGTACACCCCTAAGTGAAAATGTCCAAATTGGGCTCAATTAGCCATTTTCCCTCCCCGGTGTCATGTGACTCGTTAGCCCTTGTACACACGGTCGGAGATTCAGACGGAATGTGTCCGATCGGACCGTTTTGTCGGATATTCCGACTGTGTGTGGTCTACATCAGACTGTTTCCGTCGGAATATCAGACGGACTAAGTTTTCCAACTTGTTGGTAAAATTTTCAGACAAAATGCTCCGATCGGACATACTTCGATCATGTGTAGAGAATTCCAATCGGACAAAGTGCCACGCATGCTCAGATCAAGTTCCTACACCAAAGCTATTGGCTACTAGCGTGAACGTAGTCCCGTCGTAACAAAATAACGTAATCACGTCGGATTTTCCAACAACTTTGTCCGACCGTGTGTATGCAACAGTTTCGGACAAAATCCGTCGGACAAAATCCGACGGATTTGGTTGTCGGAATCTTTGACCGTGTGTACAAGGGCTTAGTGTTACAAGGTATCAGGTGTGAATGGGGAGCAGGTGTGTTAAATTTGGTGTTATCGCTCTCACTCTCTTATACTGGTTACTGGAAGTTCAACATGGCACCTCATGGCAAAGAACTCTCGGAGAATCTGAAAAAAAGAATTGTTGCTCTACATAAAGATGGCCTAGGCTATAAGAAGATTTCCAAGACCCTGAAACTGAGCTGAAGCAATTTGGCCAAGACCATACAGCGGTTTAACGTGACAGGTTCTACTCAGAACAGGCCTCGCCATGGTCGATCAAAGAAGTTGAGTGCTCAGCGTCATATTCAGAGGTTCTTTGGGAAATAGACATATGAGGGCTACCAGCATTGCTGTAGAGGTTGAAGGGGGGGGGGGGGAGGGTCAGCCTGTCAGCGCTCAGACCATATGCTGCACACTGCATCAAAGTGATTGTGGTTGGTGCGGGTTTCAGATGTGTTTTTTGGTGCGTTTTTCATCTTAAACCTGCATTTTTGATACGTTTTTGCAGGCAGTTTTTATGCATTTTACTTTTTTTTCCCTTTAACAAACTGTTAAAGAGAAAATGGGAAACTGACCACTGCGTCCTTAACAACTGATGTACCCCATACTCGTTTACATGGGGGGGGGGAGGCCTGGGATCTGTGGGCCCTCTTGTTAAAGGGGGCTTCCAGATTCCACTAAGCCCCCTGCTCGCAGCTCCCCACAACCACCGACCAGGGTTGTGAGAAAGAGGCCCTTGTCCCCATCAACATCAAAGCACCCACCTCGTCTCGTCTCCTCCTTTTCCTGACCTACCTGGCTGCATGCTCAGATAAGGGTCTGGTATGGATTGGGGGGGAACCGCACATGTTTTTTTTTTGACGATTTTTTTTAAATATATTTATTTATTTATTTTTTTGGGGGTTTTTTTTGCATTCAGCTTTCAGTGGGGAAGCCTGCTTACAGCTGATGACTCATCGGTTGTTAAGGACGTGGCAGCCGGCTTCCCAGCCCACTCCTTAACAACCAGCTATACACAGTTATAGAGGGGGAAAAAAAACGTAACACTTGCGCTTTGGTGTGGGTCCACTAAAGTCTATTACACCCAAAACACAACCAGCTATGGGAAAAAGAAGTCCCTGACCCTTGTCAAAAAAAGAATCGGCTGAAAAACGCATAGATGTGAACGTGTACCGTAGGAAGCCATGTTAAATTGACTGTAGTGAGTAATGCAAACTGCAAAACGCACTAAAAAGCGCGTAGGTGTGAACCCAGTGTGATAAAGCATGGAGGCATTTCCTATCCCTGTACACACGGTTGGAAATTCTGACGACAAAATCCGTCTGATTTTTTCAGACGGATTTTGGCCCAAACTTGTCTAGCATACACATGGTCGCACAAAGTTGTCGGAAAATCTGATCGTTCAGAACGCGGCGACGTACAACACGAACGGCGGGACTATAAAGAGGCCAGTAGCCAATAGCTTTCATCTCGTAATTTATTCTGAGCATGTGTGACGCTTTGTCCGTCGGAAATTGTCTTACACGCGATCGCAACTTAAACGACCAGATTTTGTTGTCGGAAAATTTTAGATCCTGCTCTCAAAATTTGTGTGTCGGAAATTCTGACAGGAAAAAGTCTGATGGAGCCCACACACGGTCGGATTTTGCGAGAGATCCGATCGCACATTTTCCGTCTGAAAGTCCGACCGTGTGTGTACGGGGCACTACTCTATTCAAAATGTAGAAAAAAAAAAAAGCTAACAAAAATAACAAGTTGTCTTTTCTTTTCGAAGATCCCTGTAGCATCCTAACTAGCCAGGACTATTTTTATACTTTCCATTTGCAAACGGCAATAGCATTTCTCCGGCTCGGGAAAAGCATTTCTCCTTGCTCTCTTTTTTTTTAATAATAAATAAAACAGCTTTCATGTATAGAACCTGCCAAGAATTGACAGAAAGTAGAACTTCATTGCTCTTTGGCACTTAAGTCTTTTAATACGACTTGATCCTGCTGGAGTTTAGAGCTTTTGAAAGCAAAGAAGGAGTCTGGAAAAAATAAATAAAATGTCAAAAAATAAAATAAAAAAATGGGAAAAAAAATAAATAAAAAAAAATAAAAGTTATATCCCCTAGACCTCGGCAGAAAATTGCTCTGATTTCCACAAATCAAAAATGGTAAGGTGTACTCCGTTATCTTCCTTGAAGGCGAGGACAAAAAAAAAAAAAAAACAGCAAGAGTACATCTTCACTGATCTGAAATTACCTTGCTACCTCGGGTTAAAGGACAGTTTTAGCCTAGAAATATTAAAGGAGCGTTCTCTGTCGGAGAAGAGGCTCCAATATTCTCGCATTCTCGGGGCAGCACAAAGGCCTAGCAACTGGCTTTTCACATTAATATACTGCGCTGACTCCAGCAGAGTAATAAAGAGCTGACTTCTCAAAGCCCGCGTCTTGATGTTACGGCTTGGGACCGAAGACGTAGTAGTCAATGCTGAAGGCCGTTGAGTTGGCAGCAGTAAGAAAATTGGGTGTCAGAATTGTTAAATAAAACAAAGATTGTTTTTATTAATTTTTTTTTGTTTTGTTTTTTTGGCTGTGGAGACAAGAGAAAAAAAAAAACAATCTTTATTTCCAAAAATCTGACTTCATCTTGAACAAATAAGTTGTGATATCCGCAGACCGCCCCGAGGATTTGGCAGCAGTTATCAGGCAGCTGCTTTTTTAGCCTTTAAACTGCCCTTAGATCTCTACAATCCTTGGGCAATGATAACGACAGCAGGGCAGTGTTTAGAAAGGAAATCTATAGTGTGCTTTGCTGTAACTAGAATAGTATTTGTGGGATGATTTTATAGTCGTTACTGTAATGTTTACTGGAAAGTCATTTTTGATGTGAATTTTTACCTTGTGGTTGTTGCTCGTTTTGATAATTGTAATGGAAATAAGTGAAAAAAATATACACACGCTATATTGTCAACGCACATGAACTTTAAAGAGGAAGTATACTCTCCCACTCTGATGCTTCTTTTCATTTAGTCCATTATAATAAGTCATTATCAGACTATAGCCACTGTAATCCAGTCCAAATCACATATTACTTAGTGTTTAAAGAAACTTTAAAAAACTTGTTTCCAGGGGTTAGGCAGCGCCATCTTAAGTATTGTTTTCGGAGTCCACAGTGGAGTGTATTTCCGCCCTTACATTGAGCACTTCCTGTACTGTTAACCAAGCCTCCTTCTCAATCCAACATTTCTATGGCAACCCTGCTTCCCTGTTCATAGCTTACTTGTTTATTTCATAGTATTTACTTGTGCCGATTGTCTAATGCTTGCCTTTGTCAGACTTATCAGCTTCAGCTGATAAGACTGCAGTAATGGCCAAGTTTAGACTGTATGTGAGGTCACATGGTCACATGGTGTGTAGGAGGAAGCTCTGAGTGATTAGCAGAGTTCAGTGTTGTGCTGTAGGAAGTCCTGATAACAGATAGATATGCACATAGAGAGTGTGCCGAGTTGCATCTTTCGGACATTCGGATGCATCTGAATGTCCGAATAAAAAAATAACGAATAACAACGAATACGAAAGAAATATAACGAATGAATTCGAATGAATTCTAATGAATTTGGTAATTCTTTAAAGATCTAATGAAACAAAAGGTCAGCTCAAAGTAAATCTTATAGTCCAATCAGCTAATTAATTTTGTGCCGGAGGATGGATTACTGGCAAAGTGCATTCCTGAGAACTGAGTTAGAAGGGTGTTGTATTGTATTTGAGCCGAGGAGAAGAGACGTTGTCATTGTGTGTGTTAAAAGATTCAATAAACAAACGACTTTCCAAACTACGAATCATTATCACGAATGTCTATACATACATAAATAGCGAATTTCAACGAATACGAACGAATGAATTCGACACTCTACGAATAATAACGAATTATCTGAAAACGTATTAACATAACATAACGAATATAACAGAACTAAATTATGTATTTTACGAATGACAACGAATCGAAACTAAACAAAATTTTCCATTGTGCACAAGTCTAATTATTACTAGTCAACCAACATTAGAATTCTTCTATAGCCTATGGGCGAAGAATTTGACTATAAATGTCCACTCGCGGCAACTGCTTCGTCGCATCTTCATGTTGAATCTTTTCTCTCTATGTCGAATAATCTTGGACTAATACAGTAATGCCGCGTACACATGGTCAGAATTTCAGCCAGCAAAAGACCGATGAGAGCTTTTCATCGGAAAATGCGACCGCATGTATGCTCCATTGAAATTTAGCTGGCCGAATTCCTGCCAGCAAAAATTTGAGAGCAGGTTCTCAATTTTTAGACGGAAAAAGTTCAGATCGTCTGTGGCAATTCCGACGCGCAAAAATTCCTACGTATGCTCGGAAACAATTCGACGCATGCTCGGAAGCATTGACATTGATTTTCTTTTGGCTTATCATAGTGTTGTACGTCATCGCGTTCTTGACGGTCGGAATTTGGTGTGACCGTGTGTAGGCAAGACAGCTTGAGCGGAATTCCGTCGGGTAAACCATCAGAGCCTTTTCTGACCATAATTCCAATTGCGTATACATGGCATTAAGTTAGGCACATTCAACCTTTTTTGCTATTGTCTCTATAATGTTGAATATTTTCTCTCTATGCCCTTGTACACACGGTCGGAGATTCCGACGGAATGTGTCCTATCGGACCGGTTTGTCGGATAATCCGACTGTGTGTGGTATGCATCGGACTGTTTTCGTCGGAATATCCGTCGGACCCAATTTTCCAACTTGTTGGAAATATTTTCCGACAAACTGGTCCGATAGGACATACTCCGATCATGTGTAGAGAATTTTGATCGGACAAAGTGCCAAGCATGCTCAGATCAAATTCCTACATCAAAGCTATTGGCTACTAGCGTGAACGTAGTCCCATGGTAACGAAATAACGTCATCACGTTCTGAAAGATCGGATTTTTCGACAACTTAGTCCGACCGTGTGTATGCAACAAAATCCGACGGACAAAATCCGACGGATTTGGTTGTCGAAATCTCCGACCGTGTGTACAGGGGCTAAGTCGAATCTTTTCTCTCTATGTTGAATCTTTTCTCTCTATGTCGAATCTTTTCTCTCTATGTCAAATCTTTTCTCGCTATGTCGAATCTTTTCTCTCTATGTAGAATAATCTTGGACTAATTGAGCTAAGGTTAGGCACATTCCACCACAGGTTCGATGGACACAGATCGCTATTGTCAGCGTCATGTCGAATCTCCTATCTATATAAAACTGTTGTGCAACAAAAACGAAAATAAAGCATTTGTTTATGTCGGATCTTTCGGTTTTCACATTCTGCACATTCGTTATCGTTTGCAACAGGAATGCGAACCACAGTTCTTTGTGCGATTCACAATGTGATCTGGGGCTCAATCAATGAAAAACAGAGAACAAATATATGAAGTAGAAAAAAAAAGAATACATTGTTATATAAATAACTCATGCTATATTTAAATCGTGGCTGGAAATGCGGAAGGATTTGCATGCTATTTATGTTGATCTCAGTATGCCGCATTGTAAATACAATAAAATACATTTTTTTTGCAGATTAAACGGATAATAGGCATAGTAGGTGCTTTCAAACAACTGCCTTTTCATTTCAAACGAAGGTGTATCCTTTCATGTTGAACCGTTCTTTATAGTTTTTTATATGCTTTATACTTTGGCTCTTCTTCTTCTTTTTTTTTTTTTTTATATATATTTTCAAAAGCATTGTAACGTCCGGAAAAGCAGGCTGAACCATTTACATGCATAAACAGATTTAGTTTGTTAAATCTTTAATGCGTTTCCTCTTGTACGAGCAGAGCCAGAATTTCCTATCAATCTGCCTGTGTTCTTGAACTTGGATCATTTGTGATTCCGTCATATCATCCAATTATTACAGTGAAATGAAAGTTATCGCTCTTTCTTTTGTAGGCCTTCTGTCTTGCCTGGTTTTCTGGCACCGGCCCGTGTAATGCGCACCTCTGCAAGTATGGAAGATATAGCGGAGCTCAAAAGCCGGAGAAGCATGACTTCGAGACAGGAGGTCCATCGATGACTCCAAAAAGTCATAGGGGTCTATTTATACAAAATGTGGAAATGGTTTTCCTTTTTTTTTTGTTTTGTTTTTCATGCAAAGTGACGATTCCGACTGTTTTGGCTGTTTAGGATATTCGCTATACATTTTCTTTTTTTTTTTTTTTAAGTGTATCTAAAGTCAAAACTTATTTCTTTTTAGTTTTGGATAGAATAGGGAAGGGACAGGACTTTTCTCTGGCCTTTACTGCTGTCTGTGTCCCTATTTGGGAGATCAGTTGAAGCAGTGGCAGCCGGTGCTCCATTTTTTGGGGGGCGGTAAACAAACCATCCGACACACAACCCATCCCCCCCATTTCTCCCAACTGTCCCTGATTTTGGGGAACTGTCCTGGATTTGGAGCAATGTCCCTCTTTCCCCCTCATTTGTCCCTCATTTTGGTCTGAACCATATAGCTGTATAAAAAATGCACTTTTTGCCTTTTAAAAAGTGTTTCCCAGTGGTAAACCTTTCTTCCATATTCTAAATTGTTGCATTTGTACATTTTAAATGCCAATATAAAGGAATAGTAGTGGTAAAAAAAAAAAGCCCTTGTGGATTTAATTAACCTTTTTTTGGGGGTTAATTCTCCTTTAAGGGGGCGTGGCAAGGGGCGTGTCCCATGCCTACATACGATTGCTGGTAGGTGTCCCCCATTCCCATCTCAAAATGTTGGGAGGTATGCCCCAATTCAGTCAAACCACCCCCCCCCCCCCATCGCTCAGTAAACCAAACCCCACCCCCGTTGCTCTCCCGTCCGCCCCATAAGCCCCGCACTTACCCCATCTAAGTCATGGGCGGCTTCTCCCTGTGTCTCCTCCTCCTCTGTTGACAATACGGTCACTTCTGCTTTAGGCCAATCAGGTCTTAAAGAGGAAGTAAAGGCTCTTAAAAAAAATAACAAATACACCCTGCAAGACAAAGGCCAAATGAGCTAGTATGCATAGCATACTAGCTCATTATGAATTACTTACCTGAGATCGAGGCCCCCACATCGGTCCTCTTTCTCCTCCTCCGACGCCACCATCTACCCCGGAGTGACTTCCGGGTATTGCAGCTCCGGCACTGTGACTGGGCGGAGCCGCGATGATGTCACTCCGCCACCAACTACATGATCGCCGTTAGAAATGGCACGCTCAGTGCGCCTGCGCCGTAGACATCAGTGACGCTACTTCTGCAAATATCTCCTAAACCATTTAGGTTTGGGAGATATTTCTTGCACCTACAGGTAAGGCTTAATCTAGGCTTACCTGTAGGTTAAAGCGGTTGTCATGGGCTTACAACCACTTTAAGACCTGCTTCCTGATTGGCGGGGAGGAGAAGCAGGAAGACAAGGGAGTTGTCGTCCGCCATCAGGGTACTAACGTACTCCCCCGGGTCTCCTTGTTTAATTGAGACCGGGGATTGAGGCCTAGTCAGGTAGCTGTCCATCGTGACTAGTGGCCACTGCGCTAGCGGGGTCCAGTAGTAAAGACGTTGGTCCCAGATCTTTGCCATGGGGTGCTAGGAGGCTTTAGGGGTCATCTGCCCTGTCCTCATGGCCCACTAACAGGCCAAGTTTTATGTATTACCTTGGGGGGAGATGCCGACTAGAATACTGCAATCACTGAGCAGCAAATGATATCAATTGTGATTAGGGTTGCCACCTTTTCAGCAAGCCAATCCTGAACATTCTCGCACCCATAAAATATGCTTACAATGTGAGCCACAGGTAAGTCTCTCACAGACATGTATAAACCTCAGAACAATAATTAACCCTTTCCCGCCGAGCGTACGCAGATGTGCGTACTCGGCTTCCGGGGGGTATACCGGGATGATGCCCGCACCTGCAGGCATCATCCCGGTACCGTTTTTTTCAGTGGGCGATTGGCTATCCAGGCATAACAACCGATGCGGCTAAAAGCCGCTCGGCTGTTATGCCGGGGGAGCGGCCGCCTCCCGCCGCTGTTACCGGTGCTCCCGCTCGATCGGGAGCACCGATTCAAATTCCGCTGCCTCCGGCTGCTGGGCAGGGACTGGAATAATGCCGTAATCGGCTTCGTTCCAGTCTCCTCATCGTAAACACGGAAGCGACGTCATGACGTCACTTCCCGTTTACTCGGCTGCCAATGGCGCCGGTTTAAAAAAAATATCCGGTATTCAGAATCGCCGTTTTTGGCGATCTGAATACATTGAAGTGTAAAGGAGGGGTGGGGGGTCTTTTAGACCCCCGATCCCTCCATAAAGAGTACCTATCACCACCTATTACTGTCACAAGGGATGTTTACATTCCTTGTGACAGCAATAAAAGTGATCAATTTTTATTTTATTTTTTAAAACAATTTAGTCATTTGAAAATAAATAAAATAAATAAAAAAAAAAAATTTTTTTTAAAGCGCCCGCCGTCCCCGCGAGCTAGCGAAGCAAAGAAAACGCATACGGAAGTCGCGCCCGCGTATGTAAACGGTGTTCAAATCACACATGTGAGGTATCGCCGCGATCGTCAGAGCGAGAGCAATAATTCTAGCACTAGACCTCCTCTGTAACGCTAACCTGGTAACCGTAATTTTTTTTTTAAAGTGTTGCCTATTGAGATTTTTAAGTACCGTACTTTGTCGTCAATCCACAAGTGCGCGCAATTATAAAGTGTGACATGTTTGGTATCTATTTACTCGACGTAACATTATCTTTCACATTACGCAAAAAAATTGGGCTAATTTTACTGTTTTTTTTTTTTTTTTATTCATGAAAGTGTCCCTTTTCCCAAAAAGTTGCGTTTAAAACACCGCTACGCAAATACTGTGTGACATAAAATATTGCAACAATCGCCGTTTTATTCTCTAGAGTCTCTGCTAAAAAAAAATATATATATAATGTTTGGGGGTTCCAAGTAATTTTCTAGCAAAAAATATGGATTTTAACTTGTAAACACCAAATTCCAAAAATAGGCTTAGTCATGAAAGGGTTAAAAAATCTAAGGTCGCGTACACACGGGCGGATTGTATGGCCTACTTAGTCCGCCATACAATCCGACGGACAGTCTGTCATACTTTTGAATGAACGGACTTGACCACACACGGATGCACAAACAGTCCGTTGAAAGTTTGCGCGATGACGTGTACAGCACGTACGACGGGACTAGAAATAGGAAGTCCAATACACAGCAATGCACCCTTCCGCCGTGTAAATCCTTTCTGAGCATGCGCCATACTTAGTCCGTCGAACTAGCCTACTCACGAGCGGATTGTCCGCTGAAACCAAAGTATGACGGACAATATTATGGAAATTCCGAAATACTTAGTCCGCCAGACTGCACGCTGAAAAAGTCAGCTGAAGCCCACACACGAGCGGACTGTCCGCTGAAATGTGTTTCGGCGGACTAAGTAGGCCATACAATCCACCCGTGTGTACGCGGCTTAACTGTTCCAATACATATGATTTGTGGACTGAATGCAAAAAACGGATTCCTCTAGCCACACAAATTACGTGGATGGAGGAATTTCCTCCCTCCTTAGGGGGAGGGGCCCAGAGGGTCTGGCCATTTCTGATTAGTGCTCTGTGTGACGAATCAACAGATCAGACAACTCTGTGGAGGGGCAGAGATCTCGGTGACTGCGGGGGGGGGGGGGGGGTAGTAGAGTGTTCCTCCTGCTCGGAACAGTTAGCCACAGTTCAGTGTGAACAGACATGTCCGGGTTTCATGCAGTCTGAAACCCGGACACATGGTCCAAAAACTGGACTGTCCGGGTGAATCCTGGACAGGTGGCGACCCTACCTGTGATGTATTTCAGTTATCTTGCAAATCTGGCCTGTTGTTAGGTCCTGAGGACAGGGTTGATGACCACTGGTCTATGTGCCTTACCCCCGTGGCGGATGGAAGCCGATGTAGCCATACAGGGGTTGCGGAGAGCTGAGCGGGTCCAAAGCTCACGGCTCATCTTGAAGCACCGCGCATGCACCTTTTTTTTTATATTATTCTTGACTGGCATGTATCTCCAAGAGCACAAACACAATAAAAAGAGAAAAAAAAAAGCATCCGTTATGCAAAAAGATGACAAGAGAGACCCCCAGAACACCGGGTCCAGCTCACACACTGAAAGAATCTTTTAATTTCCTCTGGAAACCAGAAAAAGTGCCTGCCAATTATCAGCGGCTCTTTTGTGACTGCCACTTGGATTGTAGCAGTGTGAAGATGTTCCTCTCTAAATGGAAGCTTGATTCCCTACTGTCTGTTCCATTCCCCGGCTCTCGGTGAGGTGTCTCTGCTTATGACAATCAAAGCCATTCTTGGCAGAAGCTTGCGCGAGGCACAGCGCACAGGTACAGAGTAAGTGAATTGAACAGTTGGGTAAGAGGGGTCCTGCTGCGATGGAGCAAGCTCAGTCTTAATCCATCCAGGCGCCAAACTGAGAAAAGGGGGGAGAAAAAAAAAAAAAAACATCTGATAAAGAAGATGTGTTGGAGACATCGGTGACAGCTTCAACAGACTGCAATATGGTCCACGTACTGTATATGGATTACAAAGGGAATGTGTAGACTTCTCGGGGCTCATTCACACTATGCATGCTATTAATGCAGTACTTTAACCGCTTCAGCTCCGGAAGATTTTACCCCCTTCTAGACCAGAGCACTTTTAACAATTCGGCACTGCGTCGCTTTAACTGACAATTGCGCGGTTGTGCGACGTGGCACCCAAACAAAATTTGCGTCCTTTTTTCCCCACAAATAGAGCTTTCTCTTGGAGGTATTTTATCACCTCTGCGGTTTTTATTTTTTGTGCTATAGACAAAAAAAGAGCAACAATTTTGAAAAAAAAAACCGCATTATTTTTTACTTTTTACTATAATAAATATTCCTGAGAAATATATAAAGAAACTATTTTTTTTCTCAGTTTAGGCCGATATGTATTCTTCTACATATTTTTGGTAAAAAAAAAAAGCGTATATTGATTGGTTTGCGCAAAAGTTATAGCATCTACAAAATAGGGGATAGATTTATGGCATTTTTATTCTTTTTTTTTCTTTTTTTTTCTTAGTAATGGGTGCGATCTGCTATTTTTACCATACCTGTGACATTATGGTGGACACACTGGACATTTTTGACACTATTTTGAGACCATTGTCATTTATACAGCAATCAGTGCTATATAGGTTTGCCACCTGTCCAGGATCCACCCGGACAGTTCGGGTTTGGAATCATGTGTCCAGGTTTCAGACTGCCTGAAACCTGGACACGTAAATCAGATTGGACTAAGGCTTCCCAGCAGGGTTGCTGGCAGCAGTTGTCTAAGCTGAGACACTCTCTTTCATGCTGCACAAAGCCAGCATTAACAATCCCCCCCCCCCCAACACACACACAGACAGGAGAGAAGAGAGGGATCGATCTGCACCTCTTCCTCCTGCCCCTACCCCTCTGTGTCTGCCCACACTCCAATCCCGGGGGCGCTGTGCCTCAGAAAAGAAAAATGGGGGCTGGAAATTTGAAGTCCAGCAGTCGCAGATACATCTGGATGAGAGGTGCTGACTGCTAAGGGGTGAGTGAGCTCACCATCCATCCCTGTCTGTGACTGAAGTCTCCCCCCTTCTCTCTCCTGCCTCTGAGTGAGTACACTAAGGTAAACCAGGGTTCTCAGAGCACCCCTTACATCAGAGTTCCTCTTTACACTAGAGACCACAGTGTTCTCCCTTACATCAGAGTCTGCAGAGTCCCCCCTTACAGTGAAAGGGAACTCTGAGTTCAGATGTAAAAGGGGAACTCTGCGGACTCTGATGTAAAGGGGGACTCTTGTTATTAACTTCATCTGATTAGAAATTTTATTTATTAGCAAGATATATGTATAATGTATACAAAAAAATGAAAATATTGGTGTGTGTCGCTAAAGTGTTCGGGTTTGACTTGAAGAAAAGGTGGCAACCCTAGTGCTATAAAAATTCACTGATTACTGTGTAAATGACACTGGCAGGGAAGGGGTTAAACACTAGGGGGCAATCAAGGGATTAAGTGTGTCCTAGGGAGTGATTCTAACTGTGGGGGGGGGGGGGGTGATTGCCTCACTCGAACATTATTATTTTTAAGGTACTTATATAGCAACGTCAGTTTACACAGTGCTTTACATATACATTGTACATTGACATTGTTTCGTACCCTCAAGGAGCTTACACTCTAAGGTCCCTAACTCACATTCATATACTAGGCCCAATTTAGACAGAAGCCAATTAACCAGTTCAATCCCGGGCACTTATACACCTTCCTGCCCAGACAAATGTTGAGCTTTCAGCGCTGTCGCACTTTGAATGACAATTGCTCGGTCATGCTACACTGTACCCAAACTAAGTTTTTATCATTTTGTTCCCACAAATAGAGCTTTCTTTTGGTGGTATTTGATCACCTCTGGGATTTTTATTTTCTGCTAAACAAATAAAAAAAGACTGAAAATTGTGAAAAAAAACATGTTTTTTTTGTTTCAGTTACAAAACTTTGTAAATAAGTACGTTTTCTCCTTCACGGATGGGCACTGATGGGGCTGCAGTGACGGTGACGGGCACTGATAAGGCAGCACTGATGGGAACCGATGATGTGACACCAATGAAGTGGCACTGATAGGCGGCACTGAAAGGTGGCACTGATATGCGACACAGATAGGCATTGATAGGTGGCACAAATAGGCACTGATAAGTGGCATGGATTGGCCTGGATAGGTGACATGGATGGGCATGGATAGGTGGCACGGATGGGCATGGATAGGTGGTACGGATGGGCATGGATAGGTGGCACGGATGGGCATGGATAGGTGGCATGGATGGGCATGGATAGGTGGCACGGATGGGCATGGATAGGCGGCACAGATGGGCATGGATAGGCAGCACAGATGAGCGCGGATGGGCACTGATAGGTGACATGGATGGGCACTGATAGGCGGCATTGCAGTGTACAGTATTGTACGGATGGATGCCACTCAGTACCAAACAATAATGCATGCCAATCAGTGATGCCCATTGTGGGCACTGATTGGCATCCATTGTGGGCACTGACTGGCATCCCTGGTGGTCTAGGGGGGCATACCTGGTGCTGGGCATCCCTGGTGGTCCAGTGTGGGCATCCTTGGGGGGGGCTGCGCTGATAATCGATCAGCACAGACCCCCCTGACATAAAGCCAATCAACGGCTCTCCCTATTTACACTGTGATCAGCCATGATTGGACACGGCTGGTCACATGGTAAAGAGTCTCAGTCAGAGACTCTTTACCGAGATCATAGTTGCAGTGTGTCAGACTGACACCCCGGAACAACGATTGCCGCGATGCACGCATCGGCTTATTATCCTGATCACGTCATATGACGTCCGGTCAGGATATTAAAACCACTTTGCCGCCATCATTTTGCTATATGGCGGGCGGCAAGTGGTTAACCTACCAGCATGTATTTCTGGCGGAAACCAGGCATGTACTGGCCATGTATTGGGAGTTTCCCGGTGGGCCGATGGCTCAGTGGGCCACTCTGATGTAAGGGGGCTGCTGATGGGACACTCTGATGTAAGGGGGCTGGTAATGGGACACTCTGTTGTAAGGGGGCTGGTGATGGGACACTCTGTTGTAAGGGGGCTGGTGATGGGACACTCTGTTGTAAGGGGGCTGGTGATGGGACACTCTGATGTAAGGGGGCTGGTAATGGGACACTCTGATGTAAGGGGGCTGGTGATGGGACACTCTGATGTAAGGGGGTGCTGATGGGACACTCTGATGTAAGGGGGATGCTGATGGGACACTCTGATGTAAGGGGGCTGGTAATGGGACACTCTGATGTAAGGGGGCTGGTAATGGGACACTCTGATGTAAGGGGGCTGCTGATGGGACACTCTGATGTAAGGGGGCTGCTGATGGGACACTCTGATGTAAGGGGGCTGGTAATGGGACACTCTGATGTAAGGGGGCTGCTGATGGGACACTCTGATGTAAGGGGGCTGGTAATGGGACACTCTGATGTAAGGGGGCTGGTAATGGGACACTCTGATGTAAGGGGGCTGGTGATGGGACACTCTGATGGAAGGGGGCTGGTAATGGGACACTCTGATGGAAGGGGGCTGGTAATGGGACACTCTGATATAAGGGGGTGCTGATGGGACACTCTGATGTAAGGTGATGCTGATGGGACACTCTGATGTAAGGGGGCTGTTGATGGGACACTCTGATGTAAGGGGGCTGGTGATGGGACACTCTGATGTAAGAGGGCTGGTAATGGGACACTCTGATGTAAGAGGGCTGGTAATGGGACACTCTAATGTAAGGGGGCTGGTAATGGGACACTCTAATGTAAGGGGGCTGGTAATGGGACACTCTGTTATAAGGGGGCTGGTGATGGGACACTCTGTTGTAAGGGGACTGGTGATGGGACACTCTGATGTAAGGGGGCTGGTGATGGGACACTCTGATGTAAGAGGGCTGGTAATGGGACACTCTAATGTAAGGGGGCTGGTAATGGGACACTCTAATGTAAGGGGGCTGGTAATGGGACACTCTAATGTAAGGGGGCTGGTAATGGGACACTCTGTTATAAGGGGGCTGGTGATGGGACACTCTGTTATAAGGGGGCTGGTGATGGGACACTCTGTTGTAAGGGGACTGGTGATGGGACACTCTGATGTAAGGGGGCTGGTGATGGGACACTCTGATGTAAGGGGGCTGGTGATGGGACACTCTGATGTAAAGGGGCTGGTAATGGGACACTCTGTTGTAAGGGGGCTGGTGATGGGATATTCTGATGTAAGGGAGTGCTGAAGGGACACTCAAAAGGTAAGTGGGCCAGTCTGGATGAAGTCCAGGGCCAAATTTCTGTCCCAGTCCAGCCCTGGCGGAAACCCACACAGGCACAGGGAGAACATGCAAACTCCAGGCAGGTAGTGCTGTGGTTACTATTGTGCCACCCTAGAACATGACAGAGATCACTGCTCCCGATGGATGACAAGGAGCAGTAGATCCCTGTCATGATCCCTGTGCTCAATCCACTGACTGTTTTAAAAAGGTCTTAAGACATTTCTTTTTAGAAAAGCTTTTTTGTTCTTTTTAGATGTTTGTTTCATTGTATAAACTGCTCATTTTTTCTTTTTTTCTTTTTAATCTGTAGCACTTTGAGATCTTTTGATGAAAAAAATAAAATAAAATGTATTATTATTATTATTGTCATGTTGGTAGGCAGAACAGGGAAATGTTTACATCGGCATCTACCCGTTCTGCCGCTCCGTGACACGATCGCGGGTACCTGCCGGACATTGAGTCCACTGGATGCGCGGGCACAGTCATGGAGTACGAGGCTGGTGCGTGCATGCCCCCCAGCAACATGCGCGTGCCCACAATGCGTGATTTAAAGGGATGTAGCTGTATTTTTGGGAAAAAATACACTTCAATTAATTAAAAAATAATAAACTAAACAGCAAAGTTAGCCCAATTTTTTTGTAAAATGTGATGTTATGCGGACAATCGTGATCTTTATTCTTATGCTGCGTACATGCGATCAGGGTTTTCGTCTGAAAAATCTTGGATGGTTTTTCCGACGGAATTCCGCTCAAACTTGGCTTGCATACACACGGTCACACAAAAGTTGTCTGAACCTCTTGACGACCGTCAAGAACGCGGTGATGTACAACACTACGACGAGCCGATAAAATGAAGTTCAATCCTCCTGAGCATGCATAGGAATTTTGCGCTCCGAAATTGCTACAGGCGATCGGAATTTCCAATTGGAACTTTTTCCGTCGGAATCATAGAGAACCTGGAAAATAGAGAATTCCGCCAGCAAAAGTCCGATGGAACATACACACGGTCGGATTTTCCAACCAAAAGCTCTCATCAGATTTTTGCTGGTGGGAATTTCCGATCGTATGTACGAGGTTTAAACGAAAAAAAATTGTGATTCTCATTTTTTCCAGAATCCTGCAGCTCTACTAGAAGACCGAGGACATTCTGTGAGTGCATGGCATCATCTATTAGGAGAAGAGTGAAGCATGGGGTCAAGGGAATGAACCCAGGCTTGCCAATCTTTAGTAAATTTACGTACAGATTTTAAAAAAACTGTGATTTTTTTTTTACAACTGCCAGTAAATATCAGGGGCTGATAATTTCATGCTGTGTTGACTTTTTAAGTGTGAAACAAGCAAATGACTTTGTTATAGAAATTGTCAGTGTTTCCATATCATGTTTATACTGTTCAAATATTCACTGTATTAGATTTCAATAGGAGTTTTGTAATTTCTCAGGTTGCCAGTAAAATGTGCTCCGCCAGTAAATTTCCCATGTTTTGTCAGTAAAAAAAAACGCTGCAGGAGGTTGGCAACCCTGAATGAACCCATACTTAGGTTTTAAGTTTGGAAGTCAATGGCTTTGATCTTAGCTCAAGTTCTGATGCATGCAAAGAATGGAAGCTCAACACCAGTCAAAGTCATTTTTATAGTCTTGGATAGAGTAGGGAAGGGTTAGATCCTCTGACGTTCCTGTCGTTTCTTACTTCCCGTTCAACAGTTTTAGCAATTAAAACCCTACGGGGGTTTGACCCCTTCCCCAATCAACCCAAGAAAATAAAAAGTTAGGCTTTAACAGTCACAGCAAAAGTCAACCGTTGGCTTGATGAAGAGGTTAAACTCTTCGCCTCTCTACCTGGAGAGTGTGAAATGAATGTCTGCTTTCCTTCCTCTTGAAGATTACTAGTGGTATCTCCATTCAGCCAGATATAAATCACATGTACAGATAGCTTTACTTATGTCTCTAAAGGCCGATGCGGAACTGATCCTACCTCAGCCATAGATGCTGAAAGTGTGAATCATTTTGTACGCAGCCAGGATGCAGTTTCAAGTGCCAGTGGCTCAATGGGTGAAAGAGACGTTCCTCTAGGGTACATTTATCTGCATGAGTAGTGAGCCGAGGTGAATTATGGAATATGCAGCAAGCACAGAGGATTCTGGGAATAGTTTCCATTGCACCTGACTCTTGTAGAAAGCCGATAAAGGGCCCCAGGCAAAAATAAAACTGCTACAATGATCAGGAGTGGATTTCTGTTATACATCCCCCTATTGCACCTAACTGTTTATATTGTGCCCCTCCATAAACCATTGATATGTTACATAGTTCACTTTTTTTTTTTACATGCAGTGAAATGGCCATTGCCTTTTTTTTTTCACTTTGGGTTTCATTGATTGCCATTCATCAAGCAAATCTGCCTGTACACTTGTTCTGTGCAAATCGGGCAAAAATTTACATTCTTTAGGTTGTTTTCTCTTTTGAATGAATGTTCTTTTTTAATTTTATTATTATTATTATTATTATTATTATTATGTTTGTATTATTATTATTTTTGTATTATTATTATGTTTGTATTATTATTATAATTGTATTATTATTATAATTATTATTATTATTATTATTATTAATAATATTTCATTGATTGCCATTCATCAAGCAAATCTGCCTGTACACTTGTTCTGTGCAAATCGGGCAAAAATTAACATTCTTTAGGTTGTTTTCTCTTTTGAATGAATGTTCTTTTATCATTTTATTATTATTATTATTATTATTATTATTATTATTATTATTTTTGTATTATTATTATAATTGTATTATTATTATAATTGTATTATTGTATATATAATATAATATATAATGTCGAATCATGTCGAATTCATTCGAATTCATTCGTTATATTTCTTTCGTATTCGTTGTAATTTGTTATTTTTTTATTCGGACATTCGGATGCATCCGAATGTCCGAAAGATGCAAAATTCGGCCGAATTTCGATTCGTTACGAAACGAATTGCACAAGCCTAGTACACGGCATAAGATTTACAGTGACTGCACTTCCAAGTGCACTTGCAGTGCAAAGTGGATTTGCCTTTCATAAATAACCCCCTATGCACTTTGTTGTTATTTCTGCATTTTTAAAATAAAATACTTTGAAAGTTAGAAATACAGTGTAACAATTCCAATTCAAATGCTATATTATTTTGTTAATTCTCTCTAGCACATATTTTTTTTATTTATTTTTTTGCAGCTCCCTTTAAAAGTATGCAAAATATTGAGGCATCCCAGTATAAAATGTAAAAAAAAAATTAAAAAAAGTAAATGTTATTTATCAACGGCAAAGTGGTGCACACAACCAGCTTGATGAAATTAAATTCATGTCAGGGGTCCCCCATCACATCAGAGGTCCCCTTTACATGAGAGGTCTGCCTTCATGTGAGAGGTCCCCCCTTCAAATCAGAGTCCCCCATCATATCAAAGCCTCCCCTAGATATTAAAGGCCCTCATCACTGCAGAGTCCCTGCATCACAACAAATTCTGCCTAAACATCAGAGGCCCCCCCATCACCACATTGTGTCCCACCACCAGGGGCAGACTGACCATTCGGGCACTCGGGCACTGCCCAAAGGGCCCCATCAGGGTTTCCAGCCTCAATTAAACCAGGGACAGTATGTAAAAATCTGTATTTTTTTTAATTCCCAAGATTATAACTGCCCCGCCTCTCCAGTACCTTTTCAGTGTATGTATGGGTATTCTGTGTGTGTATACTGCATGTGTATATTGTGTGTCTGTGTGTATACTGTATGTGTGTGTATACTGTGTGGCCCCATAATCTATTGCCTGGGGTCCCCATAATCTCCTATTGCCTGGGGGCCCCATAATCTCCTATTGCCCGGGGGCCCCATGAGGTGTCAGTCTGCCTCTGCCCACCACATCGAAATCCCACCACCACTATAGAGTCTCCCAATCACATCAAAGTTCCCCCTATATATCAAAGGGCCCCCATCACCACATTGTACCCCATCAAACCAAAGTCCCCGCAACACTACAGAGCCCCCCATCACATTAAAGTCCCCCCTATACATCAGCGCCCCCCCCATCACTACATTGTACCCCACCACATCTAAATCCCACCATCACTACAGAGTCTCCCCATCACATCAAAATCCCCCCTATACATCAGAGGCCCCCATCACTACATTGTTGCCCTTCATCATGTCAAAGATCCACTATCACATCAGAGTCTCAAATATACGTGAGAGACCCCTCCCATCACATCATAGTAACCCCATGATGGAGCCTCCCCATCACATCTGAGTCTTACCATCACATCAGAGGCCCCCTTCAGATCAAAGCTACCCTCTTCACGTCAGAGTCTCTCTGTCACATCAAAGTCACCCCTATACATCAGAGACTCCGCCATCACTACTTTGTACCCCACCACATCTAAATCCCACCATCACAACAGAGTCTTTCCATCACATCAAAGTCACCCCTATACATCAGAGGCCCCCATAACCACATTGTACCTCACCATGTCAAGGTACCCCCATCACTACAGTCCCCCCTACACATCATAGTCCCACTATCACATCAGAGTCTTCATTTTACATAACCCCATGACAGGGTCTCCCCATGACATCATAGACCCCCCTTTACGCCAGAGATACCCCCTCCACATCAAAGTCAACCCTTTACATCAGAGGCCCACAACACCACCGAGTTCCCCCATCAAATCAGAGTCTACCCTTTTTTTAGAGCCCTCCATCACATAACCTTAAGCCCATGACAGAGTCTCCCTATCAGATCATAGTCTCTCCATAACATTAGAGACCCCCCTCACCACTAAGTCCTCTCATCCATCTCTGAAGGATGGATGAGAAAGGTTTCTTCACAGTAAGAGCTGTGAAAATGTGGAATAGACTCCCTCCAGAGGTGGTTCTGGCCAGCTCAGTAGATTGCTTTAGTAAAGGCCTGGATTCTTTCCTAGGTATACATAATATAACTGGGTACTAACATTTATAGGTAAAGTTGATCCAAGGAAAATCCGATTGCCTCTCTGGATCAGGAAATAATTTTTTCCCCTGCTGTAGCAAATTGGATCCTACTTTTCTGGGGGGGGGTTCGCCTTCTTCTGGATCAACTGTGGATATAGGATTGGGTACCGTATATACTCGAGTATAAGCCGAGATTTTCAGCCTCTTTTTTGAGGCTGAAAGTGCCCCCCTCGGCTTATACTCGAGTCATCGCTGTCTGCCTGCTCGATCAGCGTATCGAGCAGACAGCGGCCATTCTAACATTCAAACGCCGCGCCTCCGCCTCCGCCTTCGCCTGTGATAGGCGGAACACTGAATTTCCCAGCAGCCTGTGTTCCGCCTATCACGGACATCGTCTCATCCTCGTACTACGGACGAGGATGAGACGATGTCCGTGATAGGCGGAACACAGGCTGCTGGGAAATTCAGTGTTCCGCCTATCACGGACATCCGATAGGCGGAACAGCAGTCAGTGGGAAATTGAGTGTTCCGCCTATCACCGACGGAGGCGCGGCTTTTGAATCCTAGAATGGCCGCCGACGAAGAGCTGAAGGACGGAGGCTCGGCTCGGGACGGGACGGGCCGGGCCGGGACGGGACGCAGGCTGGACGGGACGCAGGCTGGACGGGACGCAGGCTGGACGGGACGCAGGCTGGACGGACACAGGCTGGACGGACACAGGCAGGCTGGACACAGGTAGGCTGCACGGACACACACACACACACACACACACACACACGGATGCATGGACACACACACACACACACACACACGGATGCATGGACACACACACACACACACACACACACACACACACACACGGATGCATGGACACACACACACACACACACACACACACACGGATGCATGGACACACACACACACACACACACACGGATGCATGGACACACACACACACACACACACGGATGGATGGACACACACACAGGGATGGATGGACCCACAGGGATGGACGGACACACAGGGATGGACAGGCATGTCTCACCCTCGGCTTATACACGAGTCAATAATTTTTTCCAGTTTTTTGGGGGTAAATTGGGGGCCTCGGCTTATATTCGGGTCGGCCTATACTCGAGTATATACGGTATATGGGATTGTATGATATTTTTTTTTTTTTTTTTTTTTTTTTTGTATTTATTTTTTCATGGTTGAACTAGATGGACTTGTAAACAAAAAAACACAGGCTAGGCACACATTTAGACCTTTTGATTGCTCTAGCTGTTTAACCCCCCTCTTCAGGTACAAGCCAGTTACGGAAGACTGCTCAGCAGTCCAAAAGTAGTATACAAAATAGCAAAGTTCCATGTAGTAATCACTATTGGGCAAGCTATTCAGATCACTAGCCAGCGATTCCTTTTTGTTGGAAACTAGGCTCACTGTGCTAACACAGAGGGGTAGCCAAAAAGAACAGGCCCCCTAGATCAGTGGTCATCAACCCTGTCCTCAGGGCCTACTAACAGGCCAGACTTATTTATTACCTTGGGGAGATGCAGACTAGAATACTGCAATCACTGAGCAGCAAATGATATCACCTGTGATGTATTTCAGTTATCTTGCAAACCTGGCCTGTTAGTGGGCCCTGGGCACAGGGTTGATGATCACTGCCCTAGATCATTGGTCTGTACTCACTGGAGTTGCAAACAGATCCTCAAGCATGGCTTCCTCTCAGTCAGCTCCTCTGAAGCACCAGGATCACTCCTCTACTTTAGCTTCAGGCCCTCCGGTCGACCACCAGAGGCTGCATGGCAGCAAGTACCAGGGGTAGCAAGCCTGCCCCATCCCCGGCTGGTGCACTCCATCATCTGGGCAGGGAAGAACCCAGAGATCACATGTTCCCTGAATATATAGGCCAATCCCAGCATGCTCAGGGGCACCTCCCCTATAATTGGTTGGGACTGCTACATACTCATGCTGCCTATTTGCCTAACTCCCACCCATGTTCCAGAAAGCTGTACTAGTTTCTAGAAAGCAGGAAGAGAAAACTTAACAGCACCAGAACACAGGAGCCGGCCTAACTAATAAATTGCAGCATTCTGTTAAGCAGACCTGATGAAGATAGATTTGCCTCTAGCCCAGTGGCGGCTGATGTTATATTATTTTTTTGGGAGCGGGCATTAATACACCTACTAATACCCCCCCCTGTCAGGTCAAAGGCACCCCCCACCCCGGTCGGTTGGTCACCAGCCCTGCACTTGCCCCATCTAGGTCGCAGGCAGCGCTTCCTCCAGGCGGCGGGTGGTTCCTCCTCCTCCTCCTCCTGGTGCTTCACGCCGGCTTCCCCTGCGTCTTCTCCCTCCTCCTCTTCCTCGGCAGCCAACAGGATCGCTTCTCCTTTCGGGCAATGGGATGGCAGGTCTCAGGACCCACTTCCTGATTGTCCAGGAGGAGAATCAGGAAGACAATAGCGAATATTAATTCACTATTGTGACACAACTGGGTTGGCTCACCCTTTTTTGAAGCCTATTAGAGCCTCTGGCTCTAATTACATGCTCAAAAAAAAAAACCTTAGAAATCCATGCGTCCGACGCACCACATGTAGATTAGGGGGCCGGATGCATGGATTAGGTGGGTGTTACGGGCCGCCAATGCTCTAGCCCCCCCCCACCCCCACTAAGAGCAAATTACACTAACCTAACTATTTACATACTAGCACCTAAACTAGAAGGGTCCTACATATGTTAAATGTAATACTATAAAAAATTGGGCACAACCCACCGTGGGAGCATACATCGTGGCAATCGGTGGTGCGGTGTGTCAGTCTGACACACCACTATACCGATCTTGGTAAAGAGCCTCTGACAGAGGCTCTTTACCACGTGATCAGCCATGTCCAATCATGGCTGATCACAATGTAAACACAATGTAAACAGGAATCTGACAGACACAAGTAGAGGAGAGCTCCCACCAGGATGCCGCCAGGACCCCCGGGGATGGTCACAACACTGGACCACCAGGTATGCCACGTAGACCACCAGAGAATTGCCAATCAGTGCCCAGGCAGCTGCTAATCAGTGCCCATCCCCAATGCCTGCCAGTGCCATCAGTGATGCCTAACAATGCCACCTATCAGTGCCGCATATCAGTGGTCATCAGTGCCATGTATCAGTGCCCAGCAGTGATGCCTATCAGTGCCCATCAGAGCCCAGCTGTGCCACCCATAAGTACCCATCAGTGCAGCCTTGTAGTGCCCATCAGTATCACCTATCAGTGCCCATCAGTGCCCACCAGTGCCACCTATGAGTGCCCATCAGTGCCGCCTATCAGTGCCCATCAGTGCTGCATATCAGTGCCACCCATCAGTGCCCATTAGTGCCACCTATCAGTGCCCAACGTCAGTGCCCATCAGTGCCACCTCATTGGTGCCGCCTTATCAGTGCCCATCAGTGAAGGAGAAAACGTACTTATTTACAAAATTTTATAACAGAAACAAAAAAATATATATATTTTTTTTTTCAAAATTTCAAAAGTGATCAAATACCCCCAAAAGAAAGCTCTATTTGTGGGAACAAAATTCTAAAAATTCTGTTTGGGTACAGTGTAGCATGACCGCGCAATTGTCATTTAAACAGCGACAGTGCTGAAAGCTGAAAATTGGCCTGGGCAGGAAGGGGGTGTAAGTGCCCAGTATTGAGGTGGTTAAAGACATGCATTCATGTAAGACAAATAAACTTATATGCAATGTATATACTAAATTATAAATATGTATCTAATTTGGATAATAGCGTTCCTTCTGCAAAATGAGGCCTTTTGTTTTTTTTTTCTGGAGCAGCTGCTGTCCATCTCCATATTCCACACATTATAATATTGTCTATTACCCATGAAGTGTTTATCTGCATCACATAAGTACTCTCTGTGAATGCTTATATCTCACCTCCTTAGAACTGATTGAGTAAGGACCTTTTTGGAGCTTTTGCTTGATGCAAAGAGACACAACCTGTGGTACTGTACATCATTACTCTGGTTTAGTGTTCTGGGTGGTAATAGAAGCTTTTGTTTTCTGTTTTTTTTTTTCTGACTTTTTCTAAAAATCCTATGAATATATGAATAGATTTGAATGCATTACCTTGCAGGGGAGTGAGTGTCAGACGCGGAGCACACATACAGGTAAGCTCTCGTAAACACAGCTCCGGAGGCAATTACATTCTTTTAACTGGCAGGCCACTGACATAAGGAGGGAACGGGTTAAGCATGTTGGAAAGCATTGCTAAAATGTCTGAATAAAAAAACAGTAGCAGGTTTAGCTGGGATAAAAAATGTTGCTAGAAAAACCTAAACGTTCTGATAAAAACCATGAATGGATTCTAATACAAGATGTACTGAAAAACTAGACATGTGCATTCGTTTTCGTCCGAATGCATTTTCATCCGAATTTCGAGTTTAACAAACGATAACGAACGTGCAGGACCCGAAAACCGAAAGATCAGACATAAACAAATGCTTTCTTTTCGTTTTTGTTGTGACAACAGTTCGATATAGATAGGAGATTCGACATGACGCTGACAATAGCGATCTGTGTCCATCAAACCTGTGGTTGAAGGGGCCAAACCTTAGCTCTATTAGTCCAAGATTATTCTACATAGAGAGAAAATATTTGACATAGAGAGAAAAGATTCAACATAGAGAGAAACGATTCGACATAGAGAGAAAAGATTCAACATTATAGAAACAATAGCAAAAAAAGGTCGAATGTGCCTAACCTAACTCTATTAGTCCAAGATTATTCTACATAGAGAGAAAATATTCGACATAGAGAGAAAAGATTCAACATAGAGAGAAAAGATTCAACATAGAGAGAAAAGATTCGACATAGCGAGAAAAGATTCAATATTATAGAAACAATAGCAAAGAAAGGTCGAAAGTGCCTAACCTAACTCTATTAGTCCAAGATTATTCGACATTGTGAGAAAAGATTTGACATAGAGAGAAAAGATTCAACATAGAGAGAAAAGATTCGACATAGCGAGAAAAGATTCAACATTATAGAAACAATAGCAAAGAAAGGTCGAAAGTGCCTAACCTAACTCTATTAGTCCAAGATTATTCGACATTGTGAGAAAAGATTTGACATAGAGAGAAAAGATTCAACATAGAGAGAAAAGATTCGACATTAGAGAAACAATAGCAAAAAAAGGTCGAATGTGCCTAACCTAACTCTATTAGTCCAAGATTATTCTACATAGAGAGAAAATATTCGACATAGAGAGAAAAGATTCAACATAGAGAGAAAAGATTCAACATAGAGAGAAAAGATTCGACATAGCGAGAAAAGATTCAACATTACAGAAACAATAGCAAAGAAAGGTCGAAAGTGCCTAACCTAACTCTATTAGTCCAAGATTATTTGACATAGAGAGAAAACATGCGACACGAAGATTCGACGAAGCAGTCGCCGCGAGCGGACATTTATGGTCAAATGCTCCGCCCATAGGCTACAGAAGAATTCTAATGTTGGTTGACTAGTAATAATAATTAATAAATATAATTATTACTAGTGTCATACAACATTAGAATTCTACTATAGCTTGTAAGCGAAACATGCGACCGGAAATTTACTATTCCGGCCTCGTACAGTTTCGCTGCTCCGTCGAATCTTCTTAGAACATTCGACAGGCACCATGAGCCTTCAATGACAGATTTGACCTTAATTATTTCGGACGAATAAATTTTTTAACAAAAAGAAATAAATAAAAACGAATTTCGGGAGTAACTAAATAAATGTATTTTTCGGACGAAAAAAACAAAATTCCGAAACGACATATTTCAGTGTGTACATGTCTACTGAAAACTAAAGTCAATCATTTTACATCTTTAAATATGCATATCACTAAAAAATTTGAATGAAAATTAAATAAATAAATGAAATGCTGGTCATCATGGCAAACAAAAAAGGTAAAATCATGAATGGATTCAGATGCCAGATGTACTGAAAACTAAAGACAACAAAACACAAAATTGTTAATAATAGAATTTAGTAATATTATGCACGTCAACCATATTTTTTTTTTTATTAAAAAAGTATATCATGGCAAAAAAAAAAAATTAAAAATGAAAACAAGATTTAAACCACAACCAATATATTTAACCAAAATAACTAGATTCAATTGCAAGATATACTGAAACCTAAAGGCAACCAAAGGCAAAAAAGTCAATAATTTTACATCTTCAATAATAATATGCACAGCACCAGTGGCCGCCGCTCTATTAGGGACACAAGGGCGCCTCCCCCCTAATCCGCGCCCCTAATCTCCATGAGTGTCGGAATTTTTTTTTTTTTAAGGACTTTATTAATATTTGCTATTGACTTCCTGCTTCTCCTCCCAACCAATCAGGGAGTGGGCCTTGAATCTTAAGACCTGATTGGCAAAAGGAGAAGCAATCGTATTGGCTGGCCGGGAGCAAAAGAACGGGAGAATCCGCCGAGGAGGAGACGCAGGGGAAAGCTGCCAAAACTGCCCGCGACCCGTATGGGGTAAGTGCGGGGCTGGTGGGTGGATGGGCGAGCGAAGGGGGAGGGGGTTTATTGGGCGAACGACCGAGCAACGGTGGGGATGGTGGGGGCTTTGACCAAAAAATGGAGCACCAGACGCCCCTGCACAGCACCAATTTTTTTTTTCTAATTAAAATGTATGTTTTTGCAAAATAAAAAGTATAAAAGTAAAGTAAAGATGGATTGTATTCAAATGAAAGACGCACTAAAAGCTAAACACAGCTAAAGACAAAAAAGTCAATAATTATATATTATAAATCTCTATATATCAAAATTCCCAAACTGGGAGCGAGGGGGTTGGGCTTGCAGCATACCTATAGTTTACCTATATAAAATTTGCCTAAATTGTAACTTTTTTGTCTGAGGGACATTTGAAGAAACTATATGTATGCTGCAATGTCACCTCCCCCTGGTTTTGGAATTTTTCCACATATTAAACCTGGAAGGCAGGACTTTGATTGCAAGTGCTTTCTACCTTTCCTAATATACACTATATTGTCAAAAGTATTGGGACACCCATCTTTACACGCACATTAACTTTAATAGCATCTCAGTCTTAGTCCGTAGGGTTCAATCTGAAGTTGGCCCACCCTTTGCAGCTATAACAGCTTTAACTCCTCTGGGAAGGCTGTCCACAAGGTTTGGAGTGTGTCTATCGGATTGTTTGACTATTCTTCCAGAAGCGCATTTTTGAGGCCAGGCACTGATGTTGGACTTACATCAATGAGTACTGACTTTACAAGAATTTAGCAGCCTGGTGGTCATGTCACTGGAAGTAAAAAAAAGCTTTTTCTTGCTACAAGCTAGATGATATGTTAGAGCAGTGATAGTCAACCTGTAAGGTACAAGAGGGACACATATTATATGCAGTATACTGTATGTAACACTACAGAAAGATCTCAGAAGCTGCAGATATATCACAGGACAATGTCACAAAGTGCAGGCATGCTACAGGCATGAGGCCATCAGAGAATGAGTACACCAGACTACTGTAGAACATTGCTGTGACAAAATCCGGACACCTTGACTGGGTATCTCTGCCAAGAAGCTGCTTGCCAAGCTATGGAAAACAAGACCTGTGAATCTGGCTAAGTTACCTCAAGAACCGGGCAGTACCAGTTTTGAAGTAAACCAGAATAAGAACTCTTTATTTGAACAATAATACAGGCATTTATACACTTGAGAAGAACATTCCCCCCCTCCTGATCAGATTAACCTAACAATACAACTTGTACACAGGAATATAATTACAACAATCAACATATACTATAAACATGATGTTATTTAGCCGCCTGGATGACTCACAGGTCTGACCTGGAAGGTCAGACTTGCCATCTTCTAGCTCAGAAGGTACAATACGCATTATCATACGTATAAACACAGAACACCTTCACACAATAGCAGGAGCCCCCAGGAGCAGATGGACCAGCTCCTATAGACCATGGAATCCACATCAAAGCAATGGTTTGGTTAGTCAGAGATAGCAGACGGCATGGCAACAGTCTACAAAGCTCATACAATGTTCCATCATTCTGCATTCTGATACAGTGGAAATAATGTATCATAGATTTCTTGAGGAATATTGTTGATAAATATTACTGTCCCATTTGTTTGGTAACCATGTGCCCCTAAGAACTGAAAGAAAGGTTTCCCTTAACAAACCAGGGCCCATAGTCAGTAGGCTAGCATTGAGTCTCCTCCAAAAGCCTCTGTCCCGGGTGAGTCTATCACAATTGCTAATAGGAGCTTGTTTAGTCAATACTCCCACTTTTAAATGCTGGAGCCTGAGGGCAAAAAAAAAACAAGTATCAAAGGGCCACAATCAGACACCAGGGCTCAAGAGGGGGAATGGAAGGCTTGAGGGGTAATGTTTTCTAGCACAATCTGAGTTTGGTCAGTACAATCTGCTTCTGTTTGGATTAAATAATACACCCCCCACCCAGTCTTTGGGACTCTCAAGATCTTTCTTGATTGTTCATGTAGATACTGCTTGCCCTGGTGATGGAGAAGTGGTGTTGCCCCTGAAACATGTTGTCTGTTTTTTACCAACAATTAAAATTATATTGGACACTTATCTGGCTTTGGTCTGGCACTCCTTTCTGTATTTCTGTGGTATTAGCTACTCTTGGGTGCCCATTGAGGGAAGCCTTGCTATGTGGGAGCCACCTTGACTATTGGCCTTGTTTGAAGTATACCTTCATCTGACTACACTTGCAAGCTTCTTTGAGTATGTTGTTCTGAAGTCCACAAGGAGGTGACACCATTTGAATAACATAAACTCTACTTAGGCTGATTATTTGCATGATGAAAATGGAGAACCCCTTAGAATGACCTCTGTAAAAGTGAGGGAGCCACCTCGCCAGACCTATTGAGCTTGCATTAAGGTTCCCTTCATCTGACTACACTTATAAGTCTATAAGGTCCTAGCGCCTCGTTGAGTATGATGTGCTGGAGTCCACAAGGAAGTGACTCCACTGGATTGGCATAAACTCTAAGTAATCCGATTATTTTCATGATGAAAATGGAGAACCCCTTAAAATAGCCTCTGTAAAACTGAAATGCAACTGCTATTATCAGTTTTTTAATCAGAAAAGGGTAGGATTTAGTTAATCCACAGCCTTCAAAATTTGCCTAACGAAAGGGAGTTTTTCTTGCTTTTGTTTAGAAGACAATTGGCAGCGAGACGTGGGCTCCGCAAAGCTGTCAAACGCAGCATGTGTGTCTGCTGGATCCATTCAGGACTTTTCTGGGCAGCTCAATCTGCCACGGCATTCTGGATCCAAACGCTATACCCAGAGCATCTGCTGAACAGCCAAATCTTCCCGCCCTGAAAATAAATCACGATCGACTGCTACAACTCCAAAATATGTTCCGAGTATGAAAGGAAAGAATGAGTGCGTATATCTAAAGCCCTTGCTAACAATGCCTGGCTATTCACGTTTACAGGGAAGCTATCCGCCGTCCAGAAAAACTCATTCCGTTCAGTGTTGGGCAAATGAAACTCAATTAGATGAAAGCACAATTGTTAAGGTCTTAGGGTGAAGTCTTTTAATAAATGATTCAGAGGGATTCCAGACTATATTTCCATGTTCTAGAACTCTGTGTACATTCTGCTTTTAATGAATGCTTAAGAAAATTTATATCTAGGATTTTTCTTTCCATTTTGTTCAGCTAAATAAAAGAAAACAGAGTTTCGGGAGAGGTAGGCTTCTACTTTTTGCTTCCAGTCCTGGTCACATTTACTGTGCAATTACTATTAACCAAAATATTCATACAAACTGTATGGCTCAAACATATCCCCATAGATATTGAAATAAACGTATTCAGGGGCCCAAAACTTTGTCTGCTTGTGGATACATTCAAATGGAAAAGGATAATTGCTCAATGGACTGTGAATGAGAATTGTTCTACCCACCTTTCATGTATTTTTATGTCTTATATTGACTTGCATGAGGTTATCATTTTTTTGTAGTGTAGTAACATCTAGTAGTTGTTTTGAGCCACTGCAAGCTGTTCACTAATGTGATTTTGCGATCTTCCTCTGTCCTCACTTCTTATTTAGTGCTTGTTAGTTCAGTCATAGCCAAAAAATAAAAGAAACAACAGCGCAAACCCATAGTGTGGCATTAAAAAATAAATGACAATGTATTGAAAAATAGAAATGCACTCACAAAAGTACGCATGTGTGGTTGAGTGACTTGGAAGCCAGGAAAGTGTCCACTGACTGGGAATGAAGCGTGCTGAAGATGGAGATAGCTGCTGTCACTGCAACTGCTAACAGTGTTCAACCGGAGACTGGAATACCAGATGTCACTGTAGGCATGTGTTGTAGACACGAGATGCTTCCAAGTCACCTTTATGCCATGCCCTACACATGCATACTTTTGTGAGTGCATTTCTATTTTTCAATAAATTGACACTTATTTTTTAATGCTATGCTATGATCTTGTGATGTTGTTTCTTTTTCTTTTTTTCCAGGGGTTGGAAAGTGAGCGCCCCTTCTAGTCTTCTAACTGCATCTCCTAGCTATGCTCGGCACTCCAGACTATCTTCCACAAACCTTTTAATACTGTTGCCACACATTATTAACATTGTAATTCATCATCCATTATTTCCCACAATTATCATCCTTTAATTCTTATTTGGTGCTTTTAGTTCAGGGGTAGTCAACCTTAAAGAGGTGGAGATCTACCTGAACAATATGGGAGAAGACAAAGATCACCGGGCACAGTGTCACCTCCTCACACCTGTTTTAACCACTTAAGGACCGAGCCTCTTTTTCAGATTCGGTGTTTACATGTTTAAAACTGTTTTTTTTTTTTGCTATAAAATTACTTAGAACCCCCAAACATTATATATTGTTTTTTTTTACTAACACCCTAGAGAATAAAATGGCAGCCATTGCAATACTTTTTTTTACACGGTATTTGCGCAGCGGTCGTACAAGTGCACTTTTTTTGGAAAAAATTCAATTTTTTGAATAAAAAAATAAGATACCAGTAAAATTAGCCAATTCTTTTTTATATTGTGAAAGATAATGTTACACCGAGTAAATTGATACCCAACACGTCACGCTTCAAAATTGCGCCCGCTCGTGGAATAGCGTCAAGCTTTTACCCTCAAAAATCTCCATAAGCGACATTTAAAAAATTCTACAGGTTGCATGTTTTGAGTTACAGAGGAGGTCTAGGGATAGAATTATTGCTCTCGCTCTACCGATCATGGCGATACCTCAAATGTGTGGTTTGACTACCGTTTTCATATGCGGGCGCTACTCACATATGCGTTCACTTCTGCGCGCGAGCTCGCAGGACTGGGTGTTTTTTTTTAAACAAAATTTCTTATTTATTTTACTTGATTTTATTTATTTTTACACTGTTTAAAAAAATAATTGGATCACTTTTATTCCTATTACAAGGAATGTAAATATCCCTTGTAATAGAAAAAAGCATGACAGGTCCTCTTAAATATGAGATCTGGGGTCAAAAAGTCCTCAGATCTCATATTTGGACTTTGCAATAAAATAAAAATAAAAAAATAAAAAATAAAATGTCATTTGAAAAAAATGACATTGAAAAAAATGTGCCTTTAAGAGCTATGGACGGACGTGACGTTTTGACGTCGCTTCCGCCCTGCTATAGTATAGAGACGGGTGGTGGCCATCTTCCCCTCACTCGTCTCTATACCCAGCAATGTGAAGGACCTGATCGCCTCCGCCACTACCGACGGCTCCGGTAAGCGGCGGAGGGCACGGGAGAGCGGCGGGAGGGGGGGTGGCACTTCTCCCGCCGCCGATAATGGTGATCTCACGGCAAACCCGCCGCAGAGACCACCATTATCGTACACATGACCGGTGCCTGAAGAGATGGATATCTTGGTTGTGACAGCAGCTGCTGCCGTTACTGAGATATCCCTCTTCAAAAAATGTACGTACATCATCATGCGACGGTCGTAAAGTGGTTAAACCTCAAATTGCCGTGCTACCATACGGCAATCGTGTGCATTGCATGGCAATGATGGGTTTAAATCAGGTGGTGAGGAGACAGCATATCGCTTCCTCACCACCTGTCAAACACACTTGAATTGCTATTCAGGGGAGCAGCAGTGCCTGCCGCAGCGCAATGCGTTTAAAAATGTCCTGGGTTAGCTGTGCTTTGCCATAGACTTATATTATATCCTGTAGGTGTGGTGCACTTTCTGAAAGTGCTCCAAAACTCCTGCCCCAGCTTTGGTGTGCTTTAAAAAACCTGCAGTATATACAGCAATAGAAGTCTATGGCTAAGCGCAGCAAACTCACAGGAAAGCTGCAGGTAGGTGTGGGTAAACCACAGAGCATAAGTGTGAAAGTAGCTCTATACTATTATGCCCAGTGTATTGCTTCACACTGACCTGAAGATCTCTTCTTCCCTGCTGCTGGCACCACTCTGGAGACCGATAGCCAGGATAAGAAGTGAAATGCAGTTGATATCGCTCGACATGGGACAGGAGTTGGCACTACAGAGGAATCATCAGCTTATACGGCTCTTGCTCCCTACTACAGCTCCAACTTTACAAGTAGTCCCTCTGCATTGTACTCTGCTTGATGCTCTGGAATGGTGGGTCAGTAAGCCCAGACCATGATCTACCAGTCACCTGTCTGCGATCTACTGGTAGATTGCAATCTGCTGGTTGCTGAACCCCGTTTTACAGTAGTTGTTTACCCATTTTTTATGATCCATCCATTTGGTAGATTCATTACAATTACCATCCACGTTATATCACTCCTGAGTACTGTAGCTTGTCTGGACTTCACAAACTCATTCATTTACATATTCAGTCATAGCTAGACCCTTCTGTTTCTTTCATGTTCCTTCAGCCAGAATTGGTTACTCATAGATAGGATTTAGGAAAATCAGTGTCTTCTTACATTTCTAAAAGATGGAAAAAAAAACCTTCTGTACTGCAATTAGTTGAAGTAAAATTGCCTTCCAGTTTTGTGTCATATTGAAGAGTTAAAGTGGTTGTAAACCCTTACAAACCACTTTGACCTACAGGTAAGCCTAGATTAAGGCTTACCTGTAGGTCCAAGCAATATCTCCTAAACCTATATGGTTTAGGAGATATTTGCCCGAAAACAGGCACCGCTGTCTACGGCGCATGCGCCGTAGACAGCGGTGCGCAGGCGCACTGAGTGCGGCATTCTCAGCGACGGAGCTGCCGCGCGTGTCGGCTCCCGTGCGCATGCACGGGAGTGACGTCATCGCGGCTTCGCCGAATGACAGCGGCGGAGCTGCGAGACCCCACCAACAAGATGGATGCGGCGGACTACAGTGGGCAGCGGCGACTTCGCTGGCTCCTGTGTCAGGTAAGTGACACATAATGGGCTACTATGTGATGCATAGTAGTCCATTATGCTTTACCTTTGCAGGGAATGAAAGAGGAAGTAAACTCATCAGGGTTTACTTCCTCTTTAAGTTGCCTGTGGATAGTGCCAAGTCAGGACAAACTGGGTCTAAGGAGGTGTGTCCATGCATAAACCAGCATTTGAAATAGAACAACGGTAAAGTAGATCTGAATCCTATTAAGGCAATGTAGGAGCAGGGGTGGACTGACCATTGGGCCACTCGGCACTGCCCGAGGGCCCTGTGCCACTAGGGGGCCCATCAGGGTTGCCAGCCTCAGTAAAACCAGGGAAAGTATATAAAAATCTGTGTTTTTTTTTTACATCTATCTCTGAAATGTCCCTTACCGACATCCTTTTGGTCTAAAAATCCAGAGATTATAGCTGCCCCGCCTCTCCAGTACCTTCTCAGCCAATAGAAACATGTCTGTGTATACTGTGTGATTGTATACTGTGTGTGTGTATTTGTGTATACTGTATGGCCCCATAATGCCTGATTGCCTGGGGGCCACATAATTTCCTATTACCCGAGGGCCCCATGAGTTGTCAGTCTGCCCCTGTGTAGGAGTCACCTCTCCAAGCCTCATAGAGGGTAGTCTTGGTTTAAAAGTGCATTATAGAGTTTCCTAAATCAAACACATGCAGCATTTAAAAAAAAAATACTTACTACATAGTTTCATTTCCTGTCTAAGGCCCGGTTCACATTGCCGTGACTTCAAAAGTCACGTGACTTTCGCACGACTTTAAAGCCGACATCCCAGCACAACTTTGGCGCGACTTGCATATGACTTCTTTAACAGAATTCAATGCAAGTCATGCCAAAGTCGGACCAAGAGTAGTGCAGGAACATTTTTCTAAGTTGGAACAACTCAAGTCGCTCCTATTAGAATGGTTCCATCGTACTCAAAGGAGACATCCAGCCTGAGCAATTAGGCTGGGCTTTTCCTAAGGGTCACAGGAGTGCAACTCGTTTTGCACTCCTGTGACCCGTTTTCAGCAGAGAGCGGTCTGAAGTCCACTCTCCACTGCAGTCACTGGAATCAGTCTAGGCAGTGCGTCATCCTGACTTAGGAAGTCTGAATCCGCCAGCTGCCTGGACTGATGGCAGTCTCAGCCTCTCAGCGAGCCGATGAGATGGCTGCTCCCCGCCACTCCACAGCCCAGTGCTCCAATGAGCGTGGAGGAGCAGAGCAGAAGAGATGCAGACTGACAGGCAGCAGCTCTCCGCTCAGGGAGGTGAGAGAACTAAGCCATCAGCGATGTTTGGTGGCTTGGTTCTCAGTGAAGAGGCGGCGAGGGACAGGTGCAGCATCAGTCTGATGCTGCATCCACCTAGGTAAGTATGAATCTACAAAAAAAATTAAATACTTATTTTTTAATAAGCCGCGACCTGTCATGCGACATGTGCTCTCCAAGTTGAAGCGCATGTCGCACCAGTGTGAACCAGGCCTAACAGAGCAAATAACACAATAAGGTTGTACTTACAATGTTGCCAATACAATGTTTCTCTCTGCAGGCCAAAACAGTCTATTTCTTCTCACGTTTTCAGAGACTGAAGGCAATTAAAAACCTTTCTGAGAAAACCACCAATGCAATTAACATCCTTACATGGCCAAAATGTCTTTCCTTTGGTCTCAATACAAACCAAGTAATCTGAGAGAACTGTAAGCTCCGTTCACTTGCATCCTAGTTCTTATGTCTTTTACAGAGCCTCATGTCCTTTGGCAGGGGCTCAAAACTTTTCAAGTCATAGTCACTGAGTTTGAATCCATGCTCAATGAGTATCTTAGCTTATATAGTACCTGTCTGACCCTTTCTCCAGATGTGGGTTTGATTTAGCTGCTTCTGCTGTGTCTCTATCATTTTGGAGGAGCCTTTCTCAAGCAGGGTTCTGCAGAACCCTAGAGTTCCTCCAGAGGTTGCTAGGGGTTTCCCTGAGCAATGGGCAATGCCTACCCCTTAGATAAGTAACCACTGACAGCAAGTATCTTTTTAGCTATCTGTAGGGGGATTTCTTCCTATCGACCATAAACCTAAAGAGAATCCTTCTCAGTGAACATCCTGATAGCTGGTTACACGCTACTGTTCTTTGACAGCTGCTGGTCTCATTCCAGCTTTCTGATTTTGGCTATGATGCATCCCTGTCTGTCTGTCCTCCCAGTCTCTGGGTGAAGACTAAACCCAATTTTAGCCAGCCAGGCCTGCAGTCTCATGCTTGTGCTATTCCGTTTGTTGCACATGTTCCAGGCACCCTGTTTGTCTACCCTGCTCCGCTAGATTGGATTCCCTCGTTGATATTCACTACTCTCTGAACTCTGCCTGCCTTTTGACTTCAGATTTGCCCCTGACTATTCTGAATATTGCCTGCCTTGTACCTGGACTGTCATTGAACCACTTTGCCTGTCTGCCAAACAGTACCTGTGTGCTCAGTTTGCGCCTGCCCCGGCAGCAGCCAGGCACTATGACTTTGGGGTTGATTTACTGAAAGTGGAAGTAAACTCTTCTATTGTTTTCAGTCAAGGAAGCTGCCATCTTGGCCTCTAATGATTCTTCAACTGCCATAATGCTGCACATGTGATCAGTTATGAAACCAGCCATTGGATGGTTTGAAAGTTTGGTTGAGAGCACAACCAATGTGAAAGTTAGCATTTCCGGCATGCCGGGAATGTAAGTGTTTTTTGAAACTGGGTTTACTCCCGCTTGAAGACGACTTGACTGTGCAAAGTGCAGTTGTTCAAGAGCTTAGTAAATAAGGTAAGGCTTCACTTTGCAAGGAGTACCCAATCATGTGCAAGGAGAATAAAAAAAAAACATAGTTTTTGCTTGCATGTGATTTGGCTCATGGAAGTCAGCAGAGTTTCTGCCCATTTACTAAGCTCTGGAACAACTGCACTTGCAGAGTGGACAGTCTTTTTCCCTTTAGGAAATCAACCCCATTGTGCATAGGTCCTGGGGGCAACTGTGCACAGGTAGGCCTGATTACCCTATGGGAAAGGGGGCTGCTATAGGTGAAGAACAGAGAAGGCAGCTAGTGCCTGATCACTTGCATTAGTCTTTTTCCCTTTAGGAACTCAACCCCATTGTGCATAGGTCCTGGGGGCAACTGTGCATAGGTAGGCCTGCTTACCCTATGGGAAAGGGGACTGCTATAGGTGAAGAACAGAGAAGGCAGCTAGTGCCTGATCACTTGCATTAGTCTTTTTCCCTTTAGGAAATCAACCCCATTGTGCATAGGTCCTGGGGGCAACTGTGCACAGGTAGGCCTACTTACCCTATGGGAAAGGGGGCTGCTATAGGTGAAGAACAGAGAAGGCAGCTAGTGCCTGATCACTTGCGTTAGGGGTAAGTGTGACAATAGCTTAATATGAGCTGTAGATATAGTAGAGAAATTCTGGGGTTGCCTGAGACTAGAAATTATTTCAAGGGTCCCTCCATGTTGAGAAAAGTTTGAGAAAGGCTTTTTCGAAGTGTTTAGAAGTCACTTTGAGCCATACAAAACAAACAGCGCCCTGCACTTTAAGCCTAGAGTTGATGCAAGGACACAACAATGAGGAAAACACTTGATGGACAGAGGTAAGCCTATGCACTCACTCTGTTTTTGGATAAAGAATGAACGTTTTTTGCTCCACGCTTTGTTTAGACACTTGTAGGAAAGTTGCTCAATTAGCAGACACAAGCTTTCCATGAGATCCTCTACACACACAACAGTTAGGCAATAAGTAAATGGAAAATCTTAATACCTTTGAAGTGCCTTATGGAGGCGTTATAAACCGTTGCACTCATACATTCATGTAGTAGACTTCCATCTTTTGAGGACACAAAAAGTTCCATATATTCCACAGCAGCTTCTAAAGCATCAAATGACCTAGAGAGACAAAGCAAAGATGTTAAGATGGAATTCCACCACTGAGTTTTTTTGTTTTCAGGACTTAAATTATACTGTGTGGGGGGGAGAAAAAAAATTATACTGTGGGCACAGTTGACCAAACAGAATCTGATAGACTTCATCGTTGAACCTGACACTGAAAACTGGAGAGTCTGGAGATATCAATAAAAGTTAGAAAAGCAAGTGAACTATACAAGTATACAATACCTCCAAGCATTTTAAAATGAGCAAATTGGCACCTGCATTTACTTATGTTTTCTAACAGTAATGGTTCTCTTGGGTTGGGTTGGGTTGGGTTGGCTCTTCCTGCTCTCTTTAACTTCCTGATGGCCACTAACTTCAATGGGTGGCCAACAGAGTGCAGGAGTAAATAGGCCACAAACCAACCATAAGAGATCCTAATCCTGTTAGCAAAATGCAACAGCCTTGATTTTCAGGTTACTTAGCCCCTGTACACACGGTCGGAGATTTCGACAACCAAATCCGTTGGATTTTGTCCGTTGGATTTTGTCCATCGGATCTTGTCCGAAACTGTTGCATACACACGGTCGGACTAAGTTGTCGAAAAATCTGATCAATCAGAACGTGATGATGTAATTTGGTTACGTTGGGACTACGTTCAGGCTAGTAGCCAATAGCTTTGATGTAGGAATTTGATCTGAGCATGCGTGGCACTTGGTCCAATCAAAATTCTGTACACATGATCGAAGTATGTCCGATCGAACCAGTTGGTCGGGATATATTTCCAACAAGTTGGAAAATTGGGTCCGATGGATATTCCGACGGAATCAGTCCGATGCAGACCACACACAGTCGGATTATCCGACAACACGGTCCGATAGGATACATTCCGACGGATTCTCCGACCGTGTGTACAAGGGCTAAGATATTCAAACCATTCAAGCCCAGATACCCAAACCAAATTTTGAAGTTTTAATATGCATTGGTTAACTTGCCTGCTATAACCACTTGACCTGGCAGATTTGACCCCCTTCAATACCAGAGTATTTATTTTCTTATTTTTTTACTATTCAGCACTGTGCTAATTTAAAGTGCTGGTAAACCCTCCCTAGTGACTTTTAACTATAGGTAGATATAGAATAAGGCTTACCTATAGGTAGTGGAAATATCTCCTAAACGTGCGCCGTTTAGGAGATATTTCACCGTGCACTGATGATGTAATCAGCGCAAGCGCTATGAAGAAAACAGACTTCCGTGCTGTTTCTTCCCCCAGCGCGTGCCGTTATGCCGCATGCGCGAGAGTGACGTCATGCGTCTCCGGCCAGTCATAGAGCCGGAGTCTGCGGCCCCTGGAAGGAAGAGGGGCGAAGGTGGACGCAGCCTGCACAGGGGACAGCGATGGATTCGTTTGCAGGTAAGTGTCACATAATGGGGCACATAAGTGTCACATAATGTCATATAATGGGCTAATATGCGATGTATACTAGCCCATTATGCTTTTAATTTGCAGGGAGAAAAAGAGGAAGTAAAGCCCATCAGGGTTTACTTCCTCTTTAATTGGCAATTGCGCATTCATGCAACGCTGTATACAAATTAAATTTATGTCATTTTGTTTTCACACAAAGCTGTTTTTGGTGGTATTTGATCACCACTGCATTTTTTTATTTTTTGCAGGAAAAAAGGAGGAACATTTAAAAAAAAAAACAATATTTTTTTTTATTTTCTGCTATAAAACATAAATTGAAAAAAATCGAATTTCTTCTTGAATTTAGGCCAATATGTTTTCTGCTACATGTCTTTGGTAAAATAAAAAATAAAAAAATCCCAATAAGTGTATATTATTTGGTTTACAATTTAGAAAAATATAAATTTTATTTGAACAATTCTTTAAAATTGCAATAAACATTTTCAAGAATCTCGTATCATTTCTTTTGCCATATAACACCCATTCTTACGCTACATGTTTCACTCAGAAGAGCTTCCTCAGGAGTTTTTTTTGGAAGTGTTGCAAGAAGTAATATATACTATAAGAGAAACAACAATTGTAAATGATTATGGCAATTTTTAATCATAATCATTTACAATTGTTGTTTCTCTTATAGTATATATTACTTCTTGCAACACTTCCAAAAAACTCCAGAGGAAGCTCTTCTGAGCGAAACATGTAGAGTAAGAAGTGGTTGTACTTGTCAAAAGAAATGATACAAGATTCTTGCAAATGTTTATTGTGATTTTAAATAATTGTTCAAATAAAATGTATATTTTTCGAAATTGATTGTTTACTCTAATCTCTGCTACTTTAAAAGTCTCGCCTCTCCCTTCCTTTCCTTTTTTTAGTAAAGAAGAAAAATTCCATAAATATAGCCCATAGTTTGTAGATGCTATAGCTTTCGCCCAAATCATTCAATGTATACTTATTGGGATTGTTTTTTACCAAAAACATGTAGCAGAATACATATTGGCCTAAATTGATGAAGAAATTCGATTTTTTACATTTTTTTTATTGGATATGGATTATAGCAGAAATGAAAAAAAAATCTTTTTTTTTTTTTTTCAAAATTGTCGGTCTTTTTTTGTTTATAGCGTAAAAAAAATTAAACCACAGAGGTGATCACATACCACCAAAAGAAAGCTCTATTTGTGGGGAAAAAAAAGGACATAAGTTTTATTAGGGTACAGCAGCGCACGACCGCACAATTGTCAGTAAATGTAGCGCAGTGTCATATGGAAAAAAAATTGTGTGATCATGAAGGGGGGTAAACCTTTCGGAGCTGAAGTGGTTAACATGCAACACAACAGTGTGCTAAAATGGCCCTAAAAATTTTAAATACCTAGCAGGTATCTTTGGGTTGGCTTTTTAGCCCCCTGCGATTCAGCACTGCTGCGGCTAACCCCCGAGGTGGACAATCCCACTACTTTACCACCAACGTAGTGGCTGAAGGTGGGTTTGATGTGTGTCTGTGTGTGTTTTTTTTTTTTTTTCCCTATTTCTGCACTTATGAATTTTGTGATATACTATATTATTATTTTTGTATTTTCGGTCTAGATCTTGTTCAAACATTCACACATCCCCTGAAGAAGCAATCCAATGCGAAACATGTCGGGACTATGTGTGCTTGACGAGAACAACCACTGTATTGCATTATTCTGAATCTTTTAAGCATATATTGCTACTGATTTTAACCTCAAACTTAATAAATTTTTGTACTACTAATTTTGTACTTTAATTAATTGTACTTTGCTAATTAGCACCGCAAAAATCCCTAATCTCCCTTCCTGTCCTTTGATTCATGTTTCAAATTTTCAGGGATGAGGTGCCATCTTTGTTAGGTGTTGCTTGAGGCTGAACCATCAAAATTATTGTAATTTTGGATATAGTTGTGGGCTAGATAAAAAAAAAAATCATGGTAAACAGACTCCTCCCACAGAAGTATCTTTCCTGCAATGTAAAAATACAAAAGCGGGCTTAACAAGGAGGAAGATAACACTGCAAGAAAAAAAGAAAATTGCATGATCGTTTATTTTTTTTTATTTTTTTTTGTTTTTTGTTTTATTGCAAAATTTATTAATAATTTCAAATGCAATAAGGCTTTAAAGTAAGCCATTGTTCTAGGATGGTATTTCACCTTCTACAATGGTTTTCCTTCTGTTGAATAGAAAGGCTCCACATTGAACCAACATGTTTTTATTCATATCAGGTTACTGTATCTGAAATTTATGTATTAGGCATTTTTTTTTTCTTTCCCCATTTTATTTGCTTTGAGAACAGTGGATCTTTTTAATGCGAGTTTGTAGACGCGGAGCCACAGCCTTTTCTGTTCTCGCCACCCGTCTCTAGAGAGGATCTGTCTGATGTTCTAGAACTTGGAGGCAGCTTGAAGGGCTTCAGAAAGGAAAGGTGTCCCCCCGAGAGTTGGCCTAGGTTCCTTACACCACACATACATCATTTTACAGTTGACTCCAACAGGAATTAACACTTTGCCGGAGAGAAAGTGCAAAACATATCTGAATTGATGCTCAGATCCTAAATTTGCTGCGCAGAGCCGTTTCGGGGAAGCTGGTGTTTAACCACTGGCTGATCATGCACTGTATTTTTACTGCTACATAGCAGAAATATGTATACACTATATTGTCAAAAGTATTGAGACACCTGCCTTTACACGCACATGAACTTTATCCCAGTCGTAGTCTGTAGGGTTCAATATTGGGTTGGCCCACCTTTTGCAGCTATAACAGCTTCAACTCTTCTCGGAAGGCTGTCCACAAGGTTTAGGAGTGTGTCTATGGGATTGTTTGACCATTCTTCCAGAAGAGCATTTGTGAGGTCAGGGATTGATGTTGGACAAGAAGACCTGGCTCTCAGTCTGCGCTCTAATTCATCCCAAAGGTGTTCTATCGGGTTGAGGTCAGGACTTTGTGCAGGCCAGTCAAGTCCCTCCCCCCCAAACTCACTCATCCATGTCTTTATGGACCTTGCTTTGTGCACTGGTCCAAATCATTTGGTGGAGGGGGGATTATGGTGTGGGGTTGGTTTTCAGGGGTTGAGCTTGGCCCCTTAGTTCCAGTGAAGGGAACTCTTAAGGCGTCAGCATACCAAGACATTTATGACAATTTCATGCACCCAACTTTGTGGGAACAGTTTGGGGATGGACCCTTCCTGTTCCAACATGAGTGCGCACCAGTACACAAAGCAAGGTCCATAAAGACATGGGTGAATGAGTTCAGGATGAAGGAACTTGACTGGCATGCACAGAGTCCTGACCTCAATCCGATAGAACACCTTTGGGATGAATTAGAGCGGAGACTGTGGGCCAGGCCTTCTCGTCCATCATCAGTGCCTGACCTCAAAAAATGCACTTGTGGAAGAATGGGAAAACACCTTGTGGACGGCCTTCCCAGAAGAGTTGAAGTTGTTATAGTAGCAAACGGTGGGCCAACTCAATATTAAACCCTACGGACTAAGACTGGGATGCCATTAAAGTTTATGTGTGTGTAAAGGCAAGTGTCACAATACTTTTGACAATATAGTGTATATGTGATTCTGCATTTCCAGGTAGGGGACGTGCAGGTGCATGCGTGCCCAGCTGTGCTGTGATTCGTCATGCCACATGCTGATCACTGGGTCCCCACCAATGATTGACTGCCATTACCGGGTAATTGGCTCTGAGCTTCACTGAACACAGCTCTGTCGATGTAAACAACAAGGGCCTGGTCAAGAAGTGGGTAAATCCTTCCAGGGCTGAGGTGGTTAAGCACTAGGACTTTTGTCAAGTCCCCCCCCCCCCCCCCCACACACAGATAACTGTCAGGTTGGTGATTCTGCCAACTTTGTTGGGGCTCTTAAGTTGGCGCACAATAAAACATGTGGTCCCTTTAAGATGCGAAGAAACAGGATAATTTCTTTTTCATTAATATGTGGTGAATAGAAAGTAGAGGTTAACTTTAAGCCCTTGTACACACGGTTGGACATTCCGACAACAAAATCCGTCGGATTTTGTCCGAAACTGGTGTTGCAAACACACAGTCGGATAAAGTTGTCGGAAAATCCGATCGTTCGTAACGTGATGACGTTATTTAGTTACGACGGGACTACGTTCAGGCTAGTAGCCAATAGCTTTGGTCTAGGAATTTGATCTGAGCATGCGTGGCACTTTGTCCGATCGGAATTCTCTACAAACGATCGGACAAAGTCCGATCGGATCATGTTGTCGGAAAATTTTATAGCCCAGCTCTAAAACTTTGTCGGTCGGATATTAAGACGGAAACAGTCCGATGGAGCCCACACACAGTCGGATTATCCGACAACACGGTCCTATCGGACATTTTCCGTCGGAATGTCCGACTGTGTGTACAAGGGCTAAGATATGGAATTGAAAGCAAGAGTCCCTTTAGGAGAGGGGGTGGAAAAGGTTGTGAGATATGTTTTCCTGTAAGTAGTGAAGTTGAACTTGGGTGTCAAATTCCTTTTTTAGATGACTTAGATTAAAGTGATTGTAAGGGTATTTTTTTTTTTAAATAACAAACATATCATACTTCCCTCCACTTACCTCCACTGTGCAGCTTGTTTGCACAGAGTGGCCCCAAACCTGCTCTTATGGGGTCCCCCGACCGCTCTCACGGCTCCTCCCCACATCTCATAACCCCTTCAGAGAAGCACTTCTCCGAGGGGGTTACCTTGCGGGCTCGCCCCCGAGTCCAGCATTCGGCATTCATAGAGAAGCGAATGCAGGACTCAACCCCGCCACACACCATTGGATTTGATTGACAGCAGCGGGAGCCAATGGCTGCGTTGCTATCAATCTATCCAATCAAGAGTCGAGAACCCCGGGCAGAGAGACAGTGTGTTCCTGTGGATCAAGTTCGAGGCCTCAGTAAAAAGTAGGGGCTGGGTGTTTTTCACCCAGTAAAAAGTAGTCACAGGTGTTTTTCACCTTAATGCATAGGATGCATTAAGGTGAAAGAATATGTAGGTTTGCAACCCCTTTAAAGTAGCTATAAAATATTACCTATCAGAGGGTCGAGAGGTTAACTCAGTCTGTTAACCTGCAGGCAGTGGTCGTGAAACAGTTGGGGATGGCAGACTGCAGAAATCAAAGGGCTCTGGTACATGTGCAAAGGCCTATGCCGAGGAGTGTCCTTGAACTTGGAAGAACTTGAAGGCCAACAAGCACTTGCAACAAGAGTAGCTTTAGGTGGGTCAGGTGTTCAGGAACAATCTTACTCAGTCCTTGTGTAATATAGGGCAAACCGATGAGCGACCGGCTAGGGAGCCCCTCTGGTTCTTTGCAGATGCGGCTGGGGTGATGATGATGATGACTTCTACAATCCTGCAGTGAACATGTCTCTGCCAGATTCCCTCTTGTAGGATACCAAGCTTCTCAATGTCAGTTGCAGATTCTCAGCCTAACCCGGTACAGTACAGGCCCATGTGGCTTCACACGGCTCTCGCACACACTTCCTTACACCAGCAAAGTCTTTCTCCAACTCCCCTCCTGGGCTTTTGCTTTTATCTGCTCCCACCCCCTGGTAATTGTCTCTGGACTTTGAAGTTTCATTTCAGCTTCTCTACGAGGGAAAATGCTGCTTAAAGCATACAAATCCCAGCAGTCTGTACTACTGTATTGGGACTATGATGAGCAGAGATGCTAAACATGCCCTTTGTCAAATGTTATTCTGCATTGCAGAAGCAGTTGAATAGCACATGGGCTGCCTGAAAACACCGACCCCTGTACCTCTGAAATTCTCCCGATAGTGTTGCCCACTGCCCATATATTTACAGACAGCCCATAAAAACAGGGCACTTTTCTCCTGCCCATAGCAAAGAAAAAAGTGGCAGTGAAAAATGGTGATGAGCCGACCCAATGCTGTATTTGTCCGGCACCAGCCAGGGCTGAGGGGTGGGTCTGGCAGAGTCTGTGCAAAAAAACTGACAGCTCCCGTCAGAGCCACTGTACTCACTATACAAAGTTAGTACAGGAATCTTCCCTGCTGTACTATTGTGTTCTGGCTAGGCCCCCCCCCCCCCCCCCCGGCCAGAACACTCCGATCAGCGCTCTCCACCATTGGCCACCATTGAGAGTGCTGATTGGGAGTCGGGTGGCTGCTGGTTTTCCAGCATGTTCATCCGACAGAATCCGGCCAAATGGACATTCGGCCCGTGTGTACCAGGCTTTAACAGCCGGTAATTGCCAGTGATTGACTTTTTTTTTCTCGCATTTTAGCTGTCAGTGGGGGAATCCGGCTGACAGCAAAAAGAACCGAGCCTGAAAGTATCAATTTCAGGTATCAGAGCATTTGCACGAGTACCGATACTCATGCAAAGGCTTAGTATCAGCACCAATACCGGTATCGGTTCAACCGTAGTACATAGGACACACCCTGCCAGGTGTTTTTTCACCTTAATGTATATGATGTATTAAGGTGAAAAAACACGAGGATTTACAACCCCTTTAATGTTTGTGGAGTATCCCACAGCTCCCAGTGCCCTATCAAAGTTTATTCAGCAATAACTATCAAAAAGGCAACCCGTAGACCAGTGATTCTCAACCAGGGTTCCTTGGAACTCTAAGGTTCCTCCAAAGGTTGCTAGGGGTTCCTTCAGCATTGGGCAATTTCTGCCTCTCAAATAAGTTCCCACTGACACCATTGATCTTTTTAGCTATCTGTAAGGAGGTAATTCTTCCCAATGACCACAAGTGTAAGGACCATTCTTCCCACTGACCATCACACTAATGTATCAGGAGTTGTAGGTTTTCTAATTTTTAGCAGGGGTTCCCCCGAGACCGGAGAACTATTTCAAGGGTTCCTCTGTGTTGAAAAGGTTGAGAAAGGCTTCTGTTTATTGAGCCAGAAGGGTGAATGTTGCTGTGTGCCCGGCTGCTGCTGCTCTAGGGGGGAAAGGAACCTGTGACAAGCCAGCGGCTCCTATGTTTAGCACTACATAGACATGGAAAATTCTGATTGTGGCCAGCAAAATGTGGCAAATGCCCAAGATCATGCAGATGGTGAGAGTGGTTTACAAATTTCAGTAAAAAAGCATCTAATGCCGCATACACGCGACTGGACTTTCCGGCAGACTAGGTCGGACGGTCTTACCGTTGGGCTTTCGGTGGAGTTCCGACGGACTTTCCGAACAAACGGACTTGGCCAGACATGAATGGACTAATGCCGCGTACACACGAGCGGACTGTATGGCGTACTTAGTCCGTCATACAATCCGACGGACAGTCCGTCATACTCTTGACTGAACGGACTTGACCACACACGGATGCACAAACAGTCCGTCGAAAGCTTGCGCGATGACGTGTACAGCACGTACGACGGGACTAGAAATAGGAAGTCCAATACACAGCAAAGCACCCTTCCGCCGTGTAAATCCTTTCTGGGCATGCGCCATTCTTAGTCCGTCGAACTAGCCTACTGACGAGCGGATTGTCCGCTGAAACCAAAGTACCACGGACAGAATTTCGAAAAATCCAAAATACTTAGTACGCCAGACTGCACGCTGAAAAAGTCCGCTGAAGCCCACACACGAGCGGACTGTCCGCTGAAATGTGTTTCGACGGACTAAGTACGCCATACAGTCCGCCCGTGTGTACGCGGCATAAGTCCATTCGTAAGTCCGTTCATTTTGAACGTGATGATGTAAACGGGACTAAACAAGGAAGTTCAATAGCCAGTAGCCAATAGCTTCCCTTGCGTTGACCAGCACACAGATGAACGGTTTTTCCGATTTTAGTCCGTCGGAATTGAGTCCACCAGATAGATTTGAAACATGTTCTATTTCTAGGTCCGTCTGATTATTTTTTATTTTTTTTAAATGATCGGACTAGCCCACACACGATCGGATTGTCCAATGCACTAATCCCTTTGGACCTAGTCTGCCGAAAAGTCCGGTCGTGTGTACATGGCATAATGGTTAGCAATTGCTTTTTTTTTTTTTGCAAGCATACTTCTGACTGAGCTGTAAAATGCATCTGATTTTAATGCTCAGCTTTGATATTTGTAGGAAAAATACTGTGTATTTTCAAAGACGGCACACAACAGCCCGAACCTCTAAAAAAAGCCACTGGAAATTTCTGATAGAATGACCTTCAGACACACAGAGTCTTTTCAGAATAATGCTCAGCTGGAAGCAGCTTCCGGATGATGTTACGCTATTAAATGATCGTCAGTTGAGAATCACATCCTGTTTGCGAATTTGACTTTAAAGTTGACATTTCATCATTATTATTATTACTATAATTTATTTATATATTTTTTTTTTCATTGCTCACTGCAAACTACAAAACTTCCTAGAAGAACTAACAGAGCGGTGAGAAGACCACCTTTAGAAAAAAAAAAAAGCGAGGGGATGTAAACTGGGGTGGAGGAAAATTCCTGTTGTTAAGAGGAGATCTGCAAGCCGCTTCCTAAATGGATGGTTGTACTTACTAAAGTAGACTTGATGTTAAAGGGAAACGGAAGTGTGCGTTCGCAAGGCTCTCATTTTGGGTTATTATGGTACATTTTAGCGCAAAAACAGTTTTTGGATGTGATTTTCCAGAATCACCGTCAAGTTAGATTTTTACTTTGAGGCATGGGAAAGTCAAAAGCAATACCGGTAGCACGGTGCACTTTGTAAAGATGGCCATTTTTTTGGAATTAAAGTGAAACTAAACTCTCTCAATCGACATTGACTATTTTTAATTCCTTCTGTTCAGGAAATAGATAGTAAAGTATTATATCATCCACTTGCCCTCCAAAAGATTTACCCCCATTTATGAGCAGGCCATTTTTTTGCTTTTTGCTACAACGTTACTTTAACCGCTTCCCGACCGCCTCACGCAGATATACTGCGGCAGAAGGACACATACAGGTAGACTCACGTACCTGTGCATTGCCCTTTAAGAGTTGGCTTGCAGGCGCACGCCCACCGGGAGTTCGTGAGCGTGACTGCGGGTCCCGCAGACTCGATATCCATGGGGATAGCTGTGAATATCTCAAGAAGAGGAAGAACAGGGAGATGCTAATGTAAACAAGCATTTCCCCGTTCTGCCTAGTGACACTGTCTCTGATCACTGCTCCCTGTAAACTGGAGCGGTGATCAGTGTCTTGTCGCACACAGCCCCTCCCCTCCACAGTTAGAATCACTCCCTAGGACACACTTAACCCCTACAGCGCCCCCTATTGGTTAACCTCTTCACTGCCAGGGAGATTTACACAGTAATCAATGCATTTTTAATTGCACTTATCGCTGTATAAATGTGAATGGTCTCAAAATCACGCCAAAAGTGTCTGATCTGTCCGCCATAATGTTGCAGTCCCGATAAAAATTGCTGATTGCCGCCATTACTAATAAAAAAAATATATATATTAATAAAAATGCCATAAAACTATCCCCTATTTTGTAAATGCTATAACTTTTGTTCAAACCAATCAATTTACCCTTTTTGCGATTTTTTTTTTTTTTTTTTACCAAAAATATGTAGAAGAATACGTATCGGCCTAAAGTGAGGAAAAAATGTTTTTTTATATATTTTTTGGGATATTTATTATAGCAAAATGTAAAAAAGAATCATTTTTTTTCAAAATTTTCGCTCTTTTTTGTTTATAGCGCAAAAAATAAAAACCGCAGAGGTGATCAAATACTGCCAATAGAAAGCTATATTTGTGGGGAAAAAAGGACGTCAATTTTGTTTCCGAGTCACGTCGCATGACCGCGCAATTGTCAGTCACTGATTGACTAATCACAGCAGAAATGGCGTGCCCCCTTTACCCAGAAGAGCAGAATCATGTATATACTGTGAATGTACGTATATGTAAAGCCACAATGGACAGGACGCCAAGTGGTTATTGGGGTCTGTTCATTTGGTGTTTTATTGGGGGGGGGGGGGGGGGTTGTGTATATTTGATCAATGCTTGTGCTTGTACTGTCCCTTTACATTTTTTATTTTACCTTTTTCTGTTTTTATTTCTTTGTGAAAAAGGGTCAAATATTGAGGCTATTGTTATTGTGGGACTGTTTAAAGCTGAATTTCAGGAATGTTGCTCTCTTTTAAAAACTAAAGGCACTCCATGAGTTAAGTCTGCATGACACCTCGTGGCTTATTGCTTATTTATATCTGAAAAGGTATAGTACTCCTGGAAGACAGCTATGGCTGTAGTTCCAGGAGCCCTATGATGATCTTTCTGATTCCGGCCTCCTCAATAGTAGAGTCGAGGAAGCTGCTATGCTTGCCCCTCCCCTCCTCTTATCCAATATGCAGACACAAAATACAAAGGCTTCTGTGAATGGGCAGCAGAGGGGAGGTCATAGCTGCTCTGTGTGCTTATCTCCCTTCAGATCCTGGAGTGTCTGTTTGAGAGAGAGAGAGAGAGAGATCTATAAATACTGTGAATATATGTATATACAGTATATATATATATATATATATACATATAGAGAGAGAGAGAGAGAGAGAGAGAGAGAGAGAGAGAGAGAGAGATCTATATATAGATCTATATATATATAAAAAATATGAATTAGTGGATTGAGCTGCATTTTTTACACTATGTGTTAACTCCAACTAGTGCATGATACCTCTTGGACTATGGACTACTTGGACTACTTGGACTCTTACCTCTCCTCTATTTACATTTCACAGGATTATTGCTCTGTCAAAGAGATACTCCAGGATCTGAAAGGAGATAAGCACACAGAGCAGCTATGATCTCCCCTCTGCTGCCCATTCACAGAAGCCTTTGTATATATATATCTCACACAGCAGAAGGTGTCATTATTCACAGACAGCAGACGCTCATTTTATATTTTGGTATTGCATTTTCTCTGCTATGATATTAAGTGAAGTGAAGTGGTCACTGCACACAGAAACACTAGGGGTGTTACTATATTGTATTAACTCATAGTGCGCCTTCACTTTTCCCAAAGTGATTGAATTCCTGGAATTCAGCTTTATTGGCACAAGAACAGGTCTAGGAGAGTTGGAAAGGGTTTTCATAAAGTTCAGTGGCCATTTAAAACACACGGTACCCTTAAAAAACACCATTATTTTGTCTTTCCTGTTGTCTCCAGTGCATGATGAGCCAACGCCGTGATTTTCACCTTCACTTCTAGGAAATGGAAACTCTCGATCTTGCTTGTCCCCAGTGCAGGCCAGAAGCTTTTTTGGGGGGACCGAATATCTTTCTTACAATAGGCTAAAGGTCCACATCTAACAAGCTGCCGAGCGCCGAACTAAACAGAACAACATTTTACTAAGCAGTGTTTTTACCTAAAATCCACCTTGGCACTTTCCCTGCAGGCACTGCAAGAATTATTGAAGCTGACATAATGTTTGAGCCTCTGCAGCAAAATGTCTGTAATATGCTAAGTAATTTCTATTTATGCTAATAGATGATATACTGTAAATTCTGCACCAAGCACAGAGAGCAAAGGTGTGTTCAGCTCCAACTTGCCATTTGAAAAACCTGAATTTCATAGTTTTTTGAAGTTTTTGCATTGTTGCAGGTCACCTTCCATAAAATGAATAAATATTACATTTAAATATTTGCTATGGCCTTCTACACTGGCAATGTCAACACTGATGTCTTTCCTCCTCCTAAGAAGCCCAGGTGGACATTACAGCCTCCCATAGACATGAAAGGCTTTGTGCAGCAGTAACAGGGTATATGTTTGTTAGCAGATGCTTCCAAGAAGGTTCTAAAGAGTTAAACCTTTTTTTTATTGTTGCTGTGTTTATGCTGTGGGTTATACCAGGTCAACTGTGTTACAGATTCCGAAGATTCATACATTTTTTACTGTATCTTCAGGTTGACCTGTTCAGTTGGTAGTTTCTGAGACACTGCCGGCCAGGTTTTCCTGTTCTTTTCCATTTTAGTCTACTAAAATACGACTAAAACTAAAACAATTGAGATGACTAAAATACGACTAAAACTAAAATGGCATTTTAGTCAAAAGACTAAAACGGGACTAAAATTAAAATGCTATTTTAGTCAAGACTAGAACTAAATTGAAATTTGACGTCAAAATTAACACTGGTCTGTGGTGCATGTTCATACCTCAATACCATAAATAACAACATATTACATTTTTCACTCCAGCAATAATAATCAGTTTTGAAATTGTAGAGAAATGCTTAACCAGTTCCCGACCAGAATGGCACGGGCAGGCATATTGGCGTACAGGTACGTCCAATCTTTAATGCCGCCCTGCCATCTGGTCGGGACCCCCTTGAGTCGGACTAGATCGCAGCGGGCATACCCGCGATTGTCTCACGGGGCGGCTGAACGAGGAAATGCCATTGTAAGTAGCATTTCCCCATTCTGCCTAGCAACTAGTGACGCTGATCTCTGCTCCATGTGATTGGAGCAGAGATCAGTGTTCACTAAATTAAAGCCCAGCCCCCAACAGTTAGTAACACACCCCTAGGAACACTTAACCCCTACACTGCCACCCACTGGTTAACCCGTTCACTGCCAGTGTCATTTACACAGGAATCACTGCATTTATATAGCAGTGATTGCTGTATAAATAACAATGGTCCCAAAAATGTGTAAAAAATGTCGATGTGTCCGCCATAATGTTGCAGTCACAATAAAAATCGCTGATCGCCATTACTAGTAAAAAAAAAAAAATATTAATAAAAATGCCATAAAACTATCCCCTATTTTGTAAACGCTATAACTTTTGTGAAAACCAATCAATAATTGCTTATTGCGATTTTTTTTACGAAAAATATGTAGAAGAATATGTATCGGCCTAAACTGAGGGAAAAAAAAGTTTTTTTTATATATTTTTGGGGGATATTTATTATAACAAAAAGTAAAAAATTATGTGTTTTTTTTTTCAAAATTGTCGCTCTATTTTTGTTTATAGCGCAAAAAATAAAAAACGCAGGGGTGATCAAATACCACCAAAAGAAAGCTCTATTTGTGGTAAAAAAAGGACGTCAATTTTGTTTGGGAGCCACATCGCACGAATGCGCAATTGTCAGTTAAAGCGAGGCAGTGCCGAATCGAAAAAAGTGGTCTGGTCTTTGACCAGCAAAATGGTCCGGGGCTGAAGTGGTTAAATAATGCATTACAATTTAACCACACCCATTCGATTTTGGATGAATAAAATGATTTTTAATCGACTAAAATAATTTTAGTCGACTAAAAAATTCTGGAGATTTAATCGATTAAAACTAAAACAATTGCAGAAGACTAAAATGGGACTAAAACTAATATGACATTTTTGTCCTAAGACTAATGCCCTGTACACACGGTCGGACGTGCAATCGGATCATGTTGTCGGAAAATCTGATCGTGTGTACGTACAGTAGGTGAGTACAGCCTATTACATTAGGGTGTGCACTCCAAAACTCAAACACATATGCATGTGGGCGCATGTGTATATATAGTGACCGTCAGTCAGAAGGCACAGGGGTGGACTGACAACTCATGGGGCCCCCAGGCAATAGAAGATTATGGGGCCCCCAGGCAATAGATTATGGGGTTACACAGTATACCCACATACAGTATACAAACACAGACACACAATATACACAGACAGAATACACATACACACACTGAAAAGGTACTGGAGAGGTGGGGAATCTTGGGATTTAAAAAAAAAACGGATTTTTACATACTGTCCCTGGTTTTATCGAGGCTGGCAACCCTGATGGGGCCCCTTAGTGGCATGGGGCCCTCCGGCAGTGCCTGAGTGCCCGAATGGTCATTCCGCCCTGGTAGGGCAATGGACAGTGTCAGTAGGGCAGAGGTTGTTGTCAATAGGGCTGTGGACAGTGTCAGTAGATTTTATTTTTATTATTATTATTTTATATTTATTTTTTATTATTTTTTTTTTTACATTTTTTTAAGGGCCCCTTTAGGGGGCTTTGGTAAAATATCAGGGGTCTAAACAGGGGGAATCTGCATCACACAGGGTGATTAGGTGCATGCACGGCATATCAAAAGAACAGGGCTTACAACAAGGGGGCTGTCCATAGGAAGCTAGAGTGCCATTGCTAATGACTACAGTATTTGTGTCACTTACAAAAGCAACCAACCAGCCAGAAAACGGGTGACATGGCAAAGGTGACTCTGGTAGTAAAGGGGTGTTATGATTGGCCTCTTCATTAACGGCCAGTTCCCCACTTACTGAGATCAACCCCATGACACAGAATACTTAAGGACCCAGCTACGGCTCCTTAAGCCCTACCCACATGCTGGTATTATTGTAAACCGTTATTTTAGCATATAGGCATATGCAAAAATATAGAACATGTATTATTTTTTGCATACACTCATATGCTATGCTCAAGTTTACTATAGCACCATCATATGCTTGAGTACTGCTGCTGATGTTCTTCAGCCACTTTCTGTCCACATGCACTTGATCCAACATCAGCTGCACATTAATACTCTGGGCTAATTTTCCAAAAGTGACAATTGTGGACCATACTGGCCCAATGCGTGTTGGTTACTAAAGGCAAATAAGCTGTTCACTTTGCAAGGGAATTTTCCTTAGAGCTAGGTGAACGAGGTGAAGCTCTGCTGATATCCATGATCCATTAATGTAATTACTGTTTTTTTTTTCCTTGCACGTGATTGGTCATTCTTTGCAAACTGAAATCTCACCACATTCTCTTAGCTCTACGGAAAATTCTCCTGCTAAGAGCAACCTCCCTTGCAAGGTGAACAACCTATTTCCCTTTAGTAAATCAATCCCACAGTGTTTCTGCAAACAAAATTTCCTGTTAGCCCTTGTACACACGGTCGGACATTTCAATGGAAAATGTCCGATCGGACCGTGTTGTCGGATAATCCGACTGCTTGTGGGCTCCATCGGACTGTTTCCGTCGGAATATCCGACCGACAAATTTTTAGAGCTGGGCTATAAAATTTTCCGACAACATGATCCGATCGGACTTTGTCCGATCGTTTGTAGAGAATTCCAATCGGACAAAGTGCCACGCATGCTCAGATCAAATTCCTAGACCAAAGCTATTGGCTACTAGCCTGAACATAGTCCCGTCGTAACTAAATAACGTCATCACGTTACGAACGATCGGATTTTCCGACAACTTTGTCCGACCGTGTGTATGCAACACCAGTTTCGGACAAAATCCGTCAGATTTTGTTGTCGGAATGTCCGACCGTGTGTACAAGGGCTTAGAGTTTTGACCTACCTTATGTGCATTATCCTACATATTTAGTACCTGCTTTGCACCCCCCGAGCCCTACAGTGAGAAAAGTCAGCCAAAAGACTAACTAAAATGATCAGACACAGGCCCATAGGTTGCCTATTTCAGTTCAACCTAATCCACCATTCAGCTGTAATAGATCTTTTGCTGCAGAGATTCAAAGCTAACCCATTCCAACCCAAGGAAAGAGATGGGAGGTTGAAAACATATGCTCTCACCATGCAGTCAGCAGAAAATGAACATACATTGACCAGCGAGCGGAATAATAACTTTGTTGACAATCTCTGTGCTGCCCTGAGCACTTGGGATGAAATGGGTGGAGAAAAATTCCAAAATCCAAACGGTTTGTTGGAGTTCTTCCAGTGATCTGGATGCCAAATCTCTGCGAACTGACATGTTGTTCATTCTAGAATGTTTTAAGTGAACTCGCTGTGCGGTGTTGACTCATTACAGCTGGCATACAAATTCTGGTTTAACTCTTCGGCAGAGGAGACAAACGTAAGCTGGTTACGGAGGTAAGCTGCTCTCAGAAAAGGAAGATGCTGGCCTAAAATTAACAAACTACAATTCATGTTCCTCAGATCCAAATTTCTATCGTCCTATAGACACCCAATCTTTGGCACTGGAAACCATACCCCTGTTCTAGGAAAATCCCTTGGAGACCAGCCCCAATTATTATGGCTACCAGCCTACCCTATCTGCAACAAGAGGTTTCTGTAGGACCAAAGTCCAATGCATGTGCTACCTGCCAATGCAGCTTAATTAGCCACTTGTTCTGACTTTGGCACATGCTTCAAAAGTATCCTAGAATATTGGGGCTGCCCCTTTTAAAATGGTACAATGTCTGTAGGTGGGGTGCAGTGTGGTGTGGTGGCAATAACACACACCATCCAAGTGTGATTAATCACTTCCTGACCGGCGCACGTCGATGTACGTCGGCAGAATGGCACAGGCAGGCATATTGGCGTACAGGTACATCCAGTTTTAAATGCCACCCTGCCATCGGGACCCCCGTAAATCTGGTCGCGGGTCCTGCGGACTCGATCACCGCGGGCATACCGGCGATCGTCTCACAGGGCGGCTGAACGAGGAGATGCCGTTGTAAACAGCATCTCCTCGTTCTGCCTAGCAACAAGTGATGCTGATCTCTGCTCCATGTGATTGGAGCAGAGATCAGTGTTTACTAAAACAAAGCCCAGCCCCCCACAGTTAGTAACACGCCCCTAGGAACACTTAACCTCTACACTGCCAGCCACTAGTTAACCACTTCACTGCGAGTGTCATTTACACAGGAATCAGTGCATTTGTATAGCAGTGATTGCTGTATAAATGACAATGGTCCCAAAAATGTGTCAAAAATGTCTGATGTGTCTGCCATAATGTCGCAGTCACAATAAAAATCGCTGATCGCCGCCATTACTAGTAAAAAAAAAAAATTATTAATAAAAAGGCCATAAAACTATCCCCTATTTTGTAAACGCTATAACTTTTGCGCAAACTAATCAACAATCGCTTATTGCGATTTTTTTTACCAAAAATATGTATAAGAATACGTATCGGCCTAAACTGAGGGAAAAAAAAAAATTTTATATATTTTTTGGGGGATATTTATTATAACAAAAAGTAAAAAATAATGCTTTTTTTTTCAAAATTGTCGCTCTATTTTTGTTTATAGCGCAAAAAAATAAAAAACGCAGAGGTAATCAAATACCACCAAAAGAAAGCTCTATTTGTGGGGAAAAAAGGATGTAAATTTTGTTTGTGAGCCACGTCGCACGACAATTGTCAGTTAAAGTGACGCAGTGCCGAATGGCAAAAAGTGGTCTTGTCTTAAGCCAGCAAAATGGTCCGGTCTGAAAGTGGTTAAAGAACTTGTATTGAAATAACGCAGAGACAGTTCTCAAATAACCCGGTGGGAAGGCGGCCCTGCTGGGATCACTCACAGTTTGAAAAGCTTGTAGATAGCAGGATTCAGTAGAACTGTCTTGTGTCCAAGCAGGAAAATGTGCAGAGAAGTTGTGAGCCTTACGCTTATCCTCCTCATCAGGAACTTTTCCCTGTTGCTAGTACCTGTCCCTACTCTACTCACTTGCAAAATGTGTGCAAAACCTGGTAGCCATGGCCTTAAAAATGACCTGCCAGGCCCAAGATTGCTATTGGAGTCACATGATCCCCTTGACTTCCTCTCCAACTGCAGTGCTTCTGTGGAAGAGCACCACCTGTAGTGGGGAATGTAAACTGCACCTTTTTGCAGAAACATTTTATTAAGGAATGTTAATATAATATAATTTATATAATATATATATATATATATATATATATAATTTCATTTAATACATATAAAAAAAAAAAAAGACAAGCCTTATCCACAATACCAAAAGGAGGTAGCACTAAAGAGGATGAGGATGAAGAAACACTCAATGAGCACAAAAGCACCCACTTGATCTCTGGAAGATTTACTCCCCTTCATGACCAGGCCATTTTTTTGAGATATGGCACTGCGTTACTTTAACCGACAATTGCACGGTCATGCGACGCTCTACAATAATATTATTTTTTTCTTCCTATAAATAGAGCTTTCTTTTGGCGGTATTTGATCACCACTGCTTTTTTTTATTTTTTGCACTATAAATAAAAAATAATACTGACAATTTAAAAAAAACAAAAAAACTTTCTGCTATAAATTCTAATACAAATCTAATACAAAATGCTTTGGTAAAAAAAAAAATCCCAATAAGCATATATTGATTGGTTTACACAAACATTACAAACTATGGGATATATTTATTATATGTATTTATTATTATGTATAATTTATTTATATAATAATTATAATTATATAATAATAATAATAATAATTATTATTATTAGAATTGTTATTATTATTATTATTATTATTATTATTATTATTATTATTATTATTATTATTATTTATTATTTATATTATTATTTATATTTATGGAATTCATATTTCTTTTTTTCTTTATTTAATACTAGTAATGGTGGCAATCAGCGACCTATAGCAGACACTTTTGACACTTTGCGGGAACCACTGACATTAATACAGTGATCAGTGCTAACAATATGCACTGTCACTTTACTAATGACACTGGCTGTGAAGGGGTTAAACATCTAGAATGATCAAAGAGTTAACTGTGTGCCTATCCAGCGTTTTTGTGTAATGTGTTAGGTGCTTTTACTAAAGGAACAGATTGATTTTGTTCCCTGCTTTGCAGAAACACAAAATCCATTCCCCCCCACCCGTCAGAACTTAGATCTGCCTTGTGTACATAGGCAGATCTCGGCTCTGTGCAAATTACCACTGTTTGGCGGGTGCCAGTGGACATTCAGTGTCCGGAACCCGCAGATCTGCTTCTGTTCTGAATAAACACTGCAGAAGTGGCCTGCCGACGGCGTGCGTGCGCTAGACATGTTCGCTTTAATTTCATTCATTTTTTTTTTAGTTTTTTTGTTTTTCGGGTCATTTTTTCTGATCGTAATTTGTAAATTCATAAATTCGGAAAATTTGTAAATTCGTAAATTTGAAAATTCGTAAATTGGTAAATTCGAAAATCCAAAAATAAGAAAGAAAATCCAAAAGACTAACTAACTAACTATTAAATTATAGGTATTGGAATTTCCTTTCAAATTTGGCTGTTAGTGAACGTAACGAATATGAATTTATCTGAAGTTATGATATATCTGAAATAACAAATGCCGCATCTAAACAAATGGAATAGAACAATAATAAATAATAATAACAATAAAACATTTTATTATTATTATTGTTATTCACTATTATTAATTTGTTACATTTCATTTGTTTAGATGCGGCATTCGTCATTTCTGATAATTCGTAACTTCGGATAAATTCGTATTCATTACGTTCACTAACAGCCAAATTTCAAAGGAAATTCCAATACCTATAATTTAATAGTTAGTCATAGTTAAGTTATTATTAGTTAGATATTATTTCAGATTTTCAATTTTTCCGTTTTTTTTTCATTTTCGAATTTGCGAATTTTCTAATTATTGTATTTACGAATGTACGAATGTTCAAATTTGCGAATTTCTGAATTTACAAATTTCCGAATTTTTAAATTTTCAAATTTATGAATTTTTAAATTTACGAATTTATGAATTTGGTGAAATTAGTTAAAAAACTAATTCGGAACAAAACTACTGTAATTGCACATGTCTAGTCTGCGCCCCCCTGCAGTTGGAGGCGCAGAATCATGTATATATTTGTAATCCTGTGCACAGCTGCCACCCTGTAGCAGTAAAACTGCTATGGGGCGGACGGCAATCGGTTAAAGACTCAACCCCAATTAGGATAGACTTGGTACTCAAATAACAAGTACTAAACAGTATAGTGTCTCAGTAAAGTGCAGCAGAAAGAGAGTAGGGTAAGTGTTGCACCACAAATAAGCAAACGCTTGCTACCCATTAGTAACCTGTCAGATTAGCTGTAAAATGTGTATATCATTTTACATCGAGCTACATCACCAATCTTATCTCCAAATATCACCGATATTGTCCTCTTCGCTCTTCTCAAGACCTCCTACTCTCAATCCTCATCTCAATGCTCATCTCCAGGATTTCTCCAGAGCCTCTCCCCATCCTCTGGAATTCTCTACCTCCACCTGTCCGGCTATCCTCTATTCTCGCTACCTTCAGGCAATCCCTGAAAACTCATCTCTTCAGGAAAGCCTATCACGTCTCCAACTTAATCTTTTACCACTTCCATCAGCTCATTCTCCACAGTTACAACCTTTAGTACCACCTGCCCCACCCTATTAAATTGTAAGCTCTTCTGAGCAGGGCCCTCTTAATCCTCTTGTATTTTATTGTATTATAACTGTATTGTCTCCCTTTTATATTGTAAAGCGATGCATAAACTGTTGGCGCTATATAAATCCTGTATAATAATAATAATAATAATAATATATCATGGGTAGGATAAGCAAAAGAGAGAAAAGGAAAAAAAGAGAGGAAAAATAAAGAGAAAAATAAGAAGAGGGGTGGGAGAAAAGAAAAGGAGGGAGAATAACAGCATGGGGGGAGTTGAGGAAGGGAAAACAGTTGAGACTTCCCAGGCTAGGTTGGAGCGGTAGGGAAGGTGGGGGGACTGGTATACTTCTGGTGTAGATCAAGATGAAAAGGGAAGGCCTTCCCGAGTTGCATAATCCAAAGAACCTACTCAGAAATGTTGGTCAGCAAGGTATCTCCTCTCTAATGCCCCGTACACACGAGTGGATTTTCCATCGGAAAAAACTTTTTATGACGGAATTCCACTCAAGATTGGCTTGCATACACATGGTCACACAAAAGTTCTCTGAACTTTCGATCCTCAAGAACGCGGTGATGTACAACACTACGACGAGAAAATAAAGTTCAATGCTTCCAAGCATGCGTAGGAATTTTGCGTGTCGGAATTTGTACAGGCGATCGGAATTCCCGATCTGGACTTTTTCCGACCGAAAAATAGAGAACCTGCTTTCAATTTTTTGCTGGCTGGAATTGTGCCAGCAAAAGTCCGATGGAGCATACACACGTTCAGAATTTCTGACCAAAAGCTCAAATCCGACTTTTGCTGGCAGAATTTCTGAATGTGTGTACGGGACTTTACTGGTTCAAGCTCTAGCCATTGCCCTGGAGTACAGCGGTGTGTTCAGCCGAGAATCTACAGTATAAGGAATCTAGCATGCCCAAGTTTTGTGGAATTGAGAAATTCCATCTTGGCAGATGTGGATCAGTTCCTCCATGTCTGAGATTTTGTTAAAGCAAGAGAACCATTCCACAATGGTTGGCGGTTTTGGTTGTTCACCAGTGGGGAGGGACACATAGTTTGACTGCATTTACCATGTGCACAGTCAACAAAGTCCACCTTTCTACCTTGACCAAAGTCAAAGTCCAGACCCATGGAGGGGATAGCCTGTTTGTGTTTGATTGCAATCTCACCGAAACCTTTTCATCCCCCATATAAATTTTTCAGTTACCAAATTTGTTTAATTGAAATTCAAGCAAAAATATACAATATGAGCTCAACACATAGGTGCGTGCAGCCTATTTTATTAGGGTGTGCACCCCAAAAGCTCAAACACACATGCCCCTCTCTGCAGCCTCAGCTGCACAGGACAGTGAATGACAGGGAAATGCTGTGCTGAGAAGCTTCCTGTTCATTCACAAACGGAAGCATAGCAAACACAGTTTGTTATGCTTCAGGCACGAATGAACACAGTGAGTGATTGTGTTCACTGTGTTTATTTAGAAAAAGAACTGGTCAATTACATATTTACTATCCCCTTCACCTCGCACACCCCCTGTGCATGTCTATGGCTCAACAGTTAGCATTGTCTTAAATAAGAGTAACTGCAGGCCCATCATGACAAACTGAACTACTGTACATGTCCAAAAAATAAATGTACACTAGTCAATCATGGTATGGTAAGGCAATAATAGAACAAGGTATTCATTTCTTAATTATAAAGGCATGCTCATGAACGCAAAAGACTTTCCAAATCCATTAAGCTAAACATTATAACTCAAGAAAAGGTGAAAAATAAGAAGGTAAAAAGAATAGGAGGGGGGCAAATAAAGAATAAGGCCCACTGAGTTCCATGAGGCCACACCGCAACTGCAAGCAATGCATGTGAGTGCAGTGAGGTAGTGTGGCATTATAGGGTGAAAGAGCCCTTCCAGTGTGGCAGTACTAGTCCTCTAGCTGTTGCATTTTACTCCATCACACTAGAACAATGGGGCACAGTGGCAGTTGGTGCTCCATCAGTCTAGGAGGGCAGACAGACCTGACCACAGACCCCCCTCCCCCCCAGTCGCTTCAGCTTGCCAACAGCCCCCTGGTCGCCAGCTCTCTTACCGGGTGCTGCCATCTCCAGGTAGAACATGCCCGGGGTTATCAGCTTGATGAGGTTGGCGGCGAGGTCGATGTCAGAGAGTTGTGCATGGTGTGCACTCGTGCGTGGTGTGAGCTGACACAGGGGCGATCCATGGAGAATGGTGTGCATTAGGCACGGCAGCGTCACTGCTGTTCTCTACCTACCCCTTCTCTCTATAGGTGTGTGCTCCCCTCTTCTGCAGTCAGTCACCCATCTCTGATAGCCACAGGAGGAGCTGAAAGCACTCGGCATGGGGGGCTGGAGGATCGGACTTGGCGGCTAGTGGGTCAGTCGGTCCTTGGCATTATGGCAACTGTGTGTCTCCTCCCTCCTTTTCCTAGGACAATAGGATCACTTCTCCTTTTGGTCATTTAGAACCCGCTTCCTGATTGGCTGGGAGGAGAATCAGTGTCACAATAGCGAATATCCATTCGCTATTGTCACACAAATGGATGGGATCGGGGCGCAGTGCTCTGTGCCCCGAGCCCACCCTTTTTTTAAGACTATTAGAGCCTCAGGCACTTCCCTGTTCTGTTTTGACAGGAGTGACAGATTGTGTCTTCCTATTAGCTAGGAACCACAATCCGTCACTTCCTCTAGTTAGTCCCCTCCCCCTTCAGTTAGAATCACCTCCCAGGGAACACAGTTAACCCCTTCACCGCCCCCTAGTTTTAACCCCTTCACTGCCAGTGACATATCAATGCATTTTTAATCGCACTGATTGCTGTATTAATGGCAATGGTTCGAAAAATGTGTAAAAATTGGCCGATGTGTCCGCCATAATGTCGCAGTCCCGATAAAAATTGCAGATTGCCGCCATTACTAGTAAAAAAATAAAAAAAATAATAAAAATTCCATAAATCTATCCCCTATTTTTTAGACACTATAACTTTTGCGCAAACCAATCAATAAACGCTTATTGCGATTTTTTTTTAACAAAAATATGTAGAAGAATAGGTATCAGCCTAAACTGAGGAAAACATTTTTTTTTTATATATTTTTGTGGCTATATTTATTATAGCAAAAAGTAAAAAATTATGCTCTTTTTTTTTATAGCTCAAAAAATAAAAACCGCAGAGGCGATCAAATACCACCAAAAGAAAGCTCTATTTGTGGGGGAAAAAACACATCAATTTTGTTTGGGTGTAATGTCGCACGACCGTGCAATTGTCAGTTAAAGCGACCCAGTGCCGAATCACAAAAAGTGCTCTGGTCAGGAAGGGGGTAAATTCTTCCGGGGCTGAAGTGGTTAACTAGAATGGTAGCACAAAATGAATATTGGAAAGTATGCTTTTAAATAACCTGCCTCTAATCATCGATGGTGCATCATTAAAATACTCTGAAATCCCTAGAACAGTTCTTGCTGAGGAAAAAGATTCTGCTTACGAGTAGATTTTTATGAAAATATGTCATAATTACCAAAGTGCAACTCGAGTAATTACAGAAGCAGGCAAATGCAAATAGTTGCCTAATAATGCATGCAAAATGATAGGCCACATATCACCCTAGCGGTACAATGTGTCCTCGGGTGTATAATCAGTTACACTGCAGTAAACAGGCTCCATTTTGGATTCTCATCAGCCTGCGGTGAATGTATCAGCACCTCCAGAATAATAATGCTGCCTTGAAGATAAAAAGGCTTTTCTACTGTTATGTAAAGCTGGACCCCTGCTTGAGACGAGGTGGAGTTGCTTCAAAAAAATTGTAGATCATGGCCGAATCCTGCACTCATCCACCCCAGCATCATTCTATATGGCCCCAGCCCTCACCCTCTATAATAATCAGACACTTTTAACCCCACACAGGGGCGCCAAGACATAGCGAGGCTCAAAGCAGAGACAAGCTATCCAAGGCTCCTGCTTTTGCTTGAAAAATCATTCAGTCAGGATGCAATAGGACCTAATAAGCCGTTGGTCTGAGTCTGCCGGAGCGTAAAAAAATAAATAAAAGCCTGGCTTCTCTCTTTTGAGGCCTCATTCCACCCATAGAATTTAAAGAAAGACTAAGCTTTGAAATGCAAACACTCTGGAGATGTAAGTTAAAATGGTGTTTGTATACTTTGCAAAATGATGTGTCTTTTAGCTTTCTCAAGAGGTTTCCCAGCTGCTATGCATACTAAGAAGGTGGACCTTTATGGCCAAGTAAGCAAGGTGTCAGGACCTGGGCAAGTAAGCAAGGTGTCAGGACCTGGCCAAGTAAGCAATGTGTCAGGATCTGGCCAAGTAAGCAAGGTGTCAGGACCTGGCCAAGTAAGCAAAGTGTCAGGACCTGGCCAAGTAAGCAAAGTGTCCAGACCTGGCCAAGTAAGCAAGGTGTTAGGACCTGGCCAAGTAAGCAAGGTGTCAGGACCTGGCCAAGTAAGCAAAGTGTCCAGACCTGGCCAAGTAAGCAAGGTGTCAGGACCTGGCCAAGTAAGCAAGGTGTCAGGACCTGGCCAAGTAAGCAAGGTGTCAGGACCTGGCCAAGTAAGCAAAGTGTCCAGACCTGGCCAAGTAAACAAGGTGTCATGACCTGGCCAAGTAAGCAAGATGTCAGGACCTGGCCAAGTAAGCAAGGTGTCAGGACCTGGCCAAGTAAGCAAGGTGTCAGGACCTGGCCAAGTAAGCAAAGTGTCCAGACCTGGCCAAGTAAACAAGGTGTCAGGACCTGGCCAAGTAAACAAGGTGTCAGGACCTGGCCAAGTAAGCAAGGTGTCAGAACCTGGCCAAGTAAGCAAGGTGTCAGGACCTGGCCAAGTAAGCAAGGTGTCAGGACCTGGCCAAGTAAGCAAAGTGTCAGGACCTGGCCAAGTAAGCAAGGTGTCAGGACCTGGCCAAGTAAGCAAAGTGTCCAGACCTGGCCAAGTAAGAAATGTGTCAGGACCTGAATCACCTACTGGTGGCACTGTGGTTTCAAAGAAAAATGTAGTTCCAGGGTCCACCAGCAGGTGTCTCCCCAGCAGCCAGAAGATCCCAGTAATCAGTCACCACCTACATTTTGGCTGCTGGGAGGGTATTTAGTTCCTCCTTTACATTTTGCTTGTGTGTTTAGTGTTTTGCCCTGTTAGCCAGATACTGTTTGCTTTTGAATCAGAACCCGATTCCTTCCTGATCCTGCACCTGTCTTGTACCTGTACCTTGTACCCCACTGCCTCATTTCTGCACCACTTTTTCCTGATCTCAGTCCTGATTTCCCCCGTTCCTTGAATGTTTATCTGTGTTCCTCATTTTGTACAGTTTATGTGGGATTGATTTACTAAAGAAAACTATATTGTGCACTGCAAGGACAGTTGTTCCAGAGCTTAGTAAATGAGGTAAAAGCTTCACTTTGCAAAGAATACCCATTCAAATGCAAGGAAAAAAAAAAAACTGCATTTTTGCTTGCACGTGATTGGATGATAGAAATCAGCAGAGCTTCCCTTCAGATCTAGAGCAACTGCACTTGCAGTGCACAGTATATTTGCCTTTATAAATCAATCTCCCTATATTATAGTTATACATTTTGCCACTCGGTTTATGGTCCACTTATATGTTTGTTTGCTGTGTTTCTTTTCGCTGGTGTTTCTATGGATTTAGATTAATTATTAATAAATATGCTTAAATCATATGTAGTCTGGTCTCAGTTTCCTAACTGTAGCTATGCAGAGCTAGGCCCTCCCGACATAGGGGTTAGTACCCTTTTTAGTAAGGTCCATCCCCTGATTGGATATGGTGGGCGAAATATTCAGACCTATATATTTTAGAGCAGGAAGAGTTCGGGGCAGAGGGTGATGAAAAAGGGCTACCCGTTGTATATCAATATGTAGGCCTGTACCCTGGGGAAGTGGACCATTCAAGGTAGGCCTAGTGACAGGTTCTGTAGGAGAACCCACCTATGGGGGACCTATATTGAGGGATATTGAAGAGTTGGGCAGATATCCTTTTTTAATATTGGAGTTACACTGTGATGAATTATTGTTGTTGGACCTAAAATTGTGGAGACAAAGGTTGTGATGTACAGTAACAGAACTGTTATAATGATTCTGCCACAGTAAAAAAAAAAAAAAAAGGCAGTATGTGTGGACATTAATTCATTTCTGGAAGTTGGCCCCAGGCCAGAAGAATGTGCGGAATCTAAGGTGGAGGACTTTCTCCCTAATGCCGATATGTCCGTTCCCTATCTCGTTTCTAAGCATGAAGAAGGTGGGAGGTGTTCCTTGCCAGCTTGGTGGAAGCTGGCGATGAATCATGGCCCTGCTAGCAACCTGTTCTTGATCTCTGCTGGCTGAGGTCCTAGGCTTTCCACCCACAACTTAAAGCAGAATTAAGTTTATAAATGCAAACTCTCTTGAACTGCAAGTTAAAAAAGTGTTCCTGTACCTGCAAAACGATGTATCTTGTGGCTTTCTCAATAGGTTTCCCAGCTGCTGCTATAGGAACTTATTACCTATTTTGCCTCTTGGCTTGATCTCTGCTGGCTGAACAGCTCATAGGTAATAAGGATCTACCCAAAAGTGGAACTTACGCTCGTTGTACCCCCCCCCCCCCCCCCAGTGCCACATTTGGCACCTTTCGGGGGGAGGAGGATACCTGTCTTTCACAGGTATCCTGTTCCCACTTCCGGGAGCCTCAGCCGTGGGTATTGATGTCACCCTCCAGGCTCCCACCTTCTCCCTCCTCCTTGCCCGGCCGCAGGCCAGTAGGAGAGAGGAGCAGAGAGGAGCACATGCGCAATAGGGTTTCCGGCGTGAACGCCATGAGGCTTCACTGCTGGGTTCCCTTACTCGCAATGGAGGCATCAGATGTGGTGCTGACATCACTGGACTCCAGATTATTAAAAGTCAACAGCTGCAGTATATGCAGCTGCTGGCTTTTAATTTTTGCAGCGGTGGGCGGACCTCTGCTTTAAAGTTTAAATGCAAACTTTCTGGAACTGCAAGTTAAAATAGGGTACAGTATATATACCTGCAACACTACATGTCTTGTGGTTTTCTCAATAGGTTTTACAGGCATGGCTGCAGGACTTCTTTGACCTCTTGGCTTGATCTCTTCTGGCTGCATAGCTGAGAAGTCTCAGGCATTTCACCCACCACATTTAAAGCAGAACTAAGTTTAATAGGTTTCCAAGGCATAGCTGCGGGACTCTGGACCTCTCTGACCTCTTGGTCTAATCCCAGCTTGCTGCACAACTGAGATGCATTTCACCCCTCCCTCTTACTATGTAATTAGGTTCCTGGCAAAAAATGAAAGTAGTTCCTCAAGAAAACCTCCAATGAGGGAATAATTACCTCACTTGGCTTAAGCAGGCCATAGATGGAGCGATTTTCTTTACTGACCCCATCTGCGGCGCGGGCAGGGCCGTCTTTAAGGCAGGGCAAAAGGGGCAGCTGCCCGGGGCCCTGTCATTGTTGTGGGGCCCAAAGCAGCTGCTTCATACTTGCCAACTATCCAAGTTTAAATTCCCTTGTCCCTTGAAGTTTTAGTCCTGTGCTGTGTCCCGATATCTCATTGTGAAGCGCTTCTACTAATTCTGCCCAGCTCTGCCCTATTGTTGTGTACAGATGACTCACCTGCAGGCCCTGTGTTTACATGTAAATAACTGGCATTCATATGTAAATAGTGGCAGCATTACTAATAAATAGCTGTGGCCGGCGGCATTGATATGTAAATAAAGGTGGCATTCATATGTGTATCATGCTCCCCTGCAGTGAGGAGATGATGTACTGTAACTTCTAGCAACCAATCAGTGAGCAGTATTACTATACAGTAATTTACAGCAACCAATTAACAAGCAGAAATAATTTGCTGTAACCTCTAGCAACTAATCAGTGAGCCGTAATGTGTGCTGTAACCTCTATCAACCAGTCATTAAGCAGTAATGATATGCTGTAACCACTGGCAACCAATCACAATTGCTGCCTGATCTGATACAGTAAACTGATTTTAAGTCCAGCTGCTATTGTATGTCTCAGAGCAGGTACAAATTGCATGGGGGGGGGGGGCCCAAGAAAATTTTTGCCCAGGGTCCAATCAATATTAAAGGCGGCCCTGGGCGCGGGCAGCGGAATGCAGGTGGTGGCTTCTCCTTGCTTCTCCCTCTTGCTTCTCCTACAGCCGCTAGCAATAATCACATGTAAAATCCTACAGGCTGGTTGTACCCAAGTTGATTGATTGATCAACTTGGGTACATTTAGCCTGCCCATACATGGTTTGAATCTCGGCCGGATTCAAACAATCTTTGGCCGGCTTTAGACGGTAACAACCACCTCAACAACCTCTCACTAAGGAAGTTAATGGACTCTGCAAGATATCATATTAATATGGATAAAGCAAAATCCAACACAGATTTGTAAGTGTGCATGCATGCAATATTTTAACCTCAAATTTCATTAAAAAAAAACTTTAGTTCTGCTTAAGGGTTCATACATGCAGGTAATTAGGGGAGTAAACTTCCCTAATCAGGATATTTCTGTGGCGGATAAGGCCAGGTGTTTCCAATCAACTGCGGAAATGAAGCTTCTACAAATCAATGACAGGCTAACACTGTCCACCAAAACAAAAGAAATTTCCCAGCTAAACTTACCGACCAGCCTGCAACCAATCAAATTATCTTGTCTAACAGTATGCATTAAAAACATACATAAGCTGCAGAGCCTCTTCATGGCCCCCCAGTATTATCTGTAGTCCTAACTCAAAATTTTGAGAGCCTCCACAGTACAAGTGCATTATAATGGACAGGCAGAGGGCAGGTGAGCCTGGAGGGAGCCCACCCCTCCTTAAACAGTTAACACTGTCCAGATTTTTGCATACAATTGCACATGGAATAATTACCTGAGGGTATGGATGGATGCGTACCCCTAGATACAGACAGTTCATGTCCAGAGGTGCTAATAGCTCCATGTGCAATTACAACGTACATGCAAACAGCTATGGACACTGTCAGCCTGTCATTGATCTGTACAGGATTTCTATCTGCGGTTGACCTTAAATACTCTAATCTCGACCGTTAACGGCCCTAATTGGTCATGTGCATGAGCCCTTAAACTGCTCTTAACCCACAAAAGTCCAAAACACTGGCACTCTTTAACCTCCATATCAAATGTGACCACCTCTAAAAAATCCCATGCCACACCATGATACCTCAATCCTCTTTTTTTCTAAAAAAGTAAAAAAAAAAAAAAATGTTAACACAACACCCTTAAAACGCCCTGATTCCTAAAGACCTTCACATCCAAAATTCATATTCCAACAAGCCATGTACCCACAACATCCAACATCACAACTCAACAAATGACCTGACCACTCTATACCATCCTACCACTCCCAATGCCATCCTTTCATTCATTACAACAAACTAAAAAAAAAAAAAAAACCCCACAAGATTTAGGCACAATGAATAATAGGAGAAAACAAAATACTATAAGATCATCATCAAATATATGATCATGAATAATCATGAGATCATCATCACAAAAATATTATGAGATAATCACAAAATGAGTTGTAATTTGATGTAATTTACTGTAATCTGTAGCTTTCATTGAAGTAAAACCTGTTTGCCATTAAGCTCTAACCCCCAATCCCAGCATCCCATTAACATTTACGCTCAGGGGGCGGGAAGGATTGTTCAGTCTTGTGACCACTGTGATTGGTTTTCGCAGTGGTCACATGATCGGGAGCCAGTCTCGCTGGCTTTCGATCATCACTAGAGACTAAGCTGTCTATGAAAGCTTGGTCACTGTGCTGGGAACGTGCAGTGAACGTTCTCTTAGCACAGAAAACTTGGTCACCCATGGATCCATATGTGCAGAATGTGGGCAGTAAAGCCCGCCCTCTTTGCCCCAGCATATATTCCTTTACGTGAGCAGCAAGAAGTTAAAGCGGAGCTCCACCCAAAAGGGGAAGCTCTGCTTGTCTGCCTCCTCCCTCCCTCTGCTGCCACATTTCAAACTTTTTGGAAGGGAGTTGGTACCTAGTTTGGACAGTTGAGGGGGAAGCGGGTACCTGGAATTACTGCGCCAAATTCAGCCGGAAGTTATGCCTCCCCCCCTCTTTCTCCCACTCATTTACATAGCGCAGCACGCTTCTTGCATATGCAGTAGGGATTCGGCTGTGAAGCTGCAAGGCTTCACTGCTGGTTTCCCTTAGTCAAGATGGCAGCGGCAGTACATGATAGCCGATTGAAAAATCAGCTCAGGTGAGGACACCACTGGATTCCTGGACAGGTAAGTGCCCTAATATTAAAAGTCAGCAGCTACAGTATTTGTAGCTGCTGACTTTTATTAATTTTCTGAAGGCGCTCCTCTTTCTGAAGGAGCTCCTCTTTTAGATCCTTATTTAAGCACTTGTTATTAGATGCCAGTTTTTCTCTGGGTTATAAACGTGTCACATGCATTCCTGGTCAGCCTTCACCAGTAGCCCCCCCATTCCTGCAGCAAGTGTCCACCTTGGGACTCCTCGGGTCTGGACTCTGTGGATCTGCCACTCCTGCCCCTCTTACTACCAGCTCATGAATAGAATAAATGTACAAGACTTTATTTTGAAAAGGAATCCACGCTCCAAGCATTGACATTTGTGGGTAGCCTTATTCCCACAAAAAGGCCATAAAATATAATTGCTCTTTTTCATTCTTATCACCAAGCCTACCTTAAGCTGTGGAAAAAAAGAAAATAACATCTGAGAATAATCTAACTGTCATTGGATTCATGCGAATTAATAAAAATGCGAGTGGACATCTCCGTTAAGCAAAAGTTGTGCAAGTGTCACGCTCTAAGCCTTAATATGTTATAATGTACGCTGGCTGGAGATAATGGAAAATACCGTACACATCTCACAGTCCAATAAGTGACCAATCTCATCAAATTCTGAACGTTTTATCTTAGTCACACAGATTTATGCCTGATTGTGGCAGGAGTAATGATTATTGACCCAGAGGCCTGTCTAAAAAGGCGGTGAAAACTCTAGATGGGCTAAAACCCATAGCAAATTTGGCTTATTGGACTTAATCAATAAATGAGTGCCATGAGGATGGGCAAAATGCATTAACTGCTAGGGACCAGGTTCCTTCAACTGGAATACTGTGGTCAGCTAAGTTAAAGAGGACCTATAAACTGATGCTAATGTAAAGCATTCTCACTGGGATGGATAAATAAAGAAGGACTAAGGGACAAATCAGTGCAGACAGTTCTTAATGCAGGATATTTAGCCCCCCTTTCCTCAGCAAAGTAGGGTTTTAAAGGGTTAAAGTTTGGTTACTTTTAAGGAAATGTAAAGGTGAACTAACATCATAAACCATCCCCAGTCTCCGGTCCCCGCTGTACTTACCTCCGGGGCTGCTGAGCTGTTTGTGCCTTCCACAGCTGGCCCAGCAGTTTGGGAATTTGAAATCCCTGTTCTGCTCTGCTCCCTCTTTTTTGTGCAGCACTTCCAGGACTGACCAGATCAATTTTGCGCGTGCCATCACGGTGAATTGCTTTGATCTGTCCTAGAAGTGTTGCATGGAGAAGATGAAGAAAATCAGGATTTTCAAATTCACTGACAGCTCAGAAGCCCCGGAGGTACTGGGGCAAAGGCACCTCTCACCTTCAACCTTATTTCCCAGCTTGCAGGACAACAATTTATGTGGCAGTAGACTGAGAGTAACCGTCACTGGGGTCAGTTAAGTCGACAGTTACCCCTTATGCCGCGTACACACGACTGGACTTTTCGACGGACTAGGTCAGATGGTCTTCCCGATGGACTTTTGGAGGAGTTCCGACTGACTTTCCGAACGAACGGACTTGGCCACACACAAGCACACCAAAGTCTGATGGATTTGAACGTGATGATGTACGACCGGACTAGAATAAGGAAGTTCATAGCCAGTAGCCAATAGCTGCCCTAGCATCGATTTTCATCCGTCGAACTAGCATACAGACTAACAGATTTTTCGACCGGACTCAAGTCCGTCGGAAAGATTTTGAAACATATTTTAAGGCTAAAGTCTGTCTGATTTTCAGACAGCAAAGGTCCGATGAAGCTCACACACGATCGAATTGTCCGGCGGATTTGTTCTGTCGGACCTAGTCCGTTGAAAAGTCAGTTCGTGTGTACGCGGCATTACACAAATAGTTGCCACCACCACCACATGTTTTAATGGAAACAAGCACCCTTCACAGCATTTAACCTTTAGAAAATGTCTGTGACTCTCGCTGCTACACCAGACAGGAAGTTGAAAGAGTTTGAAATATGGTAGCTTTCTTCAGTGAGGCATCAATATTTCCATATCTCCATGTTTTACAGTCCAACAACCAACATATTATTGCACAGAATGAAATCATGATTTAATAGAGACCAAACATTAGATCATTTTATTATTATTATTGCCTAGGAGAAGTAATGTGACTGTTTTACGACTACCAATTAGCCATTTACAACCGGGCTCATTAACAGGCTGTGTAGATTCTGGTTAAGTAGGATTTATGATAATGTTCGAAATTTTGCAACCTTATGGTAACAGAGTTTTCTGAAACTTATGATGGCCTGCTTTGTGGCTGAAGCTGACTTGTGAATTTTGTAGAAAATGGGGCCATCAGGGTTCTTGATGGCCTTGGCTCACTGGAAGTGGGTTGAATGATACTGAGCGAAAATTAGTACATATGGCATAGTACTGGGCATCCAGTACTGCATGGAAAACACATTTTGCTTTTTACAGAAACCTGTCTGGTCAAGTTTTCACAGTAGCCAGCAGATGAAGACCACTCCATTGTCTAGGAAACCAGTGGTCTACAGTATCTGCATCCTTCGTCACAGCTACAATTTTGCAATCAGGATCATTCCCTCTTCTTATTCAATCATGTGTAGAGTTTTCAGAGAGACTTTAATGGCCCATTAAAGTGGTTGTTTGACCTTAATCTAGGCTTACCTATAGGTCCAAGAAATATCTCCTAAACCTACACGGTTTAGGAGATATTTACTAAAAGACAGTCACAGCTGTCTACGGCGCATGTGCCATAGACAGCGGCGTGCAGGCGCACTATCGCTGTTAGCGGCATGCCCCTGCTAACGCCGATATGCCGTTAGTGGCGGCTCCCTGTGCATGCGCGGGAGTGACATCATCGCTGCTCCGGCGCAGTGAGTGGCCAGAGCAGCAATACCCAGAAGGAAGATGGATGCTCCGGACTACAGGGGACATCGGTGACAACGCTGGCTTCTGTGCCAGGTAAGTGACACATAATGGGCTACTATGAGATGCATAGTAGCCCATTATGCTTTACCTTTGCAGGGAGACAAAGAGGAAGTAAACCCATGAGGGGCAAAACACCTAGGAAGCTGTAGAGAGAGTCTATGAGAGATGGAACAACTAGGAAGCCATAGAGAGAGTCGATGAGTGACAGAACAGCTAGAAAGCTGTAGAGAGAGTCCATAAGAGACAGAGCAGCTAGGAAGCTGTAGAGAGAGTCCATAAGAGACAGAGCAGCTAGGAAGCTGTGGAGAGAGACCATGAGGGACAAAACACCTAGGAAGCTGTAGAGAGAGTCTATGAGAGATGGAATAACTAGGAAGCCATAGAGAGAGTCGATGAGGGGCAGAACAGCTAGAAAGCTGTAGAGAGAGTCGATGAGGGACAGAACAGCTAGGAAGCTGTAGAGAGAGTCCATAAGAGACAGAGCAGCTAGAAAGCTGTAGAGAGAGACCATGAGGGACAAAACACCTAGGAAGCTGTAGAGAGAGACCATGAGGGACAAAACACCTAGGAAGCTGTAGAGAGAGACCATGAGGGACAAAACACCTAGGAAGCTCCGGACTACAGGGGACAGCGCTGACATCGCTGGCTTCTGTGCCAGGTAAGTGACACATAATGGGCTACTATGCGATGCATAGTAGCCCATTATGCTTTACCTTTGCAGGGAGACAAAGAGGAAGTAAACCCATGAGGGGCAAAACACCTAGGAAGCTGTAGAGATAGTCTATGAGAGATGGAACAACTAGGAAGCCATAGAGAGAGTTGATGAGGGACAGAACAGCTAGAAAGCTGTAGAGAGAGTCCATAAGAGACAGAGCAGCTAAGAAGCTGTAGAGAGAGACCACGAGGGACATAACACCTAGGAAGCTGTAGAGAGAGTCTATGAGAGATGGAACAACTAGGAAGCCATAGAGATAGTCGATGAGGGACAGAACAGCTAGAAATCTGTAGAGAGAGTCCATAAGATACAGGGCAGCTAGGAAGCTGTAGAGAGAGCCCATGAGGGGCAAAACACCTAGGAAGCTGTAGAGAAAGTCCATAAGAGACAGAACAACTAGGAAGCCATAGAGAGAGTCAATTAGGGACAGAACAGCTAGGAAGCTATAAGAAAGATGCAAAGCTGGGGTGCAGCGTCTGTGCATAAACACTGGGACATGTTTTATGGTGAGGAGGACCAAAAAAGGTACTGATGGTTAGGAGGATCCGGAAGAGCTACTCAGAGCAGTAAAGCTACCACAAGACAGCAAGGAGGCTGAATGTTTTCTTTGATTCATAGTGATCATTAGAACCCCCTGCATGGGAAGATATAACTGTATGAACTTTGACTTTCTTTTAAATAAAAGTGGGAAGGAAAGCCCTGAAAACTATATCTGGCATGGAGTAAACTCACTGTTTTGGACACTACCATTGAGCTAAGAAACCCTGACATGTCAAAACATGTTAAGATAAAGAAAACAGAGGGTTTAATGCTTTAGTATTTTTTAGCGTATTCAAAGCTGAAACAAAACTAAGGTTTTGGCTATAGATACACTTTATTGTGTGATGCAAACTGAAGTTTCTGAAGGAAAGATCCTTGGCAAGTTGCTGAGTGTATCAGGACAGGGAGGGGATGAGTTCCGTATTTAGAGGGCTTTGTGGAAAAGTCCTACAGGCAAGCCACCAAATATACAAAATATAAAGAAACATAAAATAGAACAGTATTATTTTTTTGCAAACCAAAAGATCTTTCTGACACTAAACCTCAAAAACTTGAGAGTGATAAAGTGCAAGAAAAGCGGAGAACTGGGCGTGTTGCCAAAACCGCTATACTGCTCGCAGCTATGTTCAGTCCCCAGGCGGAGACTTCAGAGTCAGCATGCAAAGAGAAAGATTACACTTCTCCTCCATTTTCGAGGGGAAAGGCTGGCACATTTATGCAACATGCGGAGGGCAGTGTGAACACAGCTTGTGGATATTGTAGAAGGACTCGCCCGCATGACGGAGGTGTAGTGGGAACGGAGGCAGAGGCATCAGATACATTATTCATCGTTGAAAGGAATGTATATTCATGTAGTCATATAAAAATAAAAAGAGAAAAATGATATTCCACGACGGAGCAATTATACAGCCTCAGGTTGAAAAAGGACCCTCAGGTGGATGATACAGTGTGGTATATTGCTTTTCTCTGATGCATACACAATTCGGAGGAAGAGAGGGGATTGATTTAGAAGACAGCCATATTTCTTTAGTCTCTGCAGAAAACTGAGACTTTAGAGGCAAATTCCAGTTTATTTTATTTTGCTTTTTTTGAACAGAACAAAAGTGCTAAAGTGTCCACTCTATAGGGCAAAGCAACATTTAGACCTAAACTGGTAACACTGTGCAGTTCAATACAGCAAAACGGACAAACAAAAGAGAAGAGCACAAAGGCCTAGCGCATTACCCTCATCTTTTATTAAAGTGGTAGTAAAGGATTTTTTAACCACCTCAATACCAGGCACTTTCACCCCCTTCCTGCCCAGGCCATTTTTCAGCTTTCAGCTCTGTTACATTTTGAATGACAATTGCACGGTCATGCTACACTGTAACCATGTGAAATTTTGATCATTTTCTTCATTTTCTTCACACAAATAGAGCTTTCTTTTGGTGGTATTTAATCACTGCTGCTTTTTTTTTCTTAGTTTCTGTCAGTAAACTAAATTTTGTAAATACATAATTTTTTTCATTCACTGATGTGTGCTGATGAGGCGGCACTGATGTCACTGTTAGGCTGCACTGATGAGGTGTCACTTATGGGCACTGATGAGGCAGAATTTATGGGCACTGATTAGGTGACACTGATGAGGGGGCACTAATATGCCGCACTTATGGGCACTGATAGGTGGCACTGATATGTGGCACTGATGAGCACTGATAGGTGGCACTGATGGGCACTGGTAGGTGCCACTGATGGGCACTGATAGGTGGCGCTGATGAGCAAAACTGGTGGGTTCGGACAGGCAGCACTGATGGGCATTGATGTGTGGCACTGATGGAAGGCACTGATGGGCATTGATAGGCAGCAGTGATGGGCATTGATGGGCGGCACTGATAGCCAGCACTGACTGGCATCACTAATGGGCACTGATAGGTGGCACTTGTGGGAACTGATTGCTGACACTGGTGGGCACTGATTGCTGACACTGATTGGTGCCGCTATATTGATGATCAGTGCCCTGATTACATGTGTAGGTGTCCCCTCTGAGGAAATGCAGCTGATCGGCTCTCCTTGCCACACACCCTGTCAGTGTGAGGCAAGGAGCACCGATTACTGGCATCTCCATGTTTACATGTGACCGGCTGTGATTGGACATGGCTCATTACAGAGATCAGCGTCATGCCGTGATCTAGCAACACAGCACGGCCACGTTCACCGCATTGGGCATCCCAGCGGGCACGTGAGGGTGGTCGTTCTAGGATGACATCATATGACATCGTCCCAGAATGAGAGCCACACCGCCCCTCCATCATTTGATGGTGGGCAGGCCCCAAGTGGTTAAAATAACAGAAATGTCATACATACCTGCTCTGTGCAGTGGTTTTGCACAGAGCAGCCCCAATCCTCCTCTTCCTGAGGCCCCTCGCCTGTGCTCCTGGCCCCTCCCTCCTGTGAGTGCCCCCATAGCAAGCAGCTACAATTCTGCTGCATTGTCTTTCTATTCAGACAAAGAGCGCGGCTCAGCCCTGCCCCCGCTCTCGCCCTATTAACTCACTGGCTGTGATTGGCAGGAGCCAATTGCTCTCACTGCTTATTTGGCCAATGAGAAGGCAGAGACCCGGAGAGCTGGTCCACGCATGTCAGGTCCAGACAAAGGGCGGGACTTTTCAAGTTAAAGGCGGCTGATTGGTTGCTGGGACTGCCCCACTGTCTAGGAACTAATCACCTACTTTGAAACATTCCAGGCTGTGAATAAAGTAGGCCCATGTTAGCGGCAGGGGTGGGCAGGCAAGCCGGCAGAGGGGAGAGAACACTCAGGCAACTATTTGGCGAGGCTGTGGGCCGCATAGGGCTGCTACTGGGTCCGGATTTGGTCCGCCATTTAATGATGCCTGCTATATGTTATAACATAATGATTTATTATTTTTCTACTGTATTTACTGTGAAATTACTGGTTTGAATTTATAACTTCAAATTTCAATAATTTGTCCGTTAAGCCATCTGCTTGAGTACAGATTTAGAAAATATAGTAAATTACCTTAAAAACAATATATAATAATTATTTGTATATTACTTACCTATGGTAATGAACCCCTCGCCACCCAGGCCAATTCTTACACTTCTCTCCTACATGTAAAAATCATCATTTTTTTGCTATAAAATTACTCAGAACCCCCAAACAATTTATATATTGTTTTAGTCGACATCCTAGGGATTAAATGGTGGTCATTGCACGGTATTTGCGCAGCAATTTTCAAACGTGTTTTGTTTGGATAGAAACAGTTTCATGAATAAAAAAACACTAAAGTTAGCCCAATCTGTTTGGATACTATAAAAGATGATGTTATGACAAGTACATAGATACCTAACATGTCACGCTTTAAAATTGCGCACACTTGTGAAATGGCGCCAAACTTCAGTACTTAAAAATCTCCATAGGCGACGCTTTAACATTTTTTACAAGCTACATGTTTAGAGTAAAGCCTCATGCACACGATCAGATTTTCAACAAGGAATTGTGTGATGACAGACTGTTGTCTAACTTTCCACCAACAAATGTTGGATGGCAGGCTAGTAAATTTTCGGTGGAAAACAGTCTGTTGTCAGATTTTCCTATCATCTGTACACAAGTCCGTCACACAAAAGTTGAAAGTACAAACACGCATGCTCAGAATCAATGCTCACCAAACACGACATTAGCAAAAGGTTCCCAAAGGGTGGCGCTCAAGAGCTGAAATTCCTCGTAGTACGTCACTAGGTTAGTGTTTGTTGGTCGACAATTGTGTACCGTTTGTATGCAAGACAAGTTCCTGGTACATGCCCTTCGGACAAAAGTCTGATGATTTGTTAGCCAACAATCTGAGCACGTGTACCAAGCTTTAGTTTGCTAGAATTATTGCTCTCGCTCTAACCTTTGTGGCATATGTAACCTGTATCTGGCTCTGATACTAGCCAGTGCCTCACCAGCCACTGAACTCACCGCACGTCCCTGTGCCAAACCTGCCCCCCGACAGCTGCCCACAGCTCTTGGATAACAACAGATTTGTGTGTGACTATCTTGGCTACCACAACCCCATCTGAATAATGTGTCCTCTTCCTGACACCCGGACAGATGATTCAAAACCCGGATTGTCTGGGTGAATCCCGGACAGGTGGCAGCCCTAAACCTAGGGGGTCTGCTGCACACAGAAGGTTTTTTACTTTCACGCATAAAATGCATAAAAGTAAAAAAGCCTTGAGATTTTACAACCAGTGTATATGAGTGCATATTCATAAAAGCCAAGGTATAAAAGCATAGTAAAAATCCCGGAAACAGAACAGTGACCCAAAAGATGGAACTCTCAGGGTCCTCACATAATTCAAGCTACCACTGGATGTGTTTAGAGAGGCATGGCCATTTCCTCAGAGCAAGGTTCTGGTTTATGTTTTTCAAGATTCCCTGATCTCATGAGGGCAGTATTGGTGGAACATTCCTGTTTTGGCAGAGGTCTAATGCAGTGTTTCTCAACTCCAGTCCTCAAGGCGCCCCAACAGGTCATGTCTTCAGGATTTCCCTCAGATGAAACAGCTTTGGTAATTATTAAGGCAGTGAAACTGATCAAATCACCTGTGCAAAATAATGGAGAGCCTGAAAACATGACCTGTTGGTCCGCCTTGAGGGCTGGAGTTGAGAAACACTGCTCTACTAGATATCATCTTGCATCATGTGTTTGGTTTCTCAAGTATCCATGAGTGCTAGGGTGTCAAAGTTTTTGTTGTGTGCAACAAAATGGACATACAAAGAAGTACACACATAGTCTGAAGTCCAGACGATAAACTCAAGACCCAGGAGTTCACATGACCATGAATTTTGGTATGTATTTGGGTTATAGTCACATTGAAAGTTAATCTCCCCAGCAGAGAGACATTAGTAAAAACCTGATATAGTTGGTAAGTCTTGCTTACTGTATTCAAAACCAAAAAGAATAAAAGTTACTTTGGTCCGGCAAGTTTCCCCTACCTGTGGGATCCCTGTGGACACCATGCCTACAGTGATCTCCACTAGCTTCTGAGTCGCATGCTGAGCAGCTTCCCTGCTGCTTACTGAATACAGGAGGTTGCTCGTTTGGCAAGGACACTATTTAGAGCAGGGGTCTCAAACTGGTGGCCCTCCAGCTGTTGCAAAACTACAAGTCCCATCATGCCTCTGCCTGTGGGAGTCATGCTTGTAACTGTCAGCCTTGCAATGCCTCGTGGGACTTGTAGTTTTGCAACAGCTGGAGGGCCGCTAGTTTCTGATTTAGAGAACACATTTCATTTTTCCAATGAATGCTCAGCTATCTATGATTGGATGACGTGGAGATTATAACATCCTTGCCCACCTTTCCACCTCACCCAATCAGTGAACGCTTTGCTTTCAATGATCAAAATTCAAATTGTTCTCTGACTGGCTCCCATGCCAAGCGGTTCCTGCTACCGTGATTTCTATATTCCAGGGTGATCCCACAGGTATGGCACATACATATTTACCAGGTCCAGGCAGGATCAATGTAACTATGTAAAAATTGCCATGCGTAAACTTCAGTACACAACACATAATATGAAATGTAAGTCCAGCTAACTGTTTTTTTATTTATTTCAACCATGTGAATAAATGCTGTGTTATATGGTTTGACCCAACCCCTGTATATGTGCTGGACAGCTTGGCCTGCAAAAAGTACAGACAAATTTAAAGGAATGCGAAAAAAAAAGGCAAGCCATATACTGAATACTATAATTACATACTGCATATTAACCACATACAGTTAGTAAAATACAATATTTTTTGCTTTAGTGCTCCTTTAAGTTGGAGACCACAGACATCCCATTCTCTGCCACAGCCTACATCAACATGGTCACCGCTTGCCCATCTGTTAGAAAGACTCAGCTCATTCATGAAATTACTTTACTCATGCTTTTCCTTTTCCTTCTGTAACATTTGTTTTTTCTCATATACAGGCCCCTGACGGTAGCAAATAATTAGTCACATACTGAACTTGTTCTCCTTTCATATGTGGCCATAATACCAGCATCTTCTCAAAGATGAAAACATGAGGGAGATGAAGTCATTCAGTCCACAATTATCCAAAATGACACAGTTTTATTATTCAAAGGTCTTAGTGGGTGACACATGTTCCAAAATCAGCTACAAGGGCCATGTCATCAAAGTGCATACTCTGTATTGTTGTGCTTAAAGTAGCCATTGACCGGTCATCATAGCCTTGAGAGGTGCTTGAGCATTATAGGATAGCATTAGGTCATGTGGCAAAGTCATAGGTTGATTTATGAAATAAAGACCTCCTCCCTGCTGCTGATATTTGAGTAAACCATTCTATAAACTCGAAGTCCTAACATTATTGTTTAGTCCATTTCTTTCCTAGAAATCAGAAATGTCTGAAGGACATTGCCTGAAATGGATGGCCATTGACCCCTTAGATACAGTGCATTTGGAAAATATTCACTTTTCCCACATTTTATTATGTTACAGCCTTATTCCAAAATTTACTAAATTCATTACTGTCCTCAAAATTCTACAAACACCTGTCTATAGAAGGTCCCACGGTTAACAGTGCATGTCAGAGTACAAACCAAGCCAAGAAGTCCAAAGAATCGTCTATAGACCTCCGAGACAGTATTGTATGGAGGCACAGATCTGGGGAAGGGCACAGAAACATTTCTGCAGCATTGAAGGTCCCAATGAGAACAGTGGCCTCCACCATCCATAAATGGAAGAAGTTTGGAACCACCAGGGCTCTTCCTAGAGCGGGCTGCACGCCCAAACTCAGTGATCAGGGGACAAGGGCAGGAAGATGACCAAGAACCCGAAGGAGAACCTTCCAGAAGATCAACCATCTCTGCAGCACCCTACCAATTAAGCCTGCGTGGTAGAGTTGCCAGATGGAAGTAAAAGGCACATGATAGCCCACCTGGAGTTTTCCAAAAGGCACCTGAAGGACTCTCAGGACATGAACATTACTGGGTTGCTGATCCCATTAGCAGGTATGTTTTGCCAGCAAGCAATTTTTTGTCTGTAGGGCTACATCTATACTTCAGATATACATCTATATACATATATACTTACATACTCTTCTACTTCTTTTCTAGGACTTCCTTCTTAGGCCTCAGTATCCAGGGCTTTTTCCTAAAACAGGAACCCTTACTCACAACCCCAAACCCCCTCCTTCTTAGGCCTCAGTATTCGGGGCTTTTTCCTAAAACAGGAACCCTTACTCACAACCCCAAACCCCCTCCTTCTTAGGCTTCAGTATCCGGGGCTTTTTCCTAAAATAGGAATCCTTACTCACAAACCCAAACCCCCTCCTTCTTAGGCCTCAGTATTCGGGGCTTTTTCCTAAAACAGGAACCCTTACTCACAACCCCAAACCCCCTCCTTCTTAGACCTCAGTATCCGGGGCTTTTTCCTAAAACAGGAACCCTTACTCACAACCCCAAACCCCCTCCTTCTTAGGCCTCAGTATCCGGGGCTTTTTCCTAAAATAGGAACCCTTACTCACAACCCCAAACCCCCTCCTTTCATTGGGGGCGGGGTTCAGTCCCTGCATTTTTTGCATTTGTGCATATCAAGACACAACCATCATAAATGTCTATTTACAAGCAGTCACAATGCGAGCAGGGCTGCTGACAAACCCATGTGGCAATGTTTTTAAATGTGAACATGGATTTTTCTAGCATATACAACTGAACTAGATGTGAGCTGCTAATTATATTTGGCTTTCCCATGTCCGTATGTTATTGGATAGATGTTTTAATTTACTGTTGACTGTCTACTTTTGGATTTCATAGACCACATATATCCTGTTAAACCCCTGATGAAGGAGACAACAATCAGCTCTGAAATGCGTTGGGTAAAGGATACTTTATCTACATTTTTGTATACCCTGATTGTCCAGTATTCATGATCATGTTCAGTACTTTTTATACTGTACTGTTTATACTGTTTTTGTAATAAATATATTTTCATATAATTCATTGTTTTTGGTAGTGCCTTCAAAGTCCCATTTTTCTCTCGTTTTTACTTTCTTGGGATGTGGCATACTGGGAATATACTTTGTCACAATTCTTTTTCACTAAATAAAAAAAACAAGCTACCAAACTGACAAAATGTCCCCTACAACAACCAAACTTCTGCCCATGGATACCTTGAATTGTCTCTAAGGCCATAGACTTGATATAAAACACGTCTGCACGCTAATAAATAACCAGAAACATCAAGTAAGCATCTATAATTTCATTTAATCATCAGCAATATCTATTTTTTTCTTTCTTGCCTCCTATTGTTCCTTTTAACAAAACCCAACAAAAGGTTTCCAAATGGATCTGTCATGAGTCACTTGTCTCCATCAAAAGCTACCTATGGCATTTAAATGCGAGCTAATCTACTCTTGCTGTCATAAGATAAAGACTTACATTTTCATCAGAGAAATACGTACAATAGGTTATAAACTGGGAACACTTAATTATCTCCAGCTCAGAAAGACAATCAGCTTTTGCAGGGAGGCTGCTGGGGATGAAAATAGACATGGATAGACATGGATAGACAGGTCCGAGGTCATACCAACCTGACTGCAAGATCAAGGTCGAGTAGGTCACCAGACACACAATGACAAAACAATAGAGAAATGTGGAACCTGCTAAAGTCATGAATATGATAATAGATAGCATATTATACATTGCCAAATTAACAAAAACAGGTGTTTAGAAACTTGCAACTGCAATGAAAACATTTAGTCTCTGATTTCCATTGTGCAAATCACAATTCATCTATTTGTAGAAGTAAAGCTAGCTCCTTTCAGAGAATGCAGACAAAGCAAGTGGAAAAGGAAGTTGGTTTAGACATGAACTCATAACTAAATAACCATTCCAAGCAAAAAACACAGTTGTGTATGTGAATGAACTCTGGCCAATAGATCTTGAGGGAAGGTGAAAGCAATCCTCTGAAATTAGTTTTTCGCTTAAGCTTCAGGGCCAGATTGTCATCACAGTTGCCTCTAAGCTTCTGGTGCCTTCCTGCGCCCTATGTGCCACCTTTGGCCTTTAATACATTTCAGCAGATGGACTCTGGCCAATAGATCTTGAGGTAACAGACAATCAATCATCTGATAATAATTTTCTGATTAATCTCCAGGGCTAGATTTTAATCACTGGATCCTCTAGGTCTCTGGTGCCTTACCTGCAGTCTGAGGGCCACAATAGACCTTTTGAGACCAGCTATGTGGCCCATTTGAAAACATGTCGCCAGATGGACTCTGCCCAACAGACCTTAAAGGAAGGGGCAATCAATCCTCTGAAATAAATGTTCTAATTAGTCTCCAGGACCAGATTTCCATCCTCTAGCTCTCTGATGCCTAACCTACAGCCTGAATGCACCTTATGCCTTTTGATATATGTTGTGTGGCCCTTTTGATACACCTGTTGGTAGATGGATTTTGGCAAACAGATATCTAGGGAAGATATCCTTTGAAGTGAATTTTATGAATAATATCCAGGGCCAGTTTTTCATAAATTGGAGGCCTCTAGGCCTTTGTTGCCTGACCTGCAGCCTGAGAGCCACATTAGGCCATTTGATATGTGTTGAGTGGCCCTTTTCATACATGTATTACCAGATGGACTTTGGCCTACAGATCTTGAGGGAAGGGGCAATCAATCCCCTGAAATCAATTTTCTGATTAGTCTCCAGGACCAGGTTTCCGTCACTGGAGCCTCTAGGCTTCTGGTTCTTAACCTGCAACCTGAATGCCACCTTAGACTTTTTCATACATGTTGTGTAGTCCTTTTTATTGATGTGTCGGCAGATGGACTGTGGCTGACAGATCCTGAGAGAAGGGACACTCAATCCTCTGAAATGAATTTTCTGATGAATCCCCAGGACCAGATTTTCATCTCTGGATCCTGTAGGGCTCTGATGCCTAACCTTCAACCCGAGTGCCACTTTAGACATTTTGATTCATGTTTGGTGGCCCTTGTGTCTGCAGATGGACTCTGGCCAACAGATCTTGAACAGGGGGCAAGCAATCTTCTCAAATAAATTTTCCAATTGATCCCCAGGGGCTAGATTTCTGTCACTGGATCCTCTAGGTCTCTGGTGCTAAGCCTGCAGCCACATTAGGCCTTTTGGTTCATGTTGACATATGTCACAGTGGTAACTAAGGACAGGTTCATCACCAAATCCAGTGTCTAACCAGTTAAAACACATTATACCACAATTCTCTCTCACCTGAAAATAATCACATATTTTATTCAGAATCAAATGTATGTTTAAACACCTTTTCCTTAGTAAAATTCAAATCTAATTTTATGGTTAAAATCCCTTCTACTCAAAGTAATTCTTTCCAGATAACATTGAGCCGTTTCAATTCATATATTCAGTGCTGAAAGTAATGGAAGGACAAGCTGAGGGACATAAAGGGAACGAGTCTGATAGAGACAGGAGATGAAAAAAGTCCTATTTTGTTTTCAGCTTTCGACATTAATGACTTAATAAAGGCGGAGATGATTGCAAAAGTTGTGGCCATGTGGGATGGTGTAGTCAGGGATGCTCAGGCACCAGAATGCCTTGCAAGAATATACAATTGGCTTGTAAGAACAGTTGCTGTAGAAACCTGATTTTCAATGTAGACAAAAATATCTAAAGACAAATACATGTAAAAGAAAACTTAAAGATTCCCTGTCAGCAATGTTATATATATATATATATATAGTTATAAAGAGCAGAAAATTATTTTAAATGCGTATAGTTCATTTCTTTAACCACTTCAATACCAGGCACTTAAACACCCTCCTGCACAGACCAATTTTGAGCTTTCAGCGCTGTCGCACTTTGAATGACAATTGCGCGGTCATACAACACTGTACCCAAATGACATTTTTATCATTTTTTTTCCCACAAATAGAGCTCTCTTTTGGTGGTATTTGATCACCTCTGCGGTTTTTATTTTTTGCTAAACAAATAAAAAAATAACAATTTTTTAAAAAAAAAAATGTTTTTTTTTGTTTCAGTTTCAAAACTTTGCAAATAAGTAAGTTTTCTCCTTCACTGATGGGCACTGATGGGGTTACACTGATGGGCAATGATAAGGTGGCACTGATGAGGTGGCATTGATGGACACCGATATGTGGCACTGATAGGCGGCACTGATGGGCGACACGGATGGGCACTGATAGGTGGCACAAATTGGCACTGATAGCTTGCATGGATTGGCATGGATGGGCATGGATAGGTGGCACAGGTGGGCATGGGTTAGGTGGCACAGGTGGGCATGGGTAGGCGGCACAGGTGGGCATGGGTAACCACTTTGCCACCGTCTATTTGCTATAGGGCGGGCGGCAAGTGGTTAAATAAATTATTTTTTTAATTTAAGTGTAATGTGGCTTTAAGCCTTTTGCTGTTGCCTCAATAACGATCCCGTCTTGGTGCCTGCATGTAAACAAACTCCTGCCCGATATAGCAACCAGGAGTCCGTTTACATTTTCACTCCTGGCTGTTGGTTATGTGGTACAGCTGTCCAATCACTTGGTGGGGGCTGTCTTGTGTCCAAGGCTTAAATGTGCCTCCTGGGTGCCCAGGACCTCCATGGTAGATGTCAGGATGGAGATGAGAGATCCACAAATATCCTTTTGCTGATTATCTCTAGGGGAGTAGAAACCTGGAAGCACCCAACTCGGAGCACTTCTGGGTTCTCTGGTCAGGGTAGAAGTTCAGGGTAGATCAGCTTCAACTGAATCCAGAGGGGATATTAGGGGTTTAATCATTAAAAAAGGGTAATGTGGCTCTACCTAAATAAATATAAACTAAATTCTAGATATACCAGAAAAATAAAAACAATACAAATAAACCATAGGTATAATAAGTGAACAAATACATGTGCAAAAAATTGTATAAAAATGAAGCAAATCTCCACAAAATCAATGTGCAAATACGCAATAGTGCAAATACTAAGGTGCAAGAAAAATGTCAAATAGATTCCATAACCATAGGATGACCTTACAGATAACTAATAGTGCAATACTGCAATAAGTTGCAAAGTGCAAACAATATATCCATCTGAAAAATATTTAGAATAATGTGCAACTGAGTCCCAAAGTTCAAATTATATCCATGCAGTGCAACCAAAAAAATAATATATATATATATATATATATATATATATATATATATATATATATATATATATATATATATATATATATATATATATATATATATATATATATATATATACACAGTATCTCACAAAAGTGAGCACACCCCTCACAATATGTTTGTAAATATTTAATTATATATTTTCATATGACAACACTGAAGAAATTACACTTTGCTACAATGTAAAGTAGTGAGTGTACAGCTTGAATAACAGTGTAAATTTGCTGTCCTTTCAAAATAACTCAACACACAGCCATTAATTTCTAAACCGCTGGCAACAAAAGGGAGTATACCCCTAAGTGAAAATGTCCAAATTGGGCCCAATTGGCAATTTTCCCTCCCCAGTGTCATGTAACTCGTTAGTGTTACAAGGTCTCAGGTGTGAATGGGGAGCAGGTGTGTTAAATTTGATGTTATCGCTCTCACTCTCTCATACTGGTCATTGGAAGTTCAACATGGCACCTCATGGCAAATAACTCTCTGAGGATCTGAAAAAAAGAATTGTTGCTCTACAAAAAGTTGGCCTAGGCTATAAGAAGATTGCCAAGACCCTGAAACTGACCTGCAGCACAGTGGCCAAGATCATACAGCGGTTTAACAAGACAGGTTCCACTCAGAACAGGCCTCTCCATGGTCGATCAAAGTTGAGGTCACGTGCTCAGAGTGATATCCAGAGGTTGTCTTTGGGAAGTAGACGTATGAGTGCTGCCAGCATTGCTGCAGAGGTTGAAAGGGGTGGTTTCTCAGCCTGTCTGTGCTCAGACCATACGCCGCACACACCATCAAATTTGGTCTGCATGGGTCCCAGAAGGAAGCCTCTAAAGATGATGCACAAGAAAGCCCGCAAACAGATTGTTGAAGACATGCAGACTAAGGACATGGATTACTGGAACCATGTCCTGTGGTCTGATGAGACCAAGATAAACTCATTTGGTTCAGATGGTGTCAAGCGTGTGTGGCGACAACCAAGGGGATTACGAAGAGAAGTGTGTCTTTCCTACAGTCAAGCATGGTGGTGGGAGTGTCATGGTCTGGTGAGCTACAGTTCATTAAAGGAACCATGAATGCCAACATGCACTATGACATACTGAAGCAGAGCATGATCCCCTTCCTTCGGAGACTGGGCCACAGGGCAGTATTCCAACATGATAACGACCCCAAACACACCTCCGAGACCACCACTGCCTTGCTAAAGAAGCTGAGGGTAAAGGTGATGGACTGGCCAAGCATGTCTCCAGACCTAAACCCTATTGAGCCTCTGGGGGGCATCCTCAAACGGAAGGCGGAGAAGCGCAAGGTCTCTAATATCAACCAGCTCTGTGATGTCATCATGGAAGAGGACTCCAGTGGCAACCTGTGAAGCTCTGGTGAACTCCATGCTTAGGAGGGTTAAGGCAGTGCTTGAAAATAATGGTGGCCACACAAAACATTGAAATTTTGGGCCCAAATTGGACATTTTCACTTAGGGGTGTACTCACTTTTGTTTCCAGTGGTGTAGACATTAATGGCTGTGTGTTGAGTTATTTAGAGGGGACAGCAAATTTACACTGTTATACAAGCTGTACACTCACTACATTACGGTGTAGCAAAGTGTCATTTCTTCAGTGTTGTCACATGAAAACATAGAATAAAATAGTTACAAAAATGTGAGTAGTGTACTCACTTTTGTGAGATACTGTATATATACAGTATCTCACAGAAAGTAAAAAATATTGTTTACCACCTGAAGAAAGCTCTATATGTGGGGAAAAAAGGACATCAATTTTATTTGGGTACAGCTTCGCACACCCAGGTAATTTTTAAAAGTAACGTAGTGCCGTATCGCAAAAAAATTGCCTGGTCATGAAGGGGAGATAAATCCCCCGGGGGACAAGTGGTATAAAAAGAATGGTCTGGTAACAGGGCTTCTTTAAAAAAGATTGCCGACGCAGGCAGGGTAGGCGCCCAGAGACTATTCACCTCATTTACAGAAAGCTACTATTACGCTTTGTCCCGGTCTCTCTCGCTGTTCAGTTTAATGTTGTTTATTTACAGATGAACACGGCTGGCTCTTGATTAATGAGTTTAGTCACTCCCCACGTGTGCCAAGTGCCCCCTTGTTGCCCGTTAAAAAGGCATTATTAATTAACGGCAATTTCCAGCTCATTGCTAAGAGCAGTAAAACATGGCAAGACCAAAACCCAAACAAAGACAGTAATATTCCCCGTCATAGGCACTTCTACTAGCCACACCAAACTAGGGCTGACTTGTTTTTGCAGCTCATCATGGACAAAAAAGGAAATGGTTTGTCCACACAAAACATCATGGGTGTGATGGGCAGGACTTCTTTTATTTTCTCCCCTGTGGTCTGTTAAGTATACTAATACAATTGATTTATTGTATCTATAAGTAAAAAAGAAACCTGTGGGTCCTGCCATAAATCCAGTAGTGAGTATGTGACTTGCTGTAGAGAGCTGAATTTAAAGTTCCTCTGACCATAGATTTTGTGAACAGTGCTGTTGATAAGGGGGTACACCTGTCCCTCCTGTATGGGGCCCCATGCCAGCAGGGGGGCCCAGGCAGCTGGGTGAATTGGATGTGGACAAGGAGGGTGATCAGCACAGCAGGGTGGGGGGGGCAATTACCAAGGCTTGCAGGAACAAAATTTGCACAATTCCGCCATCCACAACAGGCAGTGCTAACAGAAGTGTAGCAATGTGCACTGCAATTGTAAAATACAGTGTTCCCCTGGCATGTCCCTCTAGTGCCCAGTTTTATCAACTAACATCATGTTTGTGAGCCAAGCTAAAGGAATTGTGAGATTAGTAGTTCCTCAGACTGTTAATTGCTTCACATGACTCCATACCTGGAATACATATCCCAGGGATCTTTGCTGCCATCTGAGAAATTGATGGGAGGAACTATAAAAGAACTCAAAGGCCTGCCCTGCTCTCTCTTCCTCCTGGGCCTGACGCAAGACAGACCTCTCCGTGTAAGCAGGGAGAGGTCACAGCCTACCACGCGGTGTATCACATTGCAACTTGAGCGAGAGGGGCCTAGCGCTACTTGCTGTTCGTCGGACATCCATTCAGCACCACTTCGGCCGCCTGCCAACCAATACGGCGGATCTGCTGCACAAGTGTCGCTACAGGAGCTGCTGTCCAGAGGGTCCTAAATCAGCCTGGTTGTTGGTGAGAGGGCAATCACCCACCTTTACAAATACTTTTCTCATGGTTTTTACTGGGACATTTTGCACAGACATCTTTACCTCAGGACTACTTCACTGAACTTATCTTGAACACTGTGCATAGACACCTTTAGCCTCCACCATTTCAAGTAATATTATTGCTTGCTATTACACCTTATTTGATACAATTAAAGAGCTCCTACATGCCAGTGAAGACCATCAGATCTACAATGGGGACATTGCTGTCATTATTGCTACAAGGGTCCTTATACCATTGCCAATAAGACTGATCTCTCATTAGGATTAAAGGTCTATAGGCTGGCCTAGGTTTCCCCTTTAGAAGTTTGTCAGTATAACCATCTAACTTGTTCATCCTTTCAGGTGCAAGCAGAATTCCACTGTACATGTGTATATACTAGACTGTTTTACCTGCAAATATTGGTTTGTGTTATTTGGAGGAATTCCTTTGCTGTGTTGGCACTGTTGCCAAAACTCAGCAGATCTATTACCTCCTCTGTGCCAATATCATCTTTGTTCCAGTAAACATTATCAGCACATAAACGCACAGAGTTGTCTGATTTATTGCGTTAAGTTGGTGCAAAGATGTCTGAACCCAGAGTGTCAGGTGGCCTGGAACGTTCATCAGGTCATGGCACTGCAGATGAGCAGGTAATTCCAAGCAGCCCCTTAGAGGGGTTAAGCTACATAAGTATAAGCAATTGTCTTCTCCTGGCAGACGGGGGAAGCCTTCCCCGCGGGCAGAAGACAGTGATGATCACTAGCGGCTATAGCAGCCGCTATTGATAGTCGCAAGATAATTCAGATGGCTGGTTGTACCCAAGTTGATTGAGCAATCAACTTGGTACATTAAGCCCGCCCATTAACGGTTCGATTCTTCTAGATTCAAACTGTGCATAGCTGGCCTAAGCGGTTTGTCTCATCCTTGTGACTGGTACATCTATAGGAGAGCTTGTTCTATAGAAAAAACATGAAACTTACTGGCTCAATCACCAAGTAAAAAAACGAATGCAGCCATCCCATCTAGGAATTGGTAAGTTGCAATATAATAAATCTTTGCTTTTGGGTTTAATACTGCTAAGTAGCGTTTCCAACCAGCTGGTAAAAATAGGCCTTATTTCTAATATTAAGTATTAATTAATTAATTAATTAATTAATAGGATAAATTATAAGCGTGGAGTTTTTTTATAGAAACGTTTTCAACCTTAGCTAAGAGCCAGGAGACACAAGCTTGGCAGCCAATTGCAAAAACAATTAACGACTTTATGCCCACGCTAGAGTCTAAAGACGGCTACATGGAAGTCCTCCCATGCTCGCGCTGCCCATGTGCCCCCTGCAGTGTGCTCTGTGATCACTGAGTGCTTTGAGACTCCGAGTAAAGGGTCGATCCCGGCCCTTTACCAAGTGATCGGCTGTCAGCCAATGACAGCTGATCACATGATGTAAAGAGAAGCTGGTAATCTACTTTTTTTCCCCCTTATGCTGACAACGTGAGGAGAAAAAAATTAAGCCGATAACCGGCTTGTGTAAATGGGATATCAGTCCCACACACCGGAAGCCACTGCTGCTAAGCAGTTCCCACTCTTGCCACCTACCTGTGCCCACCAGTGCAATCTACTAGTTGCCATCAGTACTTCTAAAGCCGCGTACACACGGACGGATTGTATAGCCTACTTAGTCCGTCATACAATCCGACAGACAGTCCGTCATACTTTCGAATGAACGGACTTGACCACACACGGATGCACAAACAGTCCGTCGAAAGCTTGCACGATGACGTGTACAGCACGTACGACGGGACTAGAAATAGGAAGTCCAATACACAGCAATGCAACCTTCGGCGGTGTAAATCCTTTCTGAGCATGCGCCATTCTTAGTCCGTCGAACTAGCCTACTCACGAGTGGATTGTCCGCTGAAACCAAAGTATGACGGACAATATTACGGAAATTCCGAAATACTTAGTACGCCAGACTGCACGCTGAAAAAGTCCGCTGAAGCCCACACACGAGCGGACTGTCCGCTGAAATGTGTTTTGGCGGACTAAGTAGGCCATACAGTCCGCCCGTGTGTACGCGGCTTAAGCAGTACCCACCAGTGCTACCTATCAGTGCCCATCAGTTCTACCAATTAGTGCCTCGTCATCAGTGCCAATTATCAGTGCTGCCTATCAGTACCACTTTCCAGTGCCTATCAGTGCCCATCAGTGCCACCTGTCAATGCCACCGAATCACTGCCAGCTATCAGTGCACATTAGTGCTGCCTATCAGTGCCACCTATCATTGACTCCTCATCAGTGCCCATCAGTGCCACCTATCAGTGCATATCAGTGCCGCCTTATCAGTTCAGCCTATCAGTGCCCATCAGTGAAGGAGAAAAATTACCTGTTTGCAAACTTTTATAACAAACTAAGAAAGCATTTATTTTTTCCTAAAAAAAAAATTTGACTTTTTTTGTTTGTTTGGCAAAAAATAAAACACAAAAAAAATAAAATGTCATATGGGTACATTGCTGCATGACCGCACAATTGCCACTCAAACTGTGACAGCGCAGAGAGCTGAAAATTGGCCTGGGAAGGAAAGGGGTATAAGTGCCCGGTAAGCAAGTGGTTAAGGTAAAAAAATAAATCTCATGAAAGGTGCACTTGTTGCAAATTTTCACATCTTGACTTCTGAACAAAACAGTGAAGGAGAAAGTCGCCACACTTCAAATAAATAGATATTAATTGAACTTGGGGATAGCTGAAAATTACATTGGTTCATCTTTTCCTATTAACCCATAATTAATTAATTGTTTAATATGCACAAGACATTTAATCTGCAGCAATTGCCCCAGTGTACCTAATTGATTTAACACTTCCATAGCATAAAAAAAAGAAAGTGAAGAAAAAAAAAAAGATTAAAATATATTAGATTAAAAAATCCTATTTTATGGGGAGAGAAGCATTATCTTCAAATGAAGTATTTAACATTAGTCATAACGTTACATGAAGGTACCCTTTATCTAATTATGCCCTGGAATTAATGAAAGCGCTCAAGCTGCCGAGGATGAATCACATTATTCTACTAGCGGAGCAGATGAAATTAGACTGATTGAGGAAACAAGTTTTATTTTTTTTAACGAGGTTAAACAGGATGCAAACCTCTTCAGCAGTGTAAGTCGCTGTTCGATGTTTAACATATCTATTAGCAAAGACATTAGCAGAAATGACAAGTAGTGATGGACGAACTTCCGACGGGACGTTTCGCGAAAGCGAAATGCGAACGGACCCAAACGTTCGCGAAACCGAACGTTCGCCGCGGGCCCCATTGACTTCAATGGGAGGCGAACTTTGCAAACCTTCATGTCGAATTTGCGGCCACGTGGTAATTATTAGGGGGTAAAACGTAGTCCCACCATCTGGACAATGACATAATACATGTATGAGGTGAATTTGGGATCGATAACTACAAGCATTTTTATTTTATTTGGGAAATTGTTCTAACAATTCAGGACTATGGAGCTAATGAAGGCAATGGAGGAGAGGGAAGGTCAGGGACCAGGGTAGGCAAAGAAGAGGGTGCAGGAGATGATCACCAGCAGCGTGACATACCGGAATGACACATGCACCGTGATAGAGGCATCTGACAGCAGCACCGTAATACAGAGCACTGACAGCAGCACCGTGACATACAGCGCTGACAGCAGCACCGTGACATACAGCGCTGACAGCAGCACCGTGACATACAGCGCTGACAGCAGCACCGTGACATACAGCGCTGACAGCAGCACCGTGACATACAGCGCTGACAGCAGCACCGTGACATACAGCGCTGACAGCAGCACCGTGACATACAGCGCTGACAGCAGCACCGTGACATACAGCGCTGACAGCAGCACCGTGACATACAGCACTGACAGCAGCACCGTAAGCAGCCCCAGGAGGAAGTCAGCACAGCACAGGGATGGTGTGATCCCCTCATAATAAGAACCCCCAGGAGGAAGTCAGCACAGCACAGGGATAGTGTGATCCCTTCATAATAAGAACCCCCAGGAGGAAGTCAGCACAGCACAGGGATATCATAAGCAGCCCCAGTAGAAATATGACACCGCTCAACCTCTTCAAAGAGGAGGGTAGGGGCATATAGTACGGTGTGCTTTTTTGGGTCAAGGAAGTGAGCCAAATGAATTAAGAAGGTCTGTGTGCTTGATTAAAAAAATAGTTTATAGACATATACATGGTCTACTGGTCACATGTGTTGAATTCCTCCGAGATCCATGCCTCATTCATTTTTAGAAATGTGAGGTAGTTAACACTGTCGTGAGCTAGGCGAGTACGCTTATCGGTCACAATCCCCCCTGCTGCGCTGAACGTCCTTTCGGACAGGACACTGGATGAGGGGCAAGCCAACAGTTCGATTGCAAATTGGGCAAGCTCTGGCCAGAGGTCAAGCCTGCCCACCCAGTAGTCTAGGGGTTCATCACTCCTCAGAGCGTCCACATCGGCCGTTAACCCAATGTAGTCGGACACCTGACGGTCTAGGCGTTCCCTGATGCTGGATCCGGATGACACCTGTCGATGGGTCGGCTGAAAGAATGACCTCATATCCGAAGTCACCAACACATCTTCAAACCGGCCTCTTCTTGCAGGCGCTGTTGGATTGGTACCCGCAAATCCTTCTCTGGGAGTGGGAATTGCTCCTCTGCCAGCGCACGCAAAAGCAGAATGCAGCATTTCTCGAAGCAAGGCCTGGAAGTGCTGCATTCTGACAGCCCTCTGCGACGGCGGTAACATTTCCGCCATTTTGTGTTTGTACCGGGGGTCTAAGTACGTTGCCACCCAGTACTGGTCCTTGACCCTCATGCTTTTTATACGGGGGTCCCTATTAAAACACTGGAGCATGAAGGCCCCCATTTGCACTAAAGTGGAAGCGGTGTGGTGGCCTGGCTCCTGCTCATCATCCAGGATAATGTCGTCCTCTTCATTCTCCTCTCCCCATCCTCGCACAACAGGGATCCCAGAAAGGTTTAAAGCATGCTCTTCTTGCTCCTGCTCATCCGCCCCGGCACCATCCTCCTCTGACTCCTCATCAGACTCCTGTTGTTGACTTGTCTCAGATAGAGTAGCCCCCCCTGGGAATTCATCCAGCATTGCGACTTCCTCATCTTCCCGCTCCTGCTCCTCCACAGCCTGATCAATGACACGACGCAATGCACGCTCCAGAAAGAAGGCATAAGGTACCATGTCACTGATGGCGCCATGGCTGCGACTGACCAGTTTGGTGATCTCCTCAAATGGCCGCAGAAGTCTGCATGTGTCGCGCATGAGCAGCCACTGGCGCGGTGAAAAAAAACCCAGCTCCCCAGAACCGTTTCTTTCGCAGAGTTCATACAGGTAGACGTTAACTGCACGTTTCTGCTGGAGCAGCCTATCAAGCATATAGAAGGTTGAGTTCCATCGCGTCGGGCAATCGCAAATAAGACGTCTGACCGGCAGATGGTGTCGCCGCTGAATGTCAGCAAGGCGAGCCATGGCCGTGTAAGATCTTCTGAAATGGGCCGAGATTTTCCTTGCCTGCCGCAAGATGTCCTGGACCCCAGGGTATTTGACAAGGAATCGCTGCACGACCAAGTTTAAGACGTGTGCCATGCACGGCACGTGCGTGATTTTGCCCTGTTTCAATGCGCTAAGCAGATTGGCACCGTTGTCACACACCACTTTACCAACTGTCAAATTGAGCGGTGTTAGCCACTCATCTGCCTGTGAACGCAAAGCTGAAAGGAGTGCCGGGCCAGTGTGGCTCTTTGCTTCCAGGCACAACAGACGCAGCACGGCATGGCAACGTCTCACCTGGCATGTGGAATAGGTTCTGGGGAGCTTGGGCGGTGCAGCGGAAGAGACGCTAGCAGCGGAAAAGGAGGAGGCAGCTGAGGAGGAGAGGGAGGAGGATGGAGTAGGAGGAGGAGAAGAAGAGTCAGGCCTGCATGCAATCCGTGGCGGTAAAACCAAATCTACACGGGTGCCACGGGTTACATGCTTGACAGCCGTCAGAAGGTTCACCCAGTGGGCAGTAAAACTGATATACCTTCCCTGCCCGTGTTTGCTAGACCACGTGTCTGTGGTCAGATGTATCTTGGCACCGACACTGTGTGCCAGAGATACATTCACTTGCCGCTGAACATGGCCATATAGCTCTGGGATGCCCTTCTCTGAGAAATACTTCCTTCCTGGGACCTTCCATTGTGGTGTTCCAATGGCCACAAATTTGCGAAAGGCCTCCGAGTCCACCAGTTTATATGGCAGTAGTTGGCGGGCTATGAGTTCTGACAAGCCAGCCGCCAACCGTTGGGCAAGAGGGTTATCCGGCGTCATCATTTTTTTACGCTCAAACATTAGGCCCACGGAAGCCTGCCTTTTTGCAGAAAAATGTGAGCTTGGCGTGATGGAAGGTGGAGTGGAGGACAATTGTGAGGAGAGAGGAGAAGGAGAAGTAGAAGACGAGGCTGGACGGTGAGAGCCTGCAGTGTGGCTTTGTGTGTTCCGTTGCTCCCACTGGGCTCGGTGATGGCTGCTCATGTGCCTTCTTAAGGCGGTCGTCCCTAGGTGAGTATTGGGCTTACCGCGACTAACGCGTTGACTGCAAAGATTGCAGATGACAACGCTATTGTCAGCAGCGGACACGTTAAAAAAAGCCCACACTGCGGAGCCATGTGCCGGTGTCCTGGGAGCGCCAGATGTGACCGTACATGGTCGATGACTCGCTCCTGATACATTTGCAGTCTGCTTTGTCCCTCCTGTGCAATGTAAGTTATTCCTGCTTCTCCTCCCTATCTGCTGGTCCATATCTCCCTCTGAACTCCCCTCCTCTTCCTCTCTTGTGGGCACCCACGTGACATCACTAGACACGTCATCATCAACGTCACCTTCCCCACCGCTATAAGTAGAGATCTCGGAGTAGGCAGCAACACCGGGGACCAACCTCCTCCTTGGGCTGATCTGGGTACTGTCGTCAGACTGCTGAGTAGCGCTTGTTGCTACCTCCTCTTCCTGATCCAATACCAAGAGTGGCTGCGCATCAGAAATGTCCTCTTGATATGGATCGGAAAATAATTCCAGTGACTCAAGCGGAAGGTATGTGGTGGTGGTGGTGGTGGTCGTGTTGTTGGTGGTAGTGTCTTTGGGGGTGCACATAGCAGAGAGTGAAGAAGAGGGTGCAGATCGAGAGGATGAGGAGGGTGCAGAAGAGTAAGGCTGAGCGAGCCACTCAACCAAGTCTGGTGCATCCTTTAAAGTAATTGAACGCACCTTCTGCAACTTCCCACTTTGGCTCAAGCCTGTTGCTCCTGCCCTACCCCTACCACCCCTGCGGAAGGGCCTGCCTCTTCCTCTGCCTGTCATTTTTTAAATGACCCTGTGACAAAACTCTTAGTCCCTATACCGATGAAGGACTGCTGCAGTATAGGGCAGCAGTCAGCAGTGGTGCACGTCAACCCTATCTATTGTGGACCGATAGCGGTCCTTACAGAACAGCAGACTGTACCGCACTCAAGCCTATGTACCGTAGCACCCTATACCAAGTTACCAGTCCTTATAAGAACTTTTGTGGACCAAGCAGGTTGTGTATTAGTGTTTAGCAGACTGTACGTCAGTCCCTATACCGCTGAAGGACTGCTGCAGTATAGGGCAGCGGTCAGCAGTGGTGCACGTCAACCCTATCTATTGTGGACCGATAGCGGTCCTTACAGAACAGCAGACTGTACCGCACTCAAGCCTATGTACCGTAGCACCCTATACCAAGTTACCAGTCCTTATAAGAACTTTTGTGGAACAAGCAGGTTGTGTGTTAGTGATTAGCAGACTGTACGTCAGTCCCTATACCGCTGAAGGACTGCTGCAGTATAGGTGAGCGGTCAGCAGTGGTGCACGTCAACCCTATCTATTGTGGACCTATAGCGGTCCTTACAGAACAGCAGACTGTACCGCACTCAAGCCTATGTACCGTAGCACCCTATACCAAGTTACCAGTCCTTATAAGAACTTTTGTGGACCAAGCAGGTTGTGTATTAGTGTTTAGCAGACTGTACGTCAGTCCCTATACCGCTGAAGGACTGCTGCAGTATAGGGCAGCGGTCAGCAGTGGTGCACGTCAACCCTATCTATTGTGGACCGATAGCGGTCCTTACAGAACAGCAGACTGTACCGCACTCAAGCCTATGTACCGTAGCACCCTATACCAAGTTACCAGTCCTTATAAGAACTTTTGTGGAACAAGCAGGTTGTGTGTTAGTGATTAGCAGACTGTACGTCAGTCCCTATACCGCTGAAGGACTGCTGCAGTATAGGGCAGCGGTCAGCAGTGGTGCACGTCAACCCTATCTATTGTGGACCGATAGCGGTCCTTACAGAACAGCAGACTGTACCGCACTCAAGCCTATGTACCGTAGCACCCTATACCAAGTTACCAGTCCTTATAAGAACTTTTGTGGAACAAGCAGGTTGTGTGTTAGTGATTAGCAGACTGTACGTCAGTCCCTATACCGCTGAAGGACTGCTGCAGTATAGGGCAGCGGTCAGCAGTGGTGCACGTCAACCCTATCTATTGTGGACCGATAGCGGTCCTTACAGAACAGCAGACTGTACCGCACTCAAGCCTATGTACCGTAGCACCCTATACCAAGTTACCAGTCCTTATAAGAACTTTTGTGGAACAAGTGAGTTGTGAATGTTTAGCAGACTGCAGCAGAAGGGCAGCAGTCAAGTATAATATCCTTTCTATATTTGGAAGAAAGAATATTATACATGTACAAGCCTATTACTGTACCACTGATACCAGTCCTGAAAAGAACCTTTGTGGAACTAATAATAACAGCAAGTCTTTAAAATTACCCTCACTGCCTGACAACACTGCTTCCTTCCTGTCCCTATACAAATTGGCAAAAAAAGAGAACGATTAGTGGTTACTGGAACAGCTCTTTTGTGGACCTTGATAGTAACAGCTAATGATGATGATGATGATGATGATGATGATGAAAGACTAATCTGGCTGTCCCTGTAGCATACACCGTCCTTTCCCTTTCTCTAAACTAACAAAAGACACTCAGGCTGCTGCAAGAATCAGCAGCACAGCAAACCTATCAACACCTAACACCTATACCAGTCCTGAAAAGAACTTTTGTGTACCAAATAGCTAGTGGTTTATCTCTCCCTACTCCACACAGGAACCTGTCCCTATCGTAACAGAAGAAAGAATGTAAAATGGCCACCGGATCGGGTGTATTTATAGGTTAGGGGGAATGTCCAAGTGTCCATGTGCTGTCATGTCTCAATTGGCTGTCCTGTATCACATGATAAACGTGTCACCAAAGGTTAAAGTTCTTGTATACATTAAACACGTAAGTCCGCCGCGGCGAACGACGGAAAAAGGCGTTCGAACGTGCGGACCGCGAATGTCGGAAATTCGCCGCGAAACGACCGCCGGGCGAAACGTTCGTCCATCACTAATGACAAGTATTCTTCATAGAAGTTCTAATGGAAAGGGGAAAAAAAAGGTGTGAATTAAATTAAATTTCTAGAAGCATATAACATATGCGTGGAGTTTTAAGACATTCTGACACAATTTATCTGCAGTCTGTTGGTGTCACTCCATTAATTTGATAGGTGTTTGTTGTCAGTATTTATTTTTATAGCAGCTAAAAATGTTCTCTAATATGTGTCTATTAGTACTACTTCTACAACTACTACTACTACTATTATTATTTTTATCTTATATTATTAGTAATAATAATAATAATAATAATAATAATAATAATAATAATAATAATATTATTATTATTATTATTATTATTATTATTATTATTATTATTATATTGTAGTAGTTGTAGTATTAGAAGTAACTGTAATAACATCAATACTAATACTAAAAATGTTGTTGTCATTGTCATTATAATTATGATTATTATTTTAGTAGTAGCAATCATAATTACCATTATTATTATTTATTGCAGCTGTTGTAGCAATGGAAGCAGCTGTAGTAACATCAATACTAGTATTACCAAAAATGTTGTTTTTGTTATTATTATTATTTTAGTAGAAGTAGTAGTAATCATAATTAACATTATCATTCTTATTATTATCATTATTATTATTTTTATATATTTCAGCGGTTGTAGTAATGGAGGCAGTTGTAACACCATAATTACTAGTAGTATCAATTAGGTTGTTGTTGTTTTAGTAGAAGTAGTAGTAATCATAATAACATTAACATATATGAAACATTAACATTAACAGTAATGAAAGTAGCTGTAGTAACATTAATACTAGTAGTACCAAAAATGTTGTTGTTGTCATTATTATTATTAATATTTTAGTAGTAGTAAGCATAATTACCATTATTATTATTATATATTGCAGTGGTTGTAGTGATGAAAGTAGCTGTACTGACACCACAAGTAGTACCAATAATGTACATTAGCAGTAATATTAATTAAAGAAGCTGTAATAATAATACAGTAGCTGTAGTAATATTATTACTATTAGTACCAATAACAACAATATAGGTGATGATGATGATGATGATGATGATGATGATGATGATGATAAGGATAATAATAATAATAATATATTATTATTATTATTATTATTGGTCTGGTAGTACAAATGTTAAACAAAATAATAATAATAATGTTCTGTAATGGATGTAGCTGTAGTGACACCACCAATAATTATATAATAATAATAATCTTGCTGCGGCTGATTATAATTTGTATTATTATTATCACTATGGGTGCTACTTGCATTAATATTAGTACGGCTGCTGAAGTAATGATATTACTTCCATGTCTATAACAAAAAAGCAATAATGTACATTATATTAGTGTTAATAGTAATGAAAGCAGCTGTAATAATACTACAGTAGCTATAGTAATATTTTTACTATTAGTACCAATAATAACAATATATTTGATGTTGAAGATAATACTACTATTACTACTACTGCTACCACTAATAATAATAATATAAAATTATTATTATTAGTAGTAGTAGTATTAATAATAATAATAATAATAATAATTTATTAGTAGAATAATTGTCATGTTGATTAATTATAATAACATTAATGTATTGGTAATGAAATTATTATTATTATTTTTTATAAAAGGGCCCTGTTTACAGAAGCTGTTCCCGGTGCAGGCTGCTCTAGGGAGGGATGCTCATTCAGCCCAATACAGCTTGCCCTTTCTTCAAACAGTAATGTTATTCTAACTAGCTATAATGAATAATAATAATAACAACACTAATAATAATTATCATCATTATTATTATTATAAGTTTGTCTACAGAGATGAGTACAAATACTGTAAATAATGAATTGTTAACGTAGAGTACTATATACATAAACAATTATTATTATTGTTATTATTATACATTTTTGTACAACATATATGCATAAGTGTAATAATAAATAACACATTATTATTGTTTTTATTTTATGAAAAATTATATAAGAGGGAGGAGAGGAGAGCAGCTGAGGTCCTTTTGAAGTGGGAGACAATCCATATTTACATGCTGTATGTGACCCTCTGTAGTGGGGGGACATGAAGTTCTGGTAAGAAGTGATTTTGGCTGTATGGTGGTGGATCAAGCACCTGTCACACAGTAGAAGATTTGATAATTCTTCATACATCTATATTTTTATTTCAGAAGGACTTTGTTGAAATTTGCACGTTTATATATTTTTAACACATTGGGTGATCATATTGTTTATTGTTGATCACTGTTATTATTTATCCTATACCCCGCAATTTCTTATGGGTTGGGGTGTAATAGGTCTATTCGATATTTGCAGTGCACATTATTGTTGAGTTCATGCTTAATGGTTTCTTACCTTATAGAATTTTATGTGGGATTTACGGTTTAGCGCAGCTTATATAATTTTTCATGTGTTTTCTCTGTAGTTATGTGATACAGTTAAGCCACAGCTGAACAAAGTTCTATTGTGAACAATTAGTACACAATTCTTTTTTCTTATCCATTTGTTTTTATTTTAGTAAATCTACAATTTATAATTCTACTATAACCACCTCTAAATTACTACTATTAATAGTATTAGCAAGAACAGCACTGTCAGAATAATTGAAAAATGTATTATTAAATCAATTTTCAACTGGCTTGTAACCATTTCGGTATCCATCCAGCAAAACTCAAGTAGTATAAGTCCAGGCAAATTTTACTACAAGTCTGCCAGTATAAACGATGCAAAGCACTGGGTCGGCCATTAATGGTTTCCTTCTCTGGCATGTGGCCATTGACTCACATGGAAGAGAAATATAGCTCCAATATATTTAGAAAAAAATGTTATATGTGTGACATATAATTACAATATATTGGAAATATATGTCACATATATATATTTTTTTCTAAATATAATAGAAATATATTTCTCTTCCATGTGGGACCAGTGGCGTACTAAGAGTGGGGCGGGGGGTGCGGGCCGCACCGGGTGCCACACCCTGGGGGGGGGTGCCAGGCCAGCGCCCTCCCCCTCCGACTGAAGAGACAGCGCCGTTCTGATCAGTCTCGGGCAGCGGCTGTCACTCACAGCCGAGCAGAGTGAAGCCGCCTCCCCCTCCTCTTGTATGACTACACAGTGCTGTCCATGAAGGAGAAGGAGGGGGAGGCGGCTTCACTGAAGCCGCCTCCCTCTCCTCCTCCTCCTCCATACACAGCACTGTGTAGCCATACAAGAGGAGGGGGAGGCGGCTTCACTCTGCTCCGCTGTGAGTGACAGCCGCTGCCCGAGACTGATCAGAACAGCGCAACGCAACCACAGAGAAGGGGATTATTGCGCCAGGTCCCGGATCACTGCCGACAGGTGTCACTGGCTCTGTGTCCTCCCGGTACAGGTCAGTGCTGGTCATACAGAGAGAGACCAAGGAGGGGGAGGGGGGGTGTGAAGATATTCTCTGCAGCTCTTATTATGTAACCGCAAGATGCAGCTGAGGAGGACTACAAGTCCCAACATACCGGGCTGTGTGGGCTTACAGTTCTCCTCTGCTGAGCATAGCAGCTTTGTATGCTTGGACTTGTAGTCCTCCATAGTGCAGCCTTGCATGCTGGGACTTGTAGGCCTCCTCTGTAGTACAGTGCAGCCTTGCATGCTGGGACTTGTAGTCCTCTGTAATGCAGTGCAGCCTTGCTTGCTGGGACTTGTAGTCCTCTTCTGTAGCGCAGTGCAGCTCTGCATGCTGGGACTTGTAGTCCTCTTCTGTAGTGCAGTGCAGCCTTACATGCTGGGAGGTGTGGTCCTCCTCAGTAGTACAGTGCATGCTGGGACTTGTAGTCCTCCTCTGTAATGCAGTGCAGCCTTGCATACTGGGACTTGTAGTCCCCTTCTATAGTGCAGTGCAGCCTTGCATGCTGGGACCTGTGGCCCTCTATAGTGCAGAGTAGCCTTGCATGCTGGGACCTGTGGTCCTCCTCTGTAATCCAGTGGAGGCCTTGCATGCTGGGACACGTAGTCATCTATAGTGCAGTGCAGCCTTGCATGCTGGGACCTGTGGTCCTCTATAGTGCAGAGTAGCCTTGCATGCTGGGACTTGTGGTCCTCCTTGGTAATGCAGTGCAGCCTTGCATGCTGGGACTTGTAGTCCTCTATAGTGCAGTGCTGCCTTGCATGCTGGGATTTGTGGCCCTCCTCTGTAGTACAGTGCGTGCTGGGACTTGTAGCCCTCCTCTGTAATGCATTGCAGACTTGCATGCTGGGATATGTAGTCCTCTTATTTGGTGGGGTCTACAATGAAGATGGGGGGTCTGTACTGTAGGGGGTCTGTGTAACATGCAGGGGGTCCAGAGCTGTGAGGGGCTGTGTAATGTAAAGGGATGCAGAGGTGCAGGGTGCTGTGTAATGTAAAGGGGTCCAGAGATGCAGTTGTGGAGAGGGGGGGTACAAAGTAGTGACAAAAAGATATTGAAGGATGCAGAGGTATGCAGGGGGCAAAGTGAGGTGTTTTTACATTTTAAGGTGGGGGGGGGGGGGTGCCAGGCATAGGATCCGCCCCGGGTGCCAAATGCTCTAGGTACGCCCCTGTGTGGGACTAGTGATGGACGAACTTCCGACGGGACGTTTCGCGAACGCGAAACGCGAACGGACACAAACGTTCGCGAAAACGACCGTTCGCCGCGGGCTCCATTGACTTCAATGGGAGGCGAATTTCGCAAACCTTTAGGTCGAATTTGCGGCCACGGGGTAATTATTAGGGGGTAGCACGTAGTCCCACCACCTGGACAATAGCATAATACATGTATGAGGTGAATTTGGGATCGATAACTACAAGCATTTTTTTTTTATTTGGGAAATTGTTCTGACAATTCAGGACTATGGAGCTAATGAAGGCAATGGAGGAGAGGGAAGGTCAGGGACCAGGGTAGGCAAACAAGAGGGTGCAGGAGATACAGAGCACTGACAGCAGCACCGTAATACAGAGCACTGACATCAGCACCGTGACATACAGCGCTGACAGCAGCTCCGTGACATACAGCGCTGACAGCAGCTCCGTGACATACAGCGCTGACAGCAGCTCCGTGACATACAGCGCTGACAGCAGCTCCGTGACATACAGCGCTGACAGCAGCTCCGTGACATACAGCGCTGACAGCAGCACCGTGACATACAGCGCTGACAGCAGCTCCGTGACATACAGCGCTGACAGCAGCTCCGTGACATACAGCGCTGACAGCAGCTCCGTGACATACAGCACTGACAGCAGCTCCGTGACATACAGCGCTGACAGCAGCTCCGTGACATACAGCGCTGACAGCAGCACCGTGACATACAGCGCTGACAGCAGCTCCGTGACATACAGCGCTGACAGCAGCTCCGTGACATACAGCGCTGACAGCAGCTCCGTGACATACAGCGCTGACAGCAGCTCCGTGACATACAGCGCTGACAGCAGCTCCGTGACATACAGCGCTGACAGCAGCTCCGTGACATACAGCGCTGACAGCAGCTCCGTGACATACAGCGCTGACAGCAGCTCCGTGACATACAGCGCTGACAGCAGCTCCGTGACATACAGCGCTGACAGCAGCTCCGTGACATACAGCGCTGACAGCAGCTCCGTGACATACAGCGCTGACAGCAGCACCGTAAGCAGCCCCAGGAGGAAGTCAGCACAGCACAGGGATGGTGTGATCCCCTCATAATAAGAACCCCCAGGAGGAAGTCAGCACAGCACAGGGATGGTGGGAGCCCCTCATAATAAGAACACCCAGGAGGAAGTCAGCACAGCACAGGGATGGTGGGAACCCCTCATAATAAGCAGCCCCAGTAGAAATATGACACCGCTCAACCTCTTCAAAGAGGAGGGTAGGGGCATATAGTACGGTGTGCTTTTTTGGGTCAGGGAAGTGAGCCAAATGAATTAAGAAGGTCTGTGTGCTTGATTCCAAAAATTGTTTATAGACATATACATGGTCTACTGATCACATGTGTTGAATTCCTCCGAGATCCATGCCTCATTCATTTTTAGAAATGTGAGGTAGTTAACACTGTGGTGAGCTAGGCGAGTACGCTTATCGGTCACAATCCCCCCTGCTGCGCTGAACGTCCTTTCGGACAGGACACTGGATGAGGGGCAAGCCAACAGTTCGATTGCAAATTGGGCAAGCTCTGGCCAGAGGTCAAGCCTGCCCACCCAGTAGTCTAGGGGTTCATCACTCCTCAGAGCGTCCACATCGGCCGTTAACCCAATGTAGTCGGACACCTGACGGTCTAGGCGTTCCCTGATGCTGGATCCGGATGACACCTGTCGATGGGTCGGCTGAAAGAATGACCTCATATCCGAAGTCACCAACACATCTTCAAACCGGCCTCTTCTTGCAGGCGCTGTTGGATTGGTACCCGCAAATCCTTCTCTGGGAGTGGGAATTGCTCCTCTGCCAGCGCACGCAAAAGCAGAATGCAGCATTTCTCGAAGCAAGGCCTGGAAGTGCTGCATTCTGACAGCCCTCTGCGACGGCGGTAACATTTCCGCCATTTTGTGTTTGTACCGGGGGTCTAAGTACGTTGCCACCCAGTACTGGTCCTTGACCCTCATGCTTTTTATACGGGGGTCCCTATTAAAACACTGGAGCATGAAGGCCCCCATTTGCACTAAAGTGGAAGCGGTGTGGTGGCCTGGCTCCTGCTCATCATCCAGGATAATGTCGTCCTCTTCATTCTCCTCTCCCCATCCTCGCACAACAGGGATCCCAGAAAGGTTTAAAGCATGCTCTTCTTGCTCCTGCTCATCCGCCCCGGCACCATCCTCCTCTGACTCCTCATCAGACTCCTGTTGTTGACTTGTCTCAGATAGAGTAGCCCCCCCTGGGAATTCATCCAGCATTGCGACTTCCTCATCTTCCCGCTCCTGCTCCTCCACAGCCTGATCAATGACACGACGCAATGCACGCTCCAGAAAGAAGGCATAAGGTACCATGTCACTGATGGCGCCATGGCTGCGACTGACCAGTTTGGTGATCTCCTCAAATGGCCGCAGAAGTCTGCATGTGTCGCGCATGAGCAGCCACTGGCGCGGTGAAAAAAAACCCAGCTCCCCAGAACCGTTTCTTTCGCAGAGTTCATACAGGTAGACGTTAACTGCACGTTTCTGCTGGAGCAGCCTATCAAGCATATAGAAGGTTGAGTTCCATCGCGTCGGGCAATCGCAAATAAGACGTCTGACCGGCAGATGGTGTCGCCGCTGAATGTCAGCAAGGCGAGCCATGGCCGTGTAAGATCTTCTGAAATGGGCCGAGATTTTCCTTGCCTGCCGCAAGATGTCCTGGACCCCAGGGTATTTGACAAGGAATCGCTGCACGACCAAGTTTAAGACGTGTGCCATGCACGGCACGTGCGTGATTTTGCCCTGTTTCAATGCGCTAAGCAGATTGGCACCGTTGTCACACACCACTTTACCAACTGTCAAATTGAGCGGTGTTAGCCACTCATCTGCCTGTGAACGCAAAGCTGAAAGGAGTGCCGGGCCAGTGTGGCTCTTTGCTTCCAGGCACAACAGACGCAGCACGGCATGGCAACGTCTCACCTGGCATGTGGAATAGGTTCTGGGGAGCTTGGGCGGTGCAGTGGAAGAGACGCTAGCAGCGGAAAAGGAGGAGGCAGCTGAGGAGGAGAGGGAGGAGGATGGAGTAGGAGGAGGAGAAGAAGAGTCAGGCCTGCATGCAATCCGTGGCGGTAAAACCAAATCTACACGGGTGCCACGGGTTACATGCTTGACGGCCGTCAGAAGGTTCACCCAGTGGGCAGTAAAACTGATATACCTTCCCTGCCCGTGTTTGCTAGACCACGTGTCTGTGGTCAGATGTATCTTGGCACCGACACTGTGTGCCAGAGATACATTCACTTGCCGCTGAACATGGCCATATAGCTCTGGGATGCCCTTCTCTGAGAAATACTTCCTTCCTGGGACCTTCCATTGTGGTGTTCCAATGGCCACAAATTTGCGAAAGGCCTCCGAGTCCACCAGTTTATATGGCAGTAGTTGGCGGGCTATGAGTTCTGACAAGCCAGCCGCCAACCGTTGGGCAAGAGGGTTATCCGGCGTCATCATTTTTTTACGCTCAAACATTAGGCCCACGGAAGCCTGCCTTTTTGCAGAAAAATGTGAGCTTGGCGTGATGGAAGGTGGAGTGGAGGACAATTGTGAGGAGAGAGGAGAAGGAGAAGTAGAAGACGAGGCTGGACGGTGAGAGCCTGCAGTGTGGCTTTGTGTGTTCCGTTGCTCCCACTGGGCTCGGTGATGGCTGCTCATGTGCCTTCTTAAGGCGGTCGTCCCTAGGTGAGTATTGGGCTTACCGCGACTAACGCGTTGACTGCAAAGATTGCAGATGGCAACGCTATTGTCAGCAGCGGACACGTTAAAAAAAGCCCACACTGCGGAGCCATGTGCCGGTGTCCTGGGAGCGCCAGATGTGACCGTACATGGTCGATGACTCGCTCCTGATACATTTGCAGTCTGCTTTGTCCCTGCTGTGCAATGTAAGTCATTGCTGCTTCTCCTCCCTATCTGCTGGTCCATATCTCCCTCTGAACTCCCCTCCTCTTCCTCTCTTGTGGGCACCCACGTGACATCACTAGACACGTCATCATCAACGTCACCTTCCCCACCGCTATAAGTAGAGTAGGCAGCAACACCGGGGACCAACCTCCTCCTTGGGCTGATCTGGGTACTGGCGTCAGACTGCTGAGTAGCGCTTGTTGCTACCTCCTCTTCCTGATCCAATACCAAGAGTGGCTGCGCATCAGAAATGTCCTCTTGATATGGATCGGAAAATAATTCCAGTGACTCAAGCGGAAGGTATGTGGTGGTGGTGGTGGTGGTCGTGTTGTTGGTGGTAGTGTCTTTGGGGGTGCACATAGCAGAGAGTGAAGAAGAGGGTGCAGATCGAGAGGATGAGGAGGGTGCAGAAGAGTAAGGCTGAGCGAGCCACTCAACCAAGTCTGGTGCATCCTTTAAAGTAATTGAACGCACCTTCTGCAACTTCCCACTTTGGCTCAAGCCTGTTGCTCCTGCCCTACCCCTACCACCCCTGCGGAAGGGCCTGCCTCTTCCTCTGCATGTCATTTTTTAAATGACCCTGTGACAAAACTCTTAGTCCCTATACCGCTGAAGGACTGCTGCAGTATAGGTGAGCGGTCAGCAGTGGTGCACGTCAACCCTATCTATTGTGGACCTATAGCGGTCCTTACAGAACAGCAGACTGTACCGCACTCAAGCCTATGTACCGTAGCACCCTATACCAAGTTACCAGTCCTTATAAGAACTTTTGTGGACCAAGCAGGTTGTGTATTAGTGTTTAGCAGACTGTACGTCAGTCCCTATACCGCTGAAGGACTGCTGCAGTATAGGGCAGCGGTCAGCAGTGGTGCACGTCAACCCTATCTATTGTGGACCGATAGCGGTCCTTACAGAACAGCAGACTGTACCGCACTCAAGCCTATGTACCGTAGCACCCTATACCAAGTTACCAGTCCTTATAAGAACTTTTGTGGACCAAGCAGGTTGTGTATTAGTGTTTAGCAGACTGTACGTCAGTCCCTATACCGCTGAAGGACTGCTGCAGTATAGGGCAGCGGTCAGCAGTGGTGCACGTCAACCCTATCTATTGTGGACCGATAGCGGTCCTTACAGAACAGCAGACTGTACCGCACTCAAGCCTATGTACCGTAGCACCCTATACCAAGTTACCAGTCCTTATAAGAACTTTTGTGGAACAAGCAGGTTGTGTGTTAGTGATTAGCAGACTGTACGTCAGTCCCTATACCGCTGAAGGACTGCTGCAGTATAGGTGAGCGGTCAGCAGTGGTGCACGTCAACCCTATCTATTGTGGACCGATAGCGGTCCTTACAGAACAGCAGACTGTACCGCACTCAAGCCTATGTACCGTAGCACCCTATACCAAGTTACCAGTCCTTATAAGAACTTTTGTGGAACAAGCAGGTTGTGTGTTAGTGATTAGCAGACTGTACGTCAGTCCCTATACCGCTGAAGGACTGCTGCAGTATAGGTGAGCGGTCAGCAGTGGTGCACGTCAACCCTATCTATTGTGGACCGATAGCGGTCCTTACAGAACAGCAGACTGTACCGCACTCAAGCCTATGTACCGTAGCACCCTATACCAAGTTACCAGTCCTTATAAGAACTTTTGTGGACCAAGCAGGTTGTGTATTAGTGTTTAGCAGACTGTACGTCAGTCCCTATACCGCTGAAGGACTGCTGCAGTATAGGGCAGCGGTCAGCAGTGGTGCACGTCAACCCTATCTATTGTGGACCGATAGCGGTCCTTACAGAACAGCAGACTGTACCGCACTCAAGCCTATGTACCGTAGCACCCTATACCAAGTTACCAGTCCTTATAAGAACTTTTGTGGAACAAGCAGGTTGTGTGTTAGTGATTAGCAGACTGTACGTCAGTCCCTATACCGCTGAAGGACTGCTGCAGTATAGGGCAGCGGTCAGCAGTGGTGCACGTCAACCCTATCTATTGTGGACCGATAGCGGTCCTTACAGAACAGCAGACTGTACCGCACTCAAGCCTATGTACCGTAGCACCCTATACCAAGTTACCAGTCCTTATAAGAACTTTTGTGGAACAAGCAGGTTGTGTGTTAGTGATTAGCAGACTGTACGTCAGTCCCTATACCGCTGAAGGACTGCTGCAGTATAGGTGAGCGGTCAGCAGTGGTGCACGTCAACCCTATCTATTGTGGACCGATAGCGGTCCTTACAGAACAGCAGACTGTACCGCACTCAAGCCTATGTACCGTAGCACCCTATACCAAGTTACCAGTCCTTATAAGAACTTTTGTGGACCAAGCAGGTTGTGTATTAGTGTTTAGCAGACTGTACGTCAGTCCCTATACCGCTGAAGGACTGCTGCAGTATAGGGCAGCGGTCAGCAGTGGTGCACGTCAACCCTATCTATTGTGGACCGATAGCGGTCCTTACAGAACAGCAGACTGTACCGCACTCAAGCCTATGTACCGTAGCACCCTATACCAAGTTACCAGTCCTTATAAGAACTTTTGTGGACCAAGCAGGTTGTGTATTAGTGTTTAGCAGACTGTACGTCAGTCCCTATACCGCTGAAGGACTGCTGCAGTATAGGGCAGCGGTCAGCAGTGGTGCACGTCAACCCTATCTATTGTGGACCGATAGCGGTCCTTACAGAACAGCAGACTGTACCGCACTCAAGCCTATGTACCGTAGCACCCTATACCAAGTTACCAGTCCTTATAAGAACTTTTGTGGACCAAGCAGGTTGTGTATTAGTGTTTAGCAGACTGTACGTCAGTCCCTATACCGCTGAAGGACTGCTGCAGTATAGGGCAGCGGTCAGCAGTGGTGCACGTCAACCCTATCTATTGTGGACCGATAGCGGTCCTTACAGAACAGCAGACTGTACCGCACTCAAGCCTATGTACCGTAGCACCCTATACCAAGTTACCAGTCCTTATAAGAACTTTTGTGGAACAAGCAGGTTGTGTGTTAGTGATTAGCAGACTGTACGTCAGTCCCTATACCGCTGAAGGACTGCTGCAGTATAGGTGAGCGGTCAGCAGTGGTGCACGTCAACCCTATCTATTGTGGACCGATAGCGGTCCTTACAGAACAGCAGACTGTACCGCACTCAAGCCTATGTACCGTAGCACCCTATACCAAGTTACCAGTCCTTATAAGAACTTTTGTGGACCAAGCAGGTTGTGTATTAGTGTTTAGCAGACTGTACGTCAGTCCCTATACCGCTGAAGGACTGCTGCAGTATAGGGCAGCGGTCAGCAGTGGTGCACGTCAACCCTATCTATTGTGGACCGATAGCGGTCCTTACAGAACAGCAGACTGTACCGCACTCAAGCCTATGTACCGTAGCACCCTATACCAAGTTACCAGTCCTTATAAGAACTTTTGTGGACCAAGCAGGTTGTGTGTTAGTGTTTAGCAGACTGTACGTCAGTCCCTATACCGCTGAAGGACTGCTGCAGTATAGGGCAGCGGTCAGCAGTGGTGCACGTCAACCCTATCTATTGTGGACCGATAGCGGTCCTTACAGAACAGCAGACTGTACCGCACTCAAGCCTATGTACCGTAGCACCCTATACCAAGTTACCAGTCCTTATAAGAACTTTTGTGGAACAAGCAGGTTGTGTGTTAGTGATTAGCAGACTGTACGTCAGTCCCTATACCGCTGAAGGACTGCTGCAGTATAGGTGAGCGGTCAGCAGTGGTGCACGTCAACCCTATCTATTGTGGACCGATAGCGGTCCTTACAGAACAGCAGACTGTACCGCACTCAAGCCTATGTACCGTAGCACCCTATACCAAGTTACCAGTCCTTATAAGAACTTTTGTGGACCAAGCAGGTTGTGTATTAGTGTTTAGCAGACTGTACGTCAGTCCCTATACCGCTGAAGGACTGCTGCAGTATAGGGCAGCGGTCAGCAGTGGTGCACGTCAACCCTATCTATTGTGGACCGATAGCGGTCCTTACAGAACAGCAGACTGTACCGCACTCAAGCCTATGTACCGTAGCACCCTATACCAAGTTACCAGTCCTTATAAGAACTTTTGTGGACCAAGCAGGTTGTGTATTAGTGTTTAGCAGACTGTACGTCAGTCCCTATACCGCTGAAGGACTGCTGCAGTATAGGGCAGCGGTCAGCAGTGGTGCACGTCAACCCTATCTATTGTGGACCGATAGCGGTCCTTACAGAACAGCAGACTGTACCGCACTCAAGCCTATGTACCGTAGCACCCTATACCAAGTTACCAGTCCTTATAAGAACTTTTGTGGAACAAGCAGGTTGTGTGTTAGTGATTAGCAGACTGTACGTCAGTCCCTATACCGCTGAAGGACTGCTGCAGTATAGGGCAGCGGTCAGCAGTGGTGCACGTCAACCCTATCTATTGTGGACCGATAGCGGTCCTTACAGAACAGCAGACTGTACCGCACTCAAGCCTATGTACCGTAGCACCCTATACCAAGTTACCAGTCCTTATAAGAACTTTTGTGGAACAAGTGAGTTGTGAATGTTTAGCAGACTGCAGCAGAAGGGCAGCAGTCAAGTATAATATCCTTTCTATATTTGGAAGAAAGAATATTATACATGTACAAGCCTATTACTGTACCACTGATACCAGTCCTGAAAAGAACCTTTGTGGAACTAATAATAACAGCAAGTCTTTAAAATTACCCTCACTGCCTGACAACACTGCTTCCTTCCTGTCCCTATACAAATTGGCAAAAAAAGAGAACGATTAGTGGTTACTGGAACAGCTCTTTTGTGGACCTTGATAGTAACAGCTAATGATGATGATGATGATGATGATGATGAAAGACTAATCTGGCTGTCCCTGTAGCATACACCGTCCTTTCCCTTTCTCTAAACTAACAAAAGACACTCAGGCTGCTGCAAGAATCAGCAGCACAGCAAACCTATCAACACCTAACACCTATACCAGTCCTGAAAAGAACTTTTGTGTACCAAATAGCTAGTGGTTTATCTCTCCCTACTCCACACAGGAACCTGTCCCTATCTTAACAGAAGAAAGAATGTAAAATGGCCACCGGATCGGGTGTATTTATAGGTTAGGGGGAATGTACAAGTGTCCATGTGCTGTCATGTCTCAATTGGCTGTCCTGTATCACATGATAAACGTGTCACCAAAGGTTAAAGTTCTTGTATACATTAAACACGTAAGTCCGCCGCGGCGAACGACGGAAAAAGGCGTTCGAACGTGCGGACCGCGAATGTCGGAAATTCGCCGCGAAACGACCGCCGGGCGAACCGTTCGGCCATCACTATGTGGGACGACACACTGAAATTAAAGAAGGTTTAAACTCCAAATGAATAACATTCAATTCACTGTGTATAATAAACTATTGCCTACAAAAAAAAAAACTTTTCACACTCTTTGTTAATGTTTTTATGCTTCGGATCTCCTGAAAATGACTTTGGAAATTATATTAATGTGTTAAATGTGAGACTTTAGTAATTGGATTTACTTTAAGACCTCTGAAATGCATCATTGTTGAGTGCACTCAAATCAGAGACAGCCATGCAATTGGTATTTTTTAGAAGAACGGCAGTGGTTGGCCACGTATTTCTCACAAATCAAGATTTCCATAAAAGAAGAAAAGTGAACCTTTTCAGTTTCTCGGTTCTATTTCTTCCTTTGCACGGGAATGCAGCAACTCATTCCAAGGAGCGCAGGCAGAGACAGATTGCCCATGCCCATAGAATTATCTCTGAAGCGTACCGGGCCGTCTCCTCTTAGCATTAAGCTCTGAAATTAGAATACATAAAAAAATTAAATAGCTCTCTTCCATCATTCTCATCTCCCTGAGCGGTGTACAAAGGAGTTAGGACCTGGTAAAATTGCCTTGCAAGAATCGATGAGAAGAAGCTGTATGATTGGAAGCCTCATTGCTCAACCCTTTTCTCTCCTCTTCCCAGCCTCTTCTGTACATGCAGAACACCTGATTGGATTCAAGTGCTGCCCCTCCTTCTCCCAGTCTAAGGCCCGGTTCACACTGGTTCAACATACGCTCTAACTTTGGGAGCACATGACGTGTATAAATCAATGGTTTCCTATGAGAGTCATATTAACATGTCTGACACAAGTCAGTCCGACTTTGAAAAAGGTTCCTGCACTACTTTGGTCCAACTTTGATCCGACTTTAGTCCATTCAATATTATTGATGTCATATCAAAGTCGGTTCATTATCTTAATTGATCTGACTTTGGCACGCAACGTGTGGTCTGAGGATCTTAAAAGGTAAACCCCACACCAAAATAAAAATAAATAAAAAAAACATGGTGTGGGGTTTCCCTCCAATTCCATTTGGGTCTGGTATGGATCTTGAGGGGGATCTTGGGTCTGGTATGGATCTTGGATGCAGAATAAAAAAGAAATAGGCAAAATCCATACCAGATCCTTATCTAAGCATGCAGCCCGGCAGATCAGGAAGGGGAAGGGGCAGCGAACGAGTGCCCCCCTTCCTGGATCACACCAGGCAGCATGCCCTCAACATAGGGTGGTGGGTGCTTTGGGACGGTGGGGCTCTGCACCCATGTTGATGAGGACAAGGGTCTCTTCCTGACAGCCGTGGGCAGTGGTTGTGGAGGTCTGGCGGGCAGGGGGCTTATCTGAATCTGGAAGCTCCCTTTAACAAGGGGGCCCCCAGATCCCACCCTTCCCCCATGTGAATAAGTATGGGGTACATTGTACCCCTACTCATTCACCCAAAAAAGTGTCAAAAATAAATCAAAACAGTACACAAGTTTTTGACAAAGTCTTTTATTAAATTGTCTCCATTGTGTCTTCTTTCTCCGATGATGTCTTCTCCCTCCAGTTCTTCTCCCTCCAATGTCTTCTTCCTTTGTTTCTTCCTCTGGTTCTTCTCCCTTTGCTGTCTTCTTCCTCTGGTCCTTCCTCCAGTTCTTTTCTCTCCGCTGTCTTCTCCCTCTGGTCCTTCCTCCAGTTCTTCTCTCTCCGCTGTCTTCTTCCTCTGCCGGTTCTTTTCCCTCTGGTGTTGTCTTTTACCGCTGTTGTGTTGCATTTTGCTGTCTGACATTTCTTACATAGCTATAAGGCGTGGCCATCCAGTGATGTCAACTGGAGACCACGCCCCCTTGTTACGTCACCCCCCTCATCAGGCCCCTGGGTGGTGACCTCACAAGGGGCAGGGTCTTCAGATTATGTTACTGGATGGCCACACCCCATGGCTAAATAAGATATATATAAAAAGAGGCAGACAGTGGGAGCTAGCATTGGGAGAAAACATCACCACCAGAGGGAGAAGAACCGGCAGAGGGAGAAGACAGCGGAGGGAGAAGACTTTACTGGAGAAAGAAGACAGGTTGGAGATACTTTGAGAAAGGACTTTGTCAAAAACCTGTGTACTGTTTTTATTTACTTTTGACACTTTTTTTGGTACCCCAAACCCATTCACAAAGGGGGTGGCCGGGATCTGGGGGCCCCCTTGTTAAAGGGGACTTCCAGGTTCTTATAAGCCCTCTACCCTCAGACCCCACAGCCACCGCCCACGGTTGTCAGGAAGAGGCCCTTGTCCCCATCAACATGGGGTGGGGGGGAGCAGAGCTTAAAGTGGTTGCAAACCACTTTGACCTACAGGTAAGCCTAGATTAAGGGTTACCTGTAGGTCCAAGAAATATCTCCTAAACCATATATTTACCTGAAGACAGCCACCGCTGTCTACGGCGCATGCACCTTAGACAGCGGCGCGCAGGCGCACTGGATAAGCTGCAGATCGCGGCGATATGCCGCAAGTGTCGGCTCCCGTGCAAATCACAGCGCCGGAGCAGCGAGACCAACGGAGACCCACCAAGAAGATGGATGCTCGGAACTACAGGGGACAGCGGTGACTTCGCTGGCTCCTGTGTCAGGTAAGTGACACATAATGGACTACTAAGGCACACATTACACAAATTAACACTTGTTAGGCACACACCTAAACACTTGATTATCCAAGATGTCAAGCCCTTCCCAGCCAGTTTAATTAGTACAATGACAGTGTATAGTATTATCACTGATCTCTCTATTAGTGTCACTGGGGATACCAGTTTCAGTTAGTTAGTTCCCACCCAGTATCAGTTTTTCCGCATACACACGAGCGCAATGTCCGACAGAAAAAGTCAGATGGGAGCTTTGCATTGTATATTCTGATCATGTGTATGCTCCATCAGACGTCGAAAATTCTGACGGACCTAAAAAACATGTTCTAAATATTTCCGACTGAACCAATTCCTATCAGGGAAAACCGCTCGTCTCTGTGCTGTTCTGACGGACCAAAGATGACGCATGCTCTGAAGCAAGTAGGAGACGGAAGCTATTGGCTATTCAATTTCGTTTTTCTAGTCCCGTCATACGTGTTGTACGTCACCGCGTTCTTGACGGCCGGACTTTGGTGTGATCGTGTGTAGGCAAGACAGTTTCAGCAGAATTCCGTCAGAAATCCGTCGGAAAAACCTTCAGAGTTTATTCCGACGTGAAAACCGGTCGTGTGGACATGGCATTAGTGTCAGATTTCATGCAGCACTATCACAATCCCACTATAAGTCGCTGATCACCGCTAGTGATGGACGAACTTCCGACGGGACGTTTCGCGAAAGCGAAATGCGAACGGACCCAAACGTTCGCGAAACCGAACGTTCGCCGCGGGCCCCATTGACTTCAATGGGAGGCGAACTTTGCAAACCTTCATGTCGAATTTGCGGCCACGTGGTAATTATTAGGGGGTAAAACGTAGTCCCACCATCTGGACAATGACATAATACATGTATGAGGTGAATTTGGGATCGATAACTACAAGCATTTTTATTTTATTTGGGAAATTGTTCTAACAATTCAGGACTATGGAGCTAATGAAGGCAATGGAGGAGAGGGAAGGTCAGGGACCAGGGTAGGCAAAGAAGAGGGTGCAGGAGATGATCACCAGCAGCGTGACATACCGGAATGACACATGCACCGTGATAGAGGCATCTGACAGCAGCACCGTAATACAGAGCACTGACAGCAGCACCGTGACATACAGCGCTGACAGCAGCACCGTGACATACAGCGCTGACAGCAGCACCGTGACATACAGCGCTGACAGCAGCACCGTGACATACAGCGCTGACAGCAGCACCGTGACATACAGCGCTGACAGCAGCACCGTGACATACAGCGCTGACAGCAGCACCGTGACATACAGCGCTGACAGCAGCACCGTGACATACAGCGCTGACAGCAGCACCGTGACATACAGCGCTGACAGCAGCACCGTGACATACAGCACTGACAGCAGCACCGTAAGCAGCCCCAGGAGGAAGTCAGCACAGCACAGGGATGGTGTGATCCCCTCATAATAAGAACCCCCAGGAGGAAGTCAGCACAGCACAGGGATAGTGTGATCCCTTCATAATAAGAACCCCCAGGAGGAAGTCAGCACAGCACAGGGATATCATAAGCAGCCCCAGTAGAAATATGACACCGCTCAACCTCTTCAAAGAGGAGGGTAGGGGCATATAGTACGGTGTGCTTTTTTGGGTCAAGGAAGTGAGCCAAATGAATTAAGAAGGTCTGTGTGCTTGATTAAAAAAATAGTTTATAGACATATACATGGTCTACTGGTCACATGTGTTGAATTCCTCCGAGATCCATGCCTCATTCATTTTTAGAAATGTGAGGTAGTTAACACTGTCGTGAGCTAGGCGAGTACGCTTATCGGTCACAATCCCCCCTGCTGCGCTGAACGTCCTTTCGGACAGGACACTGGATGAGGGGCAAGCCAACAGTTCGATTGCAAATTGGGCAAGCTCTGGCCAGAGGTCAAGCCTGCCCACCCAGTAGTCTAGGGGTTCATCACTCCTCAGAGCGTCCACATCGGCCGTTAACCCAATGTAGTCGGACACCTGACGGTCTAGGCGTTCCCTGATGCTGGATCCGGATGACACCTGTCGATGGGTCGGCTGAAAGAATGACCTCATATCCGAAGTCACCAACACATCTTCAAACCGGCCTCTTCTTGCAGGCGCTGTTGGATTGGTACCCGCAAATCCTTCTCTGGGAGTGGGAATTGCTCCTCTGCCAGCGCACGCAAAAGCAGAATGCAGCATTTCTCGAAGCAAGGCCTGGAAGTGCTGCATTCTGACAGCCCTCTGCGACGGCGGTAACATTTCCGCCATTTTGTGTTTGTACCGGGGGTCTAAGTACGTTGCCACCCAGTACTGGTCCTTGACCCTCATGCTTTTTATACGGGGGTCCCTATTAAAACACTGGAGCATGAAGGCCCCCATTTGCACTAAAGTGGAAGCGGTGTGGTGGCCTGGCTCCTGCTCATCATCCAGGATAATGTCGTCCTCTTCATTCTCCTCTCCCCATCCTCGCACAACAGGGATCCCAGAAAGGTTTAAAGCATGCTCTTCTTGCTCCTGCTCATCCGCCCCGGCACCATCCTCCTCTGACTCCTCATCAGACTCCTGTTGTTGACTTGTCTCAGATAGAGTAGCCCCCCCTGGGAATTCATCCAGCATTGCGACTTCCTCATCTTCCCGCTCCTGCTCCTCCACAGCCTGATCAATGACACGACGCAATGCACGCTCCAGAAAGAAGGCATAAGGTACCATGTCACTGATGGCGCCATGGCTGCGACTGACCAGTTTGGTGATCTCCTCAAATGGCCGCAGAAGTCTGCATGTGTCGCGCATGAGCAGCCACTGGCGCGGTGAAAAAAAACCCAGCTCCCCAGAACCGTTTCTTTCGCAGAGTTCATACAGGTAGACGTTAACTGCACGTTTCTGCTGGAGCAGCCTATCAAGCATATAGAAGGTTGAGTTCCATCGCGTCGGGCAATCGCAAATAAGACGTCTGACCGGCAGATGGTGTCGCCGCTGAATGTCAGCAAGGCGAGCCATGGCCGTGTAAGATCTTCTGAAATGGGCCGAGATTTTCCTTGCCTGCCGCAAGATGTCCTGGACCCCAGGGTATTTGACAAGGAATCGCTGCACGACCAAGTTTAAGACGTGTGCCATGCACGGCACGTGCGTGATTTTGCCCTGTTTCAATGCGCTAAGCAGATTGGCACCGTTGTCACACACCACTTTACCAACTGTCAAATTGAGCGGTGTTAGCCACTCATCTGCCTGTGAACGCAAAGCTGAAAGGAGTGCCGGGCCAGTGTGGCTCTTTGCTTCCAGGCACAACAGACGCAGCACGGCATGGCAACGTCTCACCTGGCATGTGGAATAGGTTCTGGGGAGCTTGGGCGGTGCAGCGGAAGAGACGCTAGCAGCGGAAAAGGAGGAGGCAGCTGAGGAGGAGAGGGAGGAGGATGGAGTAGGAGGAGGAGAAGAAGAGTCAGGCCTGCATGCAATCCGTGGCGGTAAAACCAAATCTACACGGGTGCCACGGGTTACATGCTTGACGGCCGTCAGAAGGTTCACCCAGTGGGCAGTAAAACTGATATACCTTCCCTGCCCGTGTTTGCTAGACCACGTGTCTGTGGTCAGATGTATCTTGGCACCGACACTGTGTGCCAGAGATACATTCACTTGCCGCTGAACATGGCCATATAGCTCTGGGATGCCCTTCTCTGAGAAATACTTCCTTCCTGGGACCTTCCATTGTGGTGTTCCAATGGCCACAAATTTGCGAAAGGCCTCCGAGTCCACCAGTTTATATGGCAGTAGTTGGCGGGCTATGAGTTCTGACAAGCCAGCCGCCAACCGTTGGGCAAGAGGGTTATCCGGCGTCATCATTTTTTTACGCTCAAACATTAGGCCCACGGAAGCCTGCCTTTTTGCAGAAAAATGTGAGCTTGGCGTGATGGAAGGTGGAGTGGAGGACAATTGTGAGGAGAGAGGAGAAGGAGAAGTAGAAGACGAGGCTGGACGGTGAGAGCCTGCAGTGTGGCTTTGTGTGTTCCGTTGCTCCCACTGGGCTCGGTGATGGCTGCTCATGTGCCTTCTTAAGGCGGTCGTCCCTAGGTGAGTATTGGGCTTACCGCGACTAACGCGTTGACTGCAAAGATTGCAGATGGCAACGCTATTGTCAGCAGCGGACACGTTAAAAAAAGCCCACACTGCGGAGCCATGTGCCGGTGTCCTGGGAGCGCCAGATGTGACCGTACATGGTCGATGACTCGCTCCTGATACATTTGCAGTCTGCTTTGTCCCTCCTGTGCAATGTAAGTTATTCCTGCTTCTCCTCCCTATCTGCTGGTCCATATCTCCCTCTGAACTCCCCTCCTCTTCCTCTCTTGTGGGCACCCACGTGACATCACTAGACACGTCATCATCAACGTCACCTTCCCCACCGCTATAAGTAGAGATCTCGGAGTAGGCAGCAACACCGGGGACCAACCTCCTCCTTGGGCTGATCTGGGTACTGTCGTCAGACTGCTGAGTAGCGCTTGTTGCTACCTCCTCTTCCTGATCCAATACCAAGAGTGGCTGCGCATCAGAAATGTCCTCTTGATATGGATCGGAAAATAATTCCAGTGACTCAAGCGGAAGGTATGTGGTGGTGGTGGTGGTGGTCGTGTTGTTGGTGGTAGTGTCTTTGGGGGTGCACATAGCAGAGAGTGAAGAAGAGGGTGCAGATCGAGAGGATGAGGAGGGTGCAGAAGAGTAAGGCTGAGCGAGCCACTCAACCAAGTCTGGTGCATCCTTTAAAGTAATTGAACGCACCTTCTGCAACTTCCCACTTTGGCTCAAGCCTGTTGCTCCTGCCCTACCCCTACCACCCCTGCGGAAGGGCCTGCCTCTTCCTCTGCCTGTCATTTTTTAAATGACCCTGTGACAAAACTCTTAGTCCCTATACCGATGAAGGACTGCTGCAGTATAGGGCAGCAGTCAGCAGTGGTGCACGTCAACCCTATCTATTGTGGACCGATAGCGGTCCTTACAGAACAGCAGACTGTACCGCACTCAAGCCTATGTACCGTAGCACCCTATACCAAGTTACCAGTCCTTATAAGAACTTTTGTGGACCAAGCAGGTTGTGTATTAGTGTTTAGCAGACTGTACGTCAGTCCCTATACCGCTGAAGGACTGCTGCAGTATAGGGCAGCGGTCAGCAGTGGTGCACGTCAACCCTATCTATTGTGGACCGATAGCGGTCCTTACAGAACAGCAGACTGTACCGCACTCAAGCCTATGTACCGTAGCACCCTATACCAAGTTACCAGTCCTTATAAGAACTTTTGTGGAACAAGCAGGTTGTGTGTTAGTGATTAGCAGACTGTACGTCAGTCCCTATACCGCTGAAGGACTGCTGCAGTATAGGTGAGCGGTCAGCAGTGGTGCACGTCAACCCTATCTATTGTGGACCTATAGCGGTCCTTACAGAACAGCAGACTGTACCGCACTCAAGCCTATGTACCGTAGCACCCTATACCAAGTTACCAGTCCTTATAAGAACTTTTGTGGACCAAGCAGGTTGTGTATTAGTGTTTAGCAGACTGTACGTCAGTCCCTATACCGCTGAAGGACTGCTGCAGTATAGGGCAGCGGTCAGCAGTGGTGCACGTCAACCCTATCTATTGTGGACCGATAGCGGTCCTTACAGAACAGCAGACTGTACCGCACTCAAGCCTATGTACCGTAGCACCCTATACCAAGTTACCAGTCCTTATAAGAACTTTTGTGGAACAAGCAGGTTGTGTGTTAGTGATTAGCAGACTGTACGTCAGTCCCTATACCGCTGAAGGACTGCTGCAGTATAGGGCAGCGGTCAGCAGTGGTGCACGTCAACCCTATCTATTGTGGACCGATAGCGGTCCTTACAGAACAGCAGACTGTACCGCACTCAAGCCTATGTACCGTAGCACCCTATACCAAGTTACCAGTCCTTATAAGAACTTTTGTGGAACAAGTGAGTTGTGAATGTTTAGCAGACTGCAGCAGAAGGGCAGCAGTCAAGTATAATATCCTTTCTATATTTGGAAGAAAGAATATTATACATGTACAAGCCTATTACTGTACCACTGATACCAGTCCTGAAAAGAACCTTTGTGGAACTAATAATAACAGCAAGTCTTTAAAATTACCCTCACTGCCTGACAACACTGCTTCCTTCCTGTCCCTATACAAATTGGCAAAAAAAGAGAACGATTAGTGGTTACTGGAACAGCTCTTTTGTGGACCTTGATAGTAACAGCTAATGATGATGATGATGATGATGATGATGATGAAAGACTAATCTGGCTGTCCCTGTAGCATACACCGTCCTTTCCCTTTCTCTAAACTAACAAAAGACACTCAGGCTGCTGCAAGAATCAGCAGCACAGCAAACCTATCAACACCTAACACCTATACCAGTCCTGAAAAGAACTTTTGTGTACCAAATAGCTAGTGGTTTATCTCTCCCTACTCCACACAGGAACCTGTCCCTATCGTAACAGAAGAAAGAATGTAAAATGGCCACCGGATCGGGTGTATTTATAGGTTAGGGGGAATGTCCAAGTGTCCATGTGCTGTCATGTCTCAATTGGCTGTCCTGTATCACATGATAAACGTGTCACCAAAGGTTAAAGTTCTTGTATACATTAAACACGTAAGTCCGCCGCGGCGAACGACGGAAAAAGGCGTTCGAACGTGCGGACCGCGAATGTCGGAAATTCGCGGCGAAACGACCGCCGGGCGAAACGTTCGTCCATCACTAATCACCGCCATTAGTAGTATAAAAAGAAAATAATAAAAATTCCAGTATATATTCCATAGTATGTCGACGCTATAACTTTCATGCAAACCAATTAATATACGCTTATTGGGATTTTTTATTTTTTTTAACCAAATACATTTTGGCCTGATTTTATGAAAAAAATTGATTATTATTATGTTCTTTAACAGAAAGTAGAAGTGTTTGGTCTTTTTTAGTTTATATATAAAAAAATAAATAAAAAAAAATAAAAACAATTGTGACCAAATACCACAAAAGGAAAGCTCTACTTGTGTACAGTGTTGCATGACCGCGCAATTGACAGTTAAAGTAGTGCATTGCTGAGTAGAAAAAAATGGCCTGGTCAGGAATAGGGTAAAACCTTCCGGAGCTCAAGGGGTTAAGTTATTTATTTAATTTTGTAAATAAAATGGCTGCTGCGGCCATTTGAACCGGCGTTGCCCAGTGTGTGTTATTATTTTAGTGGAAGGACCAAAATTGACAAATCCTTTTGTCAAGCCGCAGTTGGAACCGTGCTTCACCGGCAGGTCAGTGACTGATGTCTGGATCAGGATGGCACCCTTTAAAAATACACCATCAATGGCAGAAACCATATCCCCCCCGATTACAGTTTCCATTTAAATTGTAAAGCTCTCCTGGTAATGCATCTCGGTTCAGGAAATCAGGCAGAAGTCTCATCATAATCCAACATGCTGGTACAACATACACCAAAATGAAGATATCAAGCATGTCACCACGGTAACACTAATTGCGCTGATCATCCTGCTTAGCATAAAATTGAAAACCAGCAGAGCTGATTTATTCAGGGGAAAGAAAATATAAGAAGTAACTCGTGGCGACAAGTCAGTCAGCACACTTCTAAAGCCAAATTGAAGTCATGCAAATAGATATGAAGTCAGATAGACATTGTACCACCAGTATTCATTTCCATAGACATCTCTTCTCTTTCCTCTTCCAGCAATTGTAATAAGTGCCCTAATATGACTGCGCTGCACAGTCCAACAGACCACAATAAGCCCTTGTACACACGGTAGGAAATTCCGTTGGAAGATGTCCGATCGGACCATGTTATCGGATAATCTGACCGTGTGTGGGCTCCATCGGACTCTTTCCGTCGGAATGTCCAACCAACAAAGTTTGAGAGCTGGATATAAAATTTTCTGACAACATGATCCGATCGGACTTGGTCGTTTGTAGAGAATTCCAATCGGACAAAGTGCCACGCATGCTCAGATCAAATTACGAGACCAAAGCTATTGGCTACTAGCCGCAACATAGTCCCATCCTAATGAACCAACATCATCACGTTCTGAACGATCAGATTTTCTGTCAACTTTGTCCTACCGTGTGTATGCAACACAAGTTTCGGACAAAATCCGTCAGAAAAAATCCACCGGATTTTGTTGTCGGAATGTCCGACCGTGTGTACAAGGGCTTAGACATAGCGCACTCAGCAATCAGCACTCAGAACTGAAACACGCCCTCTTTTCATTCTGTCATTTGAAGGGGTGTGGCTATTACTCAGCTATGCCAGCAAAGAGCATTGAAGAGGGAGGGCAGGATGAAGCATTTTCATTAAAGTGGTGGTAACGCTTTAAATTGATCGTAAAGTCTCTTTTTTTAAAATATAAATATAATAAACATGTTATACTTACCTGCTCTGTGTAATGGTTTTGCCCAGATCCTCCTCTTCTCGGGTCCCTCTTCAGCTCTCCTGGTTCCTCCCTCCAGTTGAGTGCCCCCATAGCAAGCAGCTTGATGTGGAGACACCCGAGCCGAGCTGCAGTTCCGTGTGTTCATTTCAAACACGAAGCCTCAGTTCGGCCATGCCCCCTTTCTCCCTCCTGATTGGCTAAGTGACTTTGATTGACAGCAGCGGGAGCCATTGTTTCAGTCAATCAGGAAGGAGAGTTCCAGATGGCCGAGGCACACGTGGACATCGTGGATAGAGATGGGGCACAAGTAAGTATTAGGGAGGCTGCTGCACACAGAAAGCTTTTTTTATCTTAATGCATAGAATGACTTGACTGGCCTCAGCCCAATAGAACATCTTTTATGAATTAGGGCGGAGACTATGAGCCAGGCCTTCTCGTCTAACATCAGTGCCTGACCTCAGAAATGTGCTTCTGGAAGAATGGTCAAACATTCCCATAGACAAACACATTTGCCACCTTTCGGGGGAGGGGGGGACAGGGACCTGTTTTTGACATGTCCCCTTTGCCACTTTCAGGAGACGGGGCTGCGGCCCGATCTCCTGGAAGTTCAGCCCCCTCCTCCATCCTCCGCCGCCAGGCCAATCAGAAAGCACAGAGCGCCTCGCGCATTCACAGTAGGGAACAGGGCATGAAGCTGAAAGGCTTCACTGCTGGGCTCCCTTACCTGGAATGGCGGCCGCTGCACCCGAAATCACGGACTCCCTGGACAGGTAAGTGTCCATATAGTAAAAATCAGCAGCTACAGTATTTGTAGCTGCTGACTTAATTTTTTTTTCCCCAAGGCGGAACTCTGATTTAATATCACCTACTATAATTTTCCAGAATGGCTGCAATATAAGCCCTACCCCAAAAATAAGCCCTAGTTTAAAATGCTTGTAAAATCCTATAATCCACTCTGTACAATGTGCATGTTTCTGTAATATAATTGTGCCAAATACCTTCAGTAAAGCACCGCTCGGTGCTCAGCTGACCTCCCGCTGCTCTCCTCCTCTTCTCCCAGCTGTCAGCAGGGGATTTCCAACCCCCCACCCCACCCCCTCCCCGCACTGCTCGGAGCAGGGAAGAGAGCTCCGGCGGGTCACGGAAACGCCCAGCAGCGCTGTACCGAAAATATTTGCCACAATTATACCATTTTAACTCGGTTCACACTGGGAATTCCTGACAGGTAGACTTGTGCACAATGGAAAATTTTGTTTAGTTTCGGTTCGTTGTCATTCGTAAAATACATAATTTCGTTCTGTTATATTCGTTATGTTACGTTAATACGTTTTTGGATAATTCGTAATTATTCGTAGAGTGTCGAATTCATTTGTTCGTATTCGTTGAAATTCGCTATTTATGTATGTATAGACATTCGTGATCATGATTCGTAGTTTGGAAAGTCGTTTGTTTATTGAATCTTTTAACACACACAATGACAACGTCTCTTCTCCTCGGCTCAAATACAATACAACACCCTTCTGACTCAGTTCTCAGGAATGCACTTTGCCAGTAATCCATCCTCCGGCACAAAATTAATTAGCTGATTGGACTATAAGATTTACTTTGAGCTGACCTTTTGCTTCATTAGATCTTTAACCACTTGCCGCCCGCCCTATAGCAAATGGACGGCGGCAAAGCGGTTTCATAATCCTGACCGGACGTCATATGACGTGATCAGGATTATGAGCCGCTGCGCGCCCCCGGGGGCGCGCATCGCGGCGATCGCTTTTGCGGGGTGTCAGTCTGACACCCGCAACTACGATCTCGGTAAAGAGTCTCCGACGGAGACTCTTTACCAGGTGATCAGCCGTGTCCAATCACGGCTGATCACAGTGTAAATAGGAAAAGCCGGTGATCAGCTTTTCCTCACTCGCGCCTGTCAGACGCGAGTAGAGGAGAGCCGATCGGCTGCTCCTCTTACAGGGGGGGTCTGTGCTGATCGATTATCAGCACAGCCCCCCCGAGCATGCCCACACTGGACCACCAGGGACGCCACAAGACCACCAGGGATGCCAAGGACAAGGTATGCCACCCTAGACCACCAGGGATTCTAGTCAGTGCCACAATGGATGCCAATCAGTGCCCATAATGGATGCCAATCAGTGCCCACAATGGGCATCACTGATTGGCATGCATTATTGATTGGCACTGATTGGCATCCATTAGTGCAATATATTATAATACAATGCCGCCTATCAGTTCCCATCTGTGCCGCCTATCAGTGCCTACCTATGCCCACCTGTGCCGCCTACCCATGCCCACCTGTGCCGCCTACCAATGCCCACCTGTGCCGCCTAACCCATGCCCACCTGTGCCACTTATCCATGCCCATCCATGCCGCCCATCAGTGCCACCCATCAGTGCCGCCTATCAGTGCCACATATCGGTGTCCATCAATGCCACCTCATCAGTGCCACTTCATTGGTGCCACCTCATCGGTGCCCATCAGTGCCGCTTATCATTGCCCATCAGTTTAACCCCATCAGTGCCCATCAGTGAAGGAGAAAACTTACTTATTTGCAAAGTTTTGAAACTGAAACAAAAAAAAAAAAATTTTTTTTTTCAAAATTTTCGGTATTTTTTTATTTGTTTAGCAAAAAATAAAAACCGTAGAGGTGATCAAATACCACCAAAAGAAAGCTCTATTTGTGGGAAAAAAATGATACAAATTTCATTTGGGTACAGTGTAGCATGACCGCGCAATTGTCATTCAAAGTGCGACAGCGCTGAAAGCTCAAAATTGGTCTGGGCAGGAAGGTGTTTAAGTGCCTGGTATTGAAGTGGTTAAAGAATTACCGAATCATGTTGAATTCATTCGAATTAATTCGTTATATTTCTTTCGTATTCATTGTAATTCGTTATTTTTTTATTCGGACATTCAGATGCATCCGAATGTCTGAAAGATGCAAAATTTGTCCAAATTTCGATTCGTTACGAAACAAATTGCACAAGCCTACTGACAGGCAGGGAAAGGAGAGAGAGGGAGAGAAGACAGCACATTATATGGTAAGATCTACCCTGAAAATAAGCCCTACTGAGTCTTTTCATGCCAAAATTAATATAAGACCTCATTTTCGAGGAAACACGGTACTAGTTGTAATTTATATTAATACTGCAGGGCGGATCCTGAAGAAGCCCTCATTTTTGGCGAAACATGTTGATCCATATACCTTCCGCTATCTATCCAAGCACAGATGGTTGTATTATATGTCTATGTTTAGAACAATTTGAGTCTATACTCTTTTTGTTTTTAACATAATTTTGTATAAATAAAATATTTTGTGAGTTTATGTATCTTACCATAGTGGTCTCCCCCTCGGGAGAGACATGGGAAACATATTGTTTACATATAAAAACGTAAAACCCACATGTGCCAGGTCAAGGCACCTTTCCCTTTGCTCTGAATTGTCCCACCGGTGAAGATTATTCCTTTGCTTGTTATATATTGTTTTGTATGGTAAATATCCGAGCCATTCAAAGTTCCCATTTGGCTAAACTGGATCAATAAATGTATAAATAAATGCAAAAAAAATAAAAATGACTTGCCTATCAAAGGTGTACACTAAACTGTTTGGGTATTTCCCAAGGAACTGTAGACCTAAAGGAGTTAAAAGCAAAGTCGCAGGGCTACAAATACAGCCAAATATCTCAAGGAGTTATTACTAATAGTACTAGTGATGCCGCAGAGAAAACAGCTGGACAAAAACGGAGAGGGGAAAAGTGACATTGCAGCAACTTAGTGATTGACAGAAAAAAACTTTCTGTTTTTCATCCAAGTTCAGGCCATTGTATCATTCATCACATTTATTAAACACATTTCTGGCGCTGCTTTGCCGCCACATTTTCCTGACTGCAATGGTTCGCAGATGTTTGCCAGCATCTGGACATTTAAATTCTTGAAGGGGGAAATCCAGATGGCAGTAAAGTTCACTGTATTTATTACATGGCAAATGTTACAGACAGTAAACAAAGAAAAAAAATCCAAAAAAGGCTGCACACTAGAACAAATATATCCAAAAATCAAATGTATTCATATGACAACCCTAAAGCCGCGTACACACGACCGGACTTTCCGGCAGAATAGGTCAGACGGAATCAATTTGTCAGATAGTCCGATCGTGTGTGGGATAATCTAATCGTTTTTCTTTAAAAAATTCCGGTGGACCTAGAAATAGAACATGTTTCAAATCTGTTCAATGGACTCAATTCCTATTGGGAAAACCGTTCGTCTGTTTGCTGGTCTGACGGACCAAATACGATGCAAGGGCAGCTATTGGCTACTGGCTATTGAATTTCCTTTTCTAGTCCCGTCTTACGTCATCACGTTCAAAACGAACGGACTTTCGAACTGACTTTTGTCCGTTCGTGTGTGGGCAAGTCTGTTCGTACGGAAATCCGTCGTAACTCGGTCGAAAGTTCGTCGGGAAGACAGTCGGACCTTTTCTGACGGAAAGTCCGGTCATGTGTAAGCGGCATAACTCACAAATACACATTTAATGACCAGGCATTAAGAACACCCAAACATTTTATATATATATATATATATATATATATATATATATATATATATATATATATATATATATACCCTGTTTCCCTTAAAATAAGACCTAGCATGAGTGTCGGTGATGGCTGCAATATAAGCCCTACCCCCCAAATAAACCCCATCCTCTTTCCCCAAAAATAAGCCCTACCCTGAGAATAAGACATAGAAGGACTTTAACTAGGGCTTATTTGGGGGGTAGGGCTTATATTGCAGCCATCGTCGACAATCACGCTAGGTCTTATTTTAGGGGAAACAGGGTATATATATATATATATATATATATATGTGTGTGCATACCTATATATATACAGTATATATATATATATATATTGTAATGTTCGGGGGACCAGGTAGATCGCAGGACACAGACTTTGCACACAACAAAGGGTTTATTAAACTTAAATCGCTTTACAGCAGCCAAAAACAAAAGGAAAAAGGTTTATAGTCTCACCGACTTGCAAAGTCCAGAACAGCTGTCTTTATCAGAAACAGAGCTTGATCTTGATGGCAGGTAGCTTCCCCTGCCAGGAGCCTTCCAAACAGGACACTGCTGTCCACTTCAGCTGCTGCAACCCAAAAACAAACACCATCCACCCTCCACCATGTGTTCTCTACTCCTCCACACCCACCTACCACTTCCTGTCTTGTTTTTTAAAGGCACTCCCTTAACAGGTGGATTAATCCATTTTATTCATTTAAAAAGACCACAACCCAAACAGAGGGGAAATATAGCGTCCTTCCAGGACCCAGCCACGGCGTCCTGTACAATATATATATATATATATATATATATATATATATATATATATATATATATATATATATATATATATTAATTTTTTTAGCAGAGACCCTAAAGAATAAAATGGAGATCATTGCAATATTTTATGTCACACTGTATTTGCACAGCGGTCTTACAAACGCAATTTTTTGGAAAAAAAAAAGGATTTTTTAAAAAGAAATAATAAAGTTAGTCTAATTATTTTGTACAAGGTGAAAGATGATGTTACGCTGAGTAAACAGATAACTAACGTGTCATGCTTTAAAATTGTGCACACTCGTGAAATGGCGACAAACAAGGGTACTCCAAAATCTCCACAGGCATTTTTTTTTACAGGTTACCCGTTTAGAGTTACATAGGAGGTCTAGTGCTACAATTATTGCTCTCGCTCTAACGATCATGGCGATACCTCAGATGTGTGGTTTGAACACCGTTTACATATGTGGGCGCGACTTATGTATGTGGTCACTTCTGCGCGCGAGCTCAGAGGAACAGGGCGCTTTATGTTATCATTTTTATCCTTATTTATTTTACTTTTTATTTATTTTTATCACTTTTATTCCTATTACAAGGGATGTAAACCCTTGTAGTAGAAATAAGCATGACAGGCCTTCTTTAATGCAAGATTTGGGGGTCAAAAATAACTCCGTTAGGGAAAAGTGACGTCAGACGTTGCTCCAGTCAGGTGGGGGCTCAGGTTAGAGTCGAGTGGGGGCCTTCTTGCCCTCACTCGACTTCTTGCCCATCGCTCCACAGAATTGGATTGTTTCCTCCTTTACCAATGGCTTTGGTAAGCGGGGATAATGACCGGGAAGTGGTGGGCACCTCTCCCGTTGCCTATAAAAAGGGCAAATCCACTTTTACCGGCCGCCAAATCACCTCGGCCGCCAAATCGAACACTGTGTAAAAAAATACTGAGGTTATGGCAGCTAGCTGTTGCCATAACAACAGTATATAACATCAAAGTAATGACGTCTATATGCAGTGGTGGTCCAGAAGAGATTAAATGAGACATAATGCCTTCTAAGACAGGCCAAAACAAAGCAATGAATCAGTGGAGCCTGTCCCTATGCCAAGTGGATCTAGGCCTATCCCATAACCCAATGCATAAATCAATGCTGATTAAGAAAATGTAAGGGAGACCCTACATTGGGTTGGACATCTTGCTCACAGGACTGGGAGAGTTAAAACAGCTTGAAAAAGCTGAGGTACTAGTGAGTTCACAGAGGGAGCTAGAGAGAAAATAGGAGACCAAGTACAAGTTCCCCAAGAAATAGGTATATCTGATAGATAGATAGATAGATAGATAGATAGATAGATAGATAGATAGATAGATAGATAGATAGATAGATAGATAGATAGATAGATAAAGTCATGGCCAAAAATATCGGCACCCTTGCATTTCTGTCAGATAATGCACCACTTCACCCAGAAAATTGTTGCAATTACAAATGTGTTAGGCATTCTCATGTTTATTTCTTTTGCTTGTATTGGTATTACACAAAAAAGTGGAGAAATAAAAAGCCAAATCTGACATATTCCACACAAAACTCCAAAAATTTACTGGACAAAATTATTGGCACACTCAATTAAATATTTGGTAGCACACCCCTTGGAAAAAATAACTGAAATCAATGGCTTCTTGTAACCATCAATGAGTTTCCCACCCCTCTATACTGATATTTTGGACCACTCTTCTTTCGCCAACTGCCTCAGGTCTCTCAGATTGGAAGGGTTCCTTTTCACAATTACTGTTTTGAGATCTCTCCACAGGGGCTCTTTGGGATTTAGATCTGGACTCATTGCTGGCCAGTTCAGTACTCTCCAGGGCTTTGTCCTAAACCATTTCTGGGTACTTTTTGACATGTGCTTTGGTCATTGTCCTGCTAAAAGACCCATGACCTCTGGCGGAGACCTATGTTTCGGACACTGGGCCAAAGAATTGCACCCCAGAATTCTTTGGTAGTCTTCAGATTTCATAATGCCATGCACACAATCAAGGCATCCAGTGCCTTAAGCAGCAAAGAAACCCCAAAACATCAGTAAACTTCCACCATGTTTGACTGCAGGCACTGTATTCTTTGCTTTAAAGACCTAATTTCTTTTTTATGAAAACAGTAGAATGATGGGCTTTGCCAAAAATCTGTAATTTTGTTTCGTCTGTCCACAGCACATTCACCGAAAGGATTTTGTCTTCCTCAGGTAAGTTTTAGCAAACTCCAATCTGGCTTTTTTATGTTTCTTTGCCAGCAGTGAGGGTCCTCCTGGGTCTCCTACCATAGCATCCCTTTTCATTCAGATGGTGACGTACAGTATAGTGTGAGCTGACACAGTTGTACCCTGTGCCTGAAGGTCAGCTTTAGTTTGTTTGGAAGTTGATTGAGGTTCTTTATCCACCATTCAAACAATCCTGCATTGCAATCTTTGATCATTTTTTCTATTTCATCCATGTCCAGGGAGATTAGCTACAGTGCCATGGGCTGTAAACTTCTTAACAATGTTGAGCACAGTGGACACAGGGATATCTCTGGAGATGGACTAATGGAGTAATGAAATTGGTATCATTAGCAGTAATCAGCATGGATTCATGAAGAATCGTTCTTGCCAAACCAATTTATTAACCTTCTATGAGGAGGTGAGTTGCCATCTATATAAAGGGAGGCCCGTAGACGTGGTGTATCTGGATTTTTGCAAAAGCATTTGACCCAGTTCCCCATAAACGTTTACTGTACAAAGTGAGGTCCATTGGCATGGACTAAAGGGTGAGTACATGGATTGAAAACTATCTACAAGGGCGAGTTCAGAGGGTGGTGATAAATGAGGAGTACTCGGAATGGTCAGGAATGGGAAGTGGGGTCCTCCAGGGTTCTGTGCTGTTTAATTTGTTCATAAACAACCTGGAGGATGGGGTAAACAGTTCAATCTCTGCATTTGCAGATGACACTAAGCTAAGCGGGGCAATAACTTCTCTGCAGGATGTGGAAACCTTGCAAGAAGATCTGAACAAATTAATGGAGTGGGCAACTACATGGCAAATGAGGTTTAATGTAGAAGAAGGTAAAGTAATTCATTTGGGTGACAAAAATATGTATGCAATCTATACACTGGGGGGAGAACCTCTAGGGGAATCTAGGATGGAATAGGACCTGGGGGTCCTAGTAGATGATAAGCTTGGCAATGGCATGCAATGCCAAGCTGCTGCTGACAAAGCAAAAAGAGTATTGGCATGCATTAAAAAGGGGATTAACTCCAGGGATAAAGCCTGGGCATCTCTCCTCAGGAAGGATGTACTGGAAATGGAGCGAGTACAAAGAAGGGCAACAAAGCTAATAAATGGTCTGGAGGATATTAGTTATGAGGAAAGGTTGCGAGCACTGAACTCATTCTCTCTGGGGAAGAGACCCTTCTCAAGCATCTCTTCACCAGAGAGAATATGATTTCAATTTACAAATACTGTACTGGGGACCTCACAATAGGGATAAAACTTTTTTTGCGGAAGGGAGTTTAATAAGACACATGGACACTCATTACAATTAAAGAAAATTATTTTAACCTTAAACTGTGTAGAGGGTTCTTTACTATAAGAGCGGCAAGGATGTGGAATTCCCTTCCACAGGCGGTGGTCTCAGCGGGGGGCATCGATAGTTTAAAAAACTATTAGATAAGCACCTGAACGATCCCAACGTACAGGGATATACAATGCCTTGTGTCTTTTTTCAACCTCACCTACTATGTAACTATGGACTTGTAACCCCCGAGATTGTACATACTTCTCCACAATTTTTGTTCTCAAATCCTCAGATGATTCTTTGCTGCTCTTTCACTTCTCCATGCTCAGTGTGGCACACAGAGACACACAACAGAAAGGTTGAGTCAATTTTTCACCATTTAAACTGGTCGGTTTGATTTCTATATTGTCAGCACCTGTTAAATGATACACGTGAGTTTAATTACAAATTACAGGAGCTTCACAAACTTGGAATGCAATTATTTCTTACAATTTTGAGAAGGTGCCAATAATTTTGTCCAGTACATTTGTGGAGTTTTGCGTGGAATGTGTCAGATTTTGGCTTGTTGTTCCTCCACTTTTTTTGTGTCATACCAATGCAAACAAAAGAAATAAATATGAGAATGGTGAAACGTTTGTAATTGCGACCATTTTCTGGGCGAAGTAGTGCATTAATGCAGGGGTGCTGACATTTTTGGCGCTGACTGTAGATAGATATAGATAGTAGACATGTGCATTAATTTTTGTCCGAATTTTGGGTATTTTAACGTGCAAAATCTGAAAAACAAAAGATCCCACATAAACAAATGCTTTAGTTTTTCGTTTTCGTTGTGACAGCAGTTCGATATAGATAGAAGATTCGACATGACGCTGACAATAGCAATCTGTGTCCATCGAACCTGTGGTCGAATGTGCCTAACTTTAGCTCTACTAGTCCACGATTATTCTACATAGAGAGAAAAGATTCGACATTATAGAGACAATAGCAAAAAAAGGTTGAATGTGCCTAACCTAACTCTCTTAGTCCAAGATTATTCGACATAGAGAGAAAAGATTCAACGTGAAGATTCGATGAAGCAGTTGCCGCGAGTGGACTTTTATGGTCAAATGCTCCGCCCATAGGCTACAGAAGAATTCTAATGTTGGTTGACTAGTAAGAATAATTAATAAATATAATTATTACTAGTGTCATACAACATTAGAATTCTACTATAGCATGTAGGCAGAACATTCGACCGGAAATGTACGATCGCGGCGTTGTACAGTGTAGCTGCTCCATCGAATCTTCTTAGAACATTCGACAGACACCATAAGCCTTCAATGACAGATTCAACCTTAACTATTTCGGATTTTCGGACAAATGCATTTTTTAAGGAAACAAAATAAATAAAAACGAATTTCGGGAGTAACTAAATACATTTTTTTTTTCGGACGAAAACGAAATTCCGAAACAAAATATTTCAGTGTCCACATTTCTAATAGATAGATATATAGATATAGATATAGATATATAGCCAGTAAAAAGGGACAAGAGTACAACAGGAAGTCAGAACAGTAGCAGGTAGTAATAAGAACGTGCCTGCCCCCATACTGCCGAACAGAAGAAAAAGTTTTGTATGGAGAGTGGAAAGGCATTTTTTCACTCTTAAATTACCAGAGCTAGCGGTTCAAAATCACTTCTTGGCACTCTGTATATGAATTCAGCAGCAAGCAGAACAAGTAGAAAGCTCCTCTGTGGGATGAAATGACTTTGTCTGCTATGTTTAGCTGAATCGATAATTCACATGGGCAGGCTGGAGTCGATAAGAGGTGTTTGGTGCTGTTTCAAGTTAAAACAAATAAAGGTCTCCGTTTTTGCTAACACTAAAAACTAGAACCTTTGTTAAGTAAACATTAACAAAAGATATATATATATATATATATATATATATATATATATATATATATATATTGATTTATTTTTTTAAACATCCACATTGAAGAAAAAAAAAAAAAAATATATATATATATATATATATATATATATATATATATATATATATATATATATATGTGACTTTTATGTATATATTTCTGGTATATGATTTTTATAGAAGACCATTTGTTATGTTAGTTTAAATAACTAACATAAAAAAAATCTATTTACTTTAACATATAAAAAAATTGTAAAAAAGACACTTGAGAATATATTCCATTATGTCAAATGACCTTGAGATCTTTCAACATTGGAGCTTTGTTAAACTTTTTTTTTTTTTTTTTCCTGCAGGCAAAAATTAATTTCTAAATTAAAATATGTTTTTTTAAGTCTGCAGAATAATGGGATCGCTGCCAGAGACCTCACTTATCAGGCAACTCTCCAACAGAAATATTATTTCCAATAAGCATATATTACAAAGCTTAGTAAGGCCACTTTATAAATCACTTCTCCTGTTGTAATCTAATATGTTTGAAATGTGAGTGCTACCTGAGAACAAAACAGTAATAGAAAGAGAAATAAGGAACACCGTGCAGAGATGAAAAAATAAACAAAACTAAATGAGTTGGATGGAACTCAAAGCCATTAAAAAGAAATAGAATTCCAAACAACCAATTTCATTTAAAAGAAATCAAAATGAGTATGTCAACAAATCAGCATCCTAAGGAATTTTATTCAAAATTATCCAAGATCCACCAGACCCTACTTACAGTACATTTGCTTACCGTAAGTTTAAAAAAAATAAAAATCAAGCAAGCAATGATTTATATTCATTTTCTAAACCAGCTTAATTTTTATTTGTTTTATCACTTGGCTTTTTCAAAATATTTCTCAAAACGCCTCCACAATATGGCAACATACAAACAGTCATATTTTAATCTTTAATTTTTCAACATTAGTCTGATGATGATTCATTACTGCCATCCACCATTGGGTCTACTGTACGGCAAGGGCCTAGACCAGTGATGGGGAGCCTTGGCACTCCGGATGTTTTGGAACTACATTTCCCATGATGCTCAAATACACTGCAGAGTGCATGAGCATCATGGGAAATGTAGTTCCAAAACATCTGGGGTGCCAAGGTTTGCCATCACTGGCCTAGACCTTCTTCAAGCTCTGCTGTCATTCCTTGGTTCCAAGTGACAACCTTGCAATTTCTACATTTTTCCTGTGCCTTTTTCCATTGCTACTGAAGTTTTTTTGTTTTTGTTTTTCTTTATACACATTTCTCTACAGGCTTAGTATAACTTTTTGAAAATGGTCATTTCCATCCACTTGAATGAGATGCCCGAGCCTACAAATTTTATAAGTTTGACAAAAATCACAGACACCAGCTGGTAGAACCCATTGTTTGTTCTGCTATGCCACTCTTCTCGTTAAAATACCCCACCTAAAACCCTAGTCAACAGTCTGTATTTTGAACAGTTTACAAAAGCATGGCATCATTTGCCACCCAAAGTCAGATTATTTTTTAATTATTTTATTGTTATTTCTAACAATAGGAACCAAATACTTGAGGTATACTGTATGATTTGAAAGTTGTATTACTCAGTGGTAAGCATAGCTGACATATACAGCATGTACTCACCATTTGTAAAGACCATCTTCTTCCATCATCACTAATACCAATCTTCTAGAAAGCTTTTTCAATGAACAGTCATTGGATTGCATATCATGTTCAGCAAATATAAACATAATTTAAAAAAGCACCAAGCAGCTTTCATGACACTGAGTGGGCACCCTTCAGACCTGAAATGGTGAAAACTCACAATTGTGGATTTTCCCTCATTTCCATTCCTGGCGGCAATGATAACTATGACAAATAAAGAAGATGAATCTTGCCAGGGGGGACACAGTGCCCTCAGTTGTGGAGTGAACATCAAGATGTGCCCAACTGTAGACTGACCAATGAAAGTCAAGAAGTCTACATGATGTCCATATGTGTGTCAACTAGATACAACTATACTATACATCAGACATGCTCAAGCCTTAAAGCCCATCTCTGTGCATCCCTCCATCGAAACGCCTTCCCACCCAATTCCATGTGAAGCTGTCCATGTCTCTTGCCGGTACCTTTTCCAAGTGTGGAGACTGGGGATCCAGTACTAAAGTCCAGTACTATACCCCAACTGACTGGCCCCTTCTCCATTAAGTCATCACATTGTGCAGTCTTGTGCAGTCTTCAAGAGCTTGAGAGGACTCTGCCATTGGACAACCAAAATGAAGTGTACATTTCACCCAGGCAGCAATGTGGATACCTAGATAAGGACCCGCCATGTGCCATAAAGAACGTATAAGATCCAGTGCCTCACATGAAGATAGATTTAGGTAAGCAAAAGAGGGAGTACATTTTTATACTGATATATGGACTAAATATATACTAAAAAAAACAGTGCTGCGCTACTAACTGACTGAAAACATATATAACATGAATGCAATAATATTAATATAATAATTGTGAAGAAATACAAATATATATATCAAAAGTTTGTCCAAAATGGTGACTGATTAAAGGGAATCCAGGGGTAAATCAATTCACCCCAAGTGCAGACAATAATAAGTGCTCTCCACCACCGGGTTCACAAGCTGCTCACCGAAAAAAAGACCTCCTCTGGGGAAAAGCTCCTTATTTGGGTTCCAGGAACCCCGATCTTCATGCCTGTTAGATTTTATATGCAAGAGAAAAGCAACATCTAGTGCTCTCCGTTTCAAATAATTTAATAATATAAAAGGTAGTAGATACACTCACAAATAAAGCACAATCAGCTTGTGCAAACTGCAAGGCATTGACACATCCAAATCTCGCAATTGCCACAGTATGACGTCAGTACGCATAATCCACCCCCTAAACACGTGTCGTCAGGATGTTGACTTCTTCAGTAAGACTCTTACTGAAGAAGTCAACTCCCCAACGACACGTGTCTAGGGGGTGGAGTTTGCGTACTGACGTCATAACGCGCCATTTCGAGACAGTTATTATATTAATAATATTGCATTCGTGTTATATATGGTTTGATTCACTTAGTAGCGCAGTACTGTTTTTTGGTGTATATTTTTTTGCTGGTGGAGTAAACACACTTTAAATGACAGCAGCTACTTTATTATTTAACTAATTTATTATTAATTATTCACATTATTTTAGGTTCCACCGATTGTCTTTTGCTTATTTTGATATATGGACTAGTCAGCAAGATCCCATCCTACAGCACCACTTTAGACTTGCTCTTTCATGTGATGTCTGGACTTTGGGTGCAATTTCAAGAAGCCGTCATCGCTTATTATCAGAAGAAAATCAATGATATGAACTGCACTCCAAACTGTGATTATTGGATCACCCATAATAGATGTGCAGCCATAGTGTGTCTAACCAAAGTAACCTCCCTTCCTTAATAAAGAGTTGGTTTCTTTAAGTGGAAACACTATGGCTGTACATCCATTATAGATGATCCAATCAATGAACTCAGATGAGCACAGTTAGAAGTGCAGTTCCTAAGCTTTCTTTTCACCTGATAAATTGACTAGGTTAGGGAAGGGGTGGTGGGCTAAGGGCGATTAATGATATTATAGGTATTATAGGTCTTTGTGAGTCATGGCTCCATCCATCCCATAGGGTGTGTACCCCAAATCTCAAACACACACACATATATATATATATATATATATATATATATATATATACACTGTAGATACAGTATATATACAGTATATACAGATGTGTAGTACGTATTAAAACATGGATGTTGTCAGTGGAGAAGTGGATGATGTTAGCCATTAGAGCAGTGGACGTGTCAGTAGGGCAGAGGATATTTTTGATATTTTTATTATTTTACTTTTTTATTATTTTTTTTTCAGTTTTTTTCTTTTTTTTCACTTTTTTTTTAGGAGCCCCATTGGGGGGCTTTGGTGAAATATCAGGGGCCTAAACAAACCCCTGGCGTCCCACTTTTAAGAAAGAGAAAGGAGGACCGAGGACAGAGATTCCCCACACTGTTTCTCTGCAGCCTCAGCTGCACTGGATAGTGAATGAATGGGAAGTGCTCTGTGCTGAGCGGCTTCCTGTTCATTTACAAACTGAAGCCTAGTAACTATGCTTTAGTTAGGAATTAATACAGTAAGTCTTACCTTTTGTACCACCACCCCTCCCTAGAGAATTCCGATCGGACAAAGTGCCACGCATGCTCAGATCAAATTATGAGACCAAAGCTATTGGCTACTAGCCTGAACGTAGTCCCGTCGTAACGAACGAACGTCATCACGTTACGGATAATCGGATTTTCCGACAACTTTGTCGGACCGTGTGTATTCAACACCAGTTTCGGCCAAAATCCATCAGAAAAAAATCAGACGGATTTTGGGGTCGGAATGTCCGACTGTGTGTACAAGGGCTTAGAGTGTAAGCTCTACGAGCAGGGCCCTCCTGTACCTTTTGTATTGAACTGTAATTGTGTTGCCCCCCCCCATACATTGTAAAGCGCTGCGTAAACTGTTGGCGCTCTATAAATCGTGTATTATAATAATAATAATAAGTGATGAGAACCAATCACTCACTGTGTGTATTCAAAAAAGAAAGGCGCTGGTAAATTACATATTGACCGGACCTTTCCTCAGCTCTCCATCTTGAAATAGTGGGGCTCAGCAGGGGGAATTTGCCCCATCTGGGGTAATTAGGGTGATCCCAGGCACATCCGACACCCTGTGCACATGCCTAGGGCCGGGACAAAGGGTGGGCAGGAGGGTGCGCAATTCTGGCGCAATGGTTTATTGCAGGGGTAGGGGGCACCCTGACCCTAACCCTAAGGGAAAGGGGGGCTCAATTTGGCGTCTTTGCCCTGGGCGCTGGATGACCTTGTCCCGGCACTGCGCATGCCTATGCTCCATACAATTGCACTACCTCCAATACTGACCATTGGTGATCAATTGTGAGCAATGTTTGTCAATGTAGCAGCCAATCAGCAGTCATTCATGTAGAAAAGCTTTAAAAACTCTATGATTAGCAAACTGAGGGTTAAGCAACAACAGAACTTATCAAATTGGGAAGAAAGAAAATAATTTTTACAGGGCTGCCACATTCCATGGGACCACTCAAAATCATCAGGCTTCTGTAAAAAAAAAAAACGAGTTTTGTTTTTTAATTCTGGGTAAATAACTCTCTTTCTATTTAATGTTTCCTGCCGAAGTGTGAACAAATCTTGGTAAGAAAACATATAATTATCCTCCCAAGGAAGGCATGAAATCTTGATAAAAGAAAAAAAAAAAAAAAAAAGAGTAAGGAAGGAATTGGCAGGAAGAGCCAAATGTGACAAACAAGTGATAAGTTGTCAGCTTGTTAATTTTGGAGGTGCTAAGTAGCGCGGCTCATTATTATGTTTGTGAGTCATTAATTACTTAAATTGCTAGGAGTTCTTTCTGTACATTCACTTTTAACAGTAGATGTGTTTGGTAGATTTTAGAGTAAAAAAATCTAACCTTTTTTTTTTTTTTGTCAAATACTCTATACATTTTAGCATAGGAAGGACCTAAAACCTGTTTAAAAAAACTGTTAGGCCGCGTACACACGAGAGGATTGTCCATCCAACTAAGTCCGTCAGACAATCCGACAGATAGTCCGTCCTACTTTTGAATGAACGGACTTGACCACACACGATGAACAGACAGTCCGCTGAAAGCTTGCGCGATGACGTGTACAGCACGTACGACGGGACTAGAAATACGACGTCCAATACACTGCAATGCAACCTTCGGCCGTGTAAATCCTTTCTGAGCATGCACCATACTTAGTCCATCCAACTTGCCTACTCAAGAGCGGACTGTCCGCTGAAACCAAAGTTGGACGGACAATATTACGGAAATTCCGAAATACTTAGTCCGCCAGACTGCACGCTGAAAAAGTCTGCTGAAGCCCACACACGAGCGGACTGTCCGCTGAAATGTGTTTCGGCGGACTAAGTTGGACAGACAGTCCGCCCGTGTGTACGCGGCTTTAGTCTGCTGTCTCTGTGGGAGAGATTTTACACCACTGCCTGTCCCGCTGACCACATAGGAAGTGGGAAATTTCCCTGACAGCAAACAGATGGTAGTATAGAGAGTGAGTTGCTATCCTATCCCCAAGTTGGTAGAGAAAAAAGTTTTCACTGACATTTCCATGTTGGAATATTTCTTGGTGTGACTCCAGTCAAAGTTTTTTTTTTTTTCAATTTTGAATAGAGTCATGGTCAGATTTACATGAATGGGTCACCTCCAGGGCCGGATGGATGGCCCCTTCCTGTTCCAACATGACTGTGCGCCAGTGCACAAAGCAAGGTCCATAAAGACGTGATTGAGCTAGTTTGGAGTAGTGGAGGAACTTGACTGGCCTACACAGAGTCCTGACTTCAACCAGATAGAACACATTTGGGATGCAGACTGAGAGCCAGGCCTTCTTGTCTAATATCAGTGCCTGACCTCACAAATGCGCTTCTGGAAAAATGGTCAAACGTTCCCCATAGACACACCCCTAAACCTTCCCAGAAGAGCTGTTATAGCTGCAAAGGGTGGGCCAACTCAATATTGAACCCAACGGACTAAGACTGGGATGCCATTAAAGTTCATGTGCATGTAAAGACATCCCAGTACTTTTGGTAATATAGTGTATTTGCATTGGTGTAACGCAGTGGCCCTCCAAGACACATTTCCAAAGCACCACAATGGACCTGCGTTTTAGCATACTACAATGTACAGACAAAAACCATCTGCGTGTACAGTATTTGGAGCACAGACAGTTCTTATGTATCCCATGTGAAAAAAAACAAAAAACGCAGGTGCGTATTTAGGTCCATTGTGATGTACAGGAAGAGTACTGACAATTAATAGGGCTATCCTTCACTAAAATGTTTTTTATCTTTTATTTTATTTTTACTTTCTTCTTTTCCTTTTTGTGCGAGTGAATGTTAGGGGGTTCTCTCCACATGGGGAGACAATATGGATATTGGATGTTATGAGATGATAATCTTTTTTTTTATTTGGTTGCAGTAGCATTATTTGCTAGTTGATTCATATATATATATATATATATATATATATATATATATATATATATATATATATATATATATATATATATATATACATATATATATATATACATACACATATATATATATATATATATATATATATATATATATATATATATATATATATATATATATATATATATAATATATATATATATATATATATTTTTTTTTTTTTGATTGATCATAATACGCTGAAACTTTATTTTATTGGTACATTGTGAAAGATTGCGAAAATGTGTTTTCTTTGTAAAATTATAAAAATGGAAAAAAAAATAAAAGAATCAATACTTACTAAGGATCTTGGGATCTTCTGAAAAAGGCATCTGTTAGCACCAGCTGTCCTGCCATGATGTTAGTTTATAATTCTCATTGCTCCTATAGCTACCATTAAAGCAGACCATGCTCAGTCTTAAACTTTTTACAATTACATGTTCTTCCTAAGAGTAAAAATCAAAAGGCCTTTGTTGGTCATAAAAGTCTCTTGTGTGCCCCTCTCTAATTTAGTTCCTGAAGCCTACATTTTCATGGCTTGATGGCTAAGCTCCACTAAATGCCTCCCCCCAAGTAACTTTGCTGGCCAAGGAGGCAGTCTCATTGGATGCTAAATTGCAGTTGACGGGGCTTAGCCATGAAGTCAGAGGAAGTCAAGCCCTAGTAACAAGCTAAAACCAGATCAGGGATGAGGAACAGAAGAGCGTTCTGAGTGTAGCCACCCTCCAGTGATAGGGTTGGCTGACATTACCCCGAGGTGGATTTATGGCTATAGTGGAGGATTGAATTACTGTTGGTCGCCAGTCATTCTTTGTATTTTCCAGACGTTTTATTTGCTCCAGGCTCACAAGAAAGTTAAGGCCTCAGATGCCTCTAGTCATATATATTCCAGACCCCAACTCCACTCCTGCTGTCACAGTGCATAAAGAGAATGTGGACCATGGCGTATTGCAAAACCATCAGGAAAACATCAGCAGCACTTTTTGTCTTTTTTAGATATTTTATTTGCTCCATGTGCACAGGCTTAGAGGGTTAAGGCTGTAGATACATCCAGAACCTTTTTTTTTTCAGACTCTGACTCACTCCTGTTATCACAGTACATTAAGAGAATGTGGACCATGATGTATTGCAAAAATAAAGTCCATCAGGAAAACATTGGCAGCCCTGTCTTCACAGTTCCACAGCCAGGCAGTGGGTACTTCCATGCATTCCCTCTAAGCCCTTGTACACACGGTCGGATATTCTGACGGAATGTGTCCGATCGGACCATTTTGTCGGATATTCCGACTGTGTGTGGTCTACATCGGACTGTTTCCATCGGAGTATCCGACAGGCCAAGTTTTCCAACTTGTTGGTAAAATTTTCTGACAAAATGCTCGATCGGACATACTCCGATCGGACAAAGTGCCACACATGCTCAGATCAAATTCCTACACCAAAGCTATTGGCTACTAGCGTGAACGTAGTCCCGTCGTAACGAAATAACGTCATTACGTCGGATTTTCCGACAACTTTGTCCGACCGTGTGTATGCAACAGTTTCGGACAAAATCCGACGGATTTGGTTGTCGGAATCTCCGACCGTGTGTACAAGGGCTAAGGGAGTACCAGAATCCTTTGAGAGTCAGACCTATTCCCCTTCTAGCAGGACATCTTTCCCTGGCTTCCACCCTGTGTTCTGTATCCTCCTTGATTGGGCAGGGTAGATTCAGGATTTTGTGCTAGGCCCAAACAGGCTTACAGCCTTACCAGCACAAACTACTACACTCACTAGGCCGAAGCCTAGGAGAAAGAGGACTCACTGAGTCACTCCTCAAATATTTATCTCATGCACCACTAACAGTAATACCTTCAAGGCCCCCCTGAGCCCTGCATGTGGCTCTTCCTTCTAAGCCTGGTGACGGAACGCCAGGGCCTGGTCGCAAGTGCGACCTTTGGGACCCTGGTAGTTCCGCCACTGGTGTCAGATTTATTTGTTTACATTTTTTTTTTCTTTACCATTTTATTTCATTTTAAGTTTTACAATATTATTTTTGTAGGAACCCCATTGGGGGGGGGGGCTTTGGTGACATATCAGGAGTCTAAACAAACCTCTGATGTTTCACCTATGCGACAGAGAAAGGAGATTGATGATACAGCTCTCAATCTCCATCTCTGCAGCCTTAGCTACAGAGAATGAATGGACAGGAATAGCTCTGTACAGAGTGTCCTGCCCATTCATAAACATAGTAAACAGTTTACTATGCCTTGGTTTTGAATGAACAGTCAGTGACCCATAGGGATCACTGACTCTATCCATTCAAACAAGGAAGGGGACCAGTAAATTTCACATTTTCCGGCCCCTTCCTCACTCTCCATCCTGACAGCATCCCCCGCAGCAGCTGGTGGGAGGGGGGAATCCAACAAGAGAGAGTACAAAAGCCTGGTGAGAGCACGGGGGGGGGGGGGGGTGGTTGAGAGGATGCACAGGAGCCCAGAGAAAGCACAGGGCGGGAGAGTGCACAGCAATCCCGAGAGAGCACAGATGCCCAACAGCATGTAGAGGAACCAATTACCCCCATCTTCCCCCAAAAGCCTCTGAATGCCTGTGGGAGGGAGAAGAGTAGAAGCGGGCATTCAGTATCTGCAGGAGGAAGATGGAGGGGATCAGTTCCTCTACATACTGCCACCCCTACTGCCCCTCCTATCCAGGTGTACAGGGAGGGGCGCATGGGCCCCCTGAAGCCCTGGCCGGGTCGCATAAAGATTCTTAACCCAGCATTGCTGCAGTTCCCCTGTATATTGCTAAATTTTCCAGTGACACCTACTGGCAACAGCCAAGAAAGGCAGCAATGCTGAACTTAGGGAAAGCCAAATTAGATACTACAAATTAGCCTGGGCAGATTACTACCCAGAAGAATTAAATGTAACTAGTCATCTCTGCTTACTGCAGGGGGGTTCATGGCTAATAATGGTAACAATAAGCATGTTTTGGTTTCTGCTATTAGAGCAGTGGTGGCCTGTTCATTAGGGGCGGAGGGGCGCCGCCCTCTTAATCCATGCATCTGGCCCATAATCTACATGCAGGGCACCGGACTCAGTGATTACAGTGTTGTATTTTTTAGAAGCACATGATTAGAGCCAGAGGCTCTAATAGGCTTTAAAAAAAGGTGGGCTCAGGGCGCAGTGCACAGCGTCCTAAGCCCACCCACTTGTGTGACAATAGCGATTTAATATTCGCTATTGTCTTCCTGCTTCTTATCCCGGCCAATCAGGAAGCGGGTTGACCTGATTGGTCGAGAGGGAAGCCGCCATAGATGAAGCTACCACCATGTAGGAGGAGGAGGAGACGCAAGTAGGAGCCGGAGCTCCCAGTCGAAGTCACGTGGCGTGACGTAACGCGTAGGATACCAGAGGCAATCGAGACACCGGAACAGACGCATAGGTACGAGCTCGGCGCTCGTTTTTACAGTGTATCACTGACATTAAGAAAATGTGAGTTTTTTATTGTTTTATTTGAATAAACGCCAATATTTTTCGCAACATACTGCACCATGGTAGGCCTCTTTATCTTCTCTATAATACATTGAGTATCTGCCTGAGTGTTTCAAGTTACTGACGCCCAGCGGAAAGGCAAAGAAAGGACCCCCCCTCCCCCTGGCTTTACTCCATACGAACGCCTAGGAAAAGACCGATCCAGGGGGATCCATTCCTTTAAATTTTACTACATGCTGTGTACCTTACAGCAGTAAGGTAACCATTTATTTTAGCCACGGGTGTCAGTGACACTGAAGACCCATAGCTTATCACTTAAAGGCACAGTACCACTGAATATCAAGATAGCAGCACAAAGTGTTCTTGTGAAACACTTCCACACCTGCACCACTGTTGCACACTGGACCAAGAAACATACGTCCATTATTTGCACTAAGAGACTTAATACACTTATTTTACTTTAAGGCCGCGTACACACGCGGGGACTGTTCGCCCAACTTTGTCCGTCAAACAGTTTCGGCAAACAGTCCGCTCAAAATTAGCATGGACGGACATGCCCACACACGACGAACGAACAGTTTGCTGAAACCGTGCGCGATGACGTGAATGGCACGTACGACGGGACGAAAAATACGACGTCCTATACACTGCATTATAACTTTCGGCGTGTAAATCCTTTCTGAGCATGCGCGGAACTTAGTTTGACGAACAAGCCTACACACGGGCGGACTGTTCGCTCAAACAAGGTTTCAGCGGACAGTTTTACGGAATTTCCGAAAAACCTTGTTCCTCAAACTGTCCGCTGAAACTGTCCGCTGAAAGCCCACACACGAGCGGACTGTCCGCCCAAACACTGTTCAGCGGACAAAGTTGGGCGAACAGTCCGCCCGTGTGTACGCGGCCTAAGATTTTTTTCATTTTTTATATATATTCTTTCTATTTTTTTTTTCTGTGTTTACATATTTATATATATATTTAATTTTTTACGGATCTCTCCTTGATGAAATAAGTTACTGTATGAATTATTTATATATTTTGCACATTTTTGAATCACATATCACTTACTCACCGATATATTTTTATGCAATTTTGCACATGTTGGATATATATTTTATATATAATTTTTAAAGATTTTTTGCACTTTAGGTATTTTAAGATGAACATTTATGTCCCTTTTTAATGTATCTATTTATTTATGTTATTTTTTTGGCATATGATATCTACACATTTGCACTTTATTTTGTGATGAATGTTTTCTAGTTACTATCACTAGCTGATAATTCCACATATAGGATAATATATAATCTTATATAAGGAGCGCAACACCACCCCTCACTTTTTTATTCACATATTTGGACACGAGTTTGGTCCTTACGGTGTACGCAGCACCTTTTTTCTATTTCCTTTCAGTAGATTGTCACCTATTCCGTTTAGCGCAGGAGTACCTACTCTACAGGGGTGGAGGGGCGCCGCCCTCTTAATCCATGCATCTGGCCCATAATCTACATGCAGGGCACCGGACTCAGTGATTACAGTGTTGTATTTTTTAGAAGCACATGATTAGAGCCAGAGGCTCTAATAGGCTTTAAAAAAAGGTGGGCTCAGGGCGCAGTGCACAGCGTCCTAAGCCCACCCACTTGTGTGACAATAGCGATTTAATATTCGCTATTGTCTTCCTGCTTCTTATTCCGGCCAATCAGGAAGCGGGTTGACCTGATTGGTCAAGAGGGAAGCCGCCATAGATGAAGCTACCACCATGGAGGAGGAGGAGACGCAAGTAGGAGCCGGAGCTGCTAGAATGGGGTAAGTGTGAGGCTGGTGGGGGGATGGACCAGCTACTGTATTAGAGTGCTGTACACATTATACAATGAGAAACAAAACTGACAGTATCCAGAGATGAAGAAACACTTGTTAGTCAGTGTTAGCTTTCAATCTATGTCCTTTAGAACTATAGATCTGCTGGCAAAACACAAATATGTGTTTCCTAGTAACAATGTCATAGATAGACAAATCTATTTTGCAATATATAAAACAAGAGAGATGTTGCTCTGTACAGATTTACTTTATATTATAAAAAAATAGATTTTCAGCTGGTCAGTCAAATTATCACTGGGCACACTGACTCCAGTTCAGCAACACTACATAAAATGGGGACTCTTATAAACAGAGGGAAAACGCAGAGAATCCACATAAGGCCTAGTGTGATTGTCAGTGTTGAATGCAATATAAGCCCTACCACCCAAATAAGCCCTACCCTGTTTCCCCGAAAATAAGCCCTACCCTAAAAACTAGGACTTATTTAGGGGGTAGGGCTTATGTTGCAGCCATCACCGACAATCATGCTAGGTCTTATTTTAAGGGAAACAGGGTATATACAGTCCAAGGAAAGCACCAAAAAAAAAAAAAAAAAAAACGCCTCAAAGTTTTCATTGATAAATTTGGTTTACAAAAGACAGCCATGATTTTTCAGGGCCGGACTTCCCCTTCATCAGAGCTCAGGAATTTGTGGTTAAATGGATAAGTAGATAACGGATACCAGTCCTTTGCTGCTCTTGTCAACATTGGCATAACTTGCTTTTTGAAACTGCTCAAAGCAGAAAACCCCAGATGTGTGTGGTTTCTGCTTATCTAAGTCCATTTGAGCACAGTCAAAATCCTGGGGCCCTGATGAAGGGGGGGGGGGGGGGTCCAGGCCCCTGAAATGCATTGGCTTCTGCTTCTGAACCAATTTTACCAATGAAAACTTTGGACTCAGACATTTTCGGCACATTCTACATGGATTATCTGGGTTTTCCCACCATTTATAAGAGGCGCCCCCGTTTTATGGAGTGCTGTCGAACTGGAGTCAACGTGCCAAGTGATAATTCAACTGACCAATGGAAAATCGATTTTACTTTTATGCCGCGTACACACGACCGGACTTTTCGACGGACTAGGTCCGATGGTCTTCCCGACGGACTTACGGCGGAGGTCCGACTGACTTTCCGAACGAATGGACTTGGCCACACAAGACTGGACTAAGTCCGTTCTAAAGTCCGTTTGTTTTGAACGTGATGACGTAAACGGGACTAAACAAAGAAGTTCAATAGCCAATAGCTGCCCTTGCGTCGTATTTGGTCCGTCGGACCAGCACACAGGCGAACGGTTTTCCCGATTTTTAGTCCGTCAGACTTGAGTCCGTTGGATAGATTTGAAACATGTTTTATTTCTAGGTCCCTCTGGCTTTTGGGGAAAAAAAGTCTGCTGGAGCCCACACATGATCGAATTGTCTGACAGATTCCGGTCCGCCGTACCAAGTCTGCCGGAAAGTCCAATTGTGTGTAAAAAAAAGTGGCAGAAAATGTGTATACAGCACTGAAGCATCAGGATAATAGCCATGAAACTAGCATTCTTGAAAAATGAGTTCAGTAAGTGGCCTAATATTAAAGTGTGCTTTGAACTACTAAAAGAGACACTGTCAGATTGCCCATGCTGGACAAAGTGACAGTATCTGTGTAAGGCCCCACCAACGACCTTATACTGACCCTACCAGTCCTCATTTCTCCTTCCTTCTTCACCGCCATCCACAGTACCCAGAACTTTCACACCTCCATGTATAGGGGAGCATGTGACCTCCCCTGTGACAGTGCTTGGAACTAGCAGTATACCATAGGCAGGCGTAATGGCACAGAAAAGAAAGAAACACAAAAGTGGCACCGGCTAAGTGTAGTATATTTATCAAAGATAAAGATTAAAAAACAGATGTACACTCAGAGTAGATGTATTCCAAACAGTACCTAAATATCAGGCAGTAGACTGCAGCCTCTCTACAGCCAGGGCAGATGTCTCCTGCAAGCAGCCTCTATAATCCAGCTAAGCACTGTACAGGAACTAAAGGTGGAAGCTAGGCATCCAGAGGATCTGATGATGTCACAGGGTGTGTGGCTACACATTTCAGGTTGGAGCTGCCCCTTTGTCAAGCCGATCTGTGTCTTTAAATGTTCCTACTGAGGAGAATTCCCATTCCTGCTTCAAAGGGAAAGGTGCTCATGACAGAATTTAACCCCTTAGGATCTCAGCGCATACCTGAGCCATCAGGGGTTTTGCCCATGGACTCTCTTTTTTATACTTCGCAGAGGTTTGCATATTTTTTGTGCAATTGGAATATTTGGGTGAGTACTTTAAGTCCACTCCCATATATACAGTATCTCACAAAAGTAAGTACACCCCTCACATTTTTATAAATATTTTATTCTATTTTTTCATGTGACAACACTGAAGAAATGACACTTTGCTACAATGTAAAGTAGCAAGTGTACAGCTTGTATAACAGTGCAAATTTGCTGTTCCCTCAAAATAACTCAACACACAGCCATTAATGTCTAAGCCGCTGGCAACAAAGGTGATTGAACCCCTAAGAGAAAATGTCCAAATTGGGCCCAATCAGCCATTTTCCCTCCCCGGTGTCATGTGACTCGTTGATGTTACAAGGTCTCAGGTGTGAATGGAGAGCAGGTGTGTTAAATTTGGTGTTATCGCTCTCTCTCCCACATACTGGTCACTGGAAGTTTAACATGGCACCTCATGGCAAAGAACTCTCTGAGGATCTGAAAAAAAGAATTTTTGCTTTACATAATGATGGCCTAGGTTATAAGAAGATTGCCAAGACCCTGAAACTAAGCTTCAGCATGGTGGCCAAGAGCATACAGGGGTTTAACAGGTCAGGTTCCACTCAGAACAGTCCTTCCCATGGTCAACCAAAGAAGTTGAGTGCACGTGCTCAGTGTCATATCCAGAGGTTGTCTTTGGGAAATAGACGTATGAGTGCTGCCAGCATTGCTGCAGTGGTTAAAGGGGTGGGGGGTCAGCCTGTCAGTGCTCAGACCAATCGCCGCACACTTCATCAAAATGGTCTGCATGGCTGTCCTCCCAGAAGGAAGCCTCTTCTAAAGAAGATGCACAAGAAAGCCCACAAACAGTTTGCTGAAGACAAGCAGACTAAGGACATGGATTACTGGAACCATGTCCTGTGGTCTGATGAGACCAAGATGAACTTATTTGGTTCAAGCAGAGAATGATTCCCTCCCTTCGGAGACTGGGCCGCAGGGCAGTATTCCAACATGATAACGACCCCAAACACACCCCCCAAGACCACTGCCTTGGTAAAGAAGCTGAGGGTAAAGGTGACGGACTGGCCAAGCATGTGTCCAGACCTAAACCCTATTGAGCATCTGTGGGGCATCCTCAAAATGGAAGGTGGAGGAGCGCAAGGTCTCTAACATCCACCAGCTCCGTGATGTCGTCATGGAGAAGTGGAAGAGGACTCCAGTGGCAACCTGTAAAGCTCTGGAGAACTCCATGCCCAAGAGGGTTAAGGCAGTGCTGGAGGCTAATGGTGGCCACACAAAATATTGACACTTGGCCCAATTTGAACATTTTCACTTAGGGGTGTACTCACTTTTGTTGCTAGCGGTTTAGACATGAATGGCTGTGTGTTGAGTTATTTTGAGGGGGCAGCAAATTTACACTGTTATACAAGCTGTACACTAAGGCTCCATGCACACTGAAGCTGATAAACTGCAGTTTATTGGAGTTTGGGCGTTTTTTGTAAAAGCCCATAAACTCCACTCTATGTTAGCCTATGTGTCCATGCACACATGGACGTTTTTCAGCTTTAATGAGCAGTGGAGTTTATGGGCTTTTTTCTGAACGCCAGAAATTCGCGTTCAAAGTGCCGTTTTTCAGCGGCAAAAAACGACAAACGCTCATTAACGCTCATTAACGCTCATTCATTAGTGTTCGGCATTCTATTTTTCAATGTATTGTGGGATTTTTGGAGTGTCCTCTGTGTATTTTTATAAAAAACGCCCATTAACGCTAACGCTGTAAAACGCTCATTAACGCTCATTAACGCTAGTATAAAACGCTGTTAAAAGCAGGTTTTTCAACCTGTGTTTTCTGCCAGCAATCTGGCGTCCAGAAATAGCTTTTTTGAGCTTCAGTGTGCATGGAGCCTAACTACTTTACATTGTAGCAAAGTGTAATTTCTTCAGTGTTGTCACATGAAAAGATATAATAAAATATTTACAAAAACGTGAGGAGTGTACTCACTTTTGTGAGATACTGCATGTCTGTTTTTATAGGCAGGAGTAATGTCACATGACCAGAGAAGTGATCTCAACATATCCACAGGCCAACACCAGTCATTTGAGTGCCAGCGGTATAGAATAAAGGAATGGAAAGGGATTTCTGGTAAAGTGAGTATAAAGGGTGTTGAGGGATGCCTTTTGCAAAGACATTTTGCCCTGTATTGTCAAGGTGACCAAGCCTCTTTAAATCAGGGCAAAGCCCCTTAAAGGAGGATAGCCATATCCCTTAGTGGTATGGGAACAATGACAGGGGGATGGGGATAGAGCTCCAAATAATTAAAAACACAATTAGAACATGATTATCTGCATTATTGAACATAAAATCAAACTGCAGAGATAGACTTGATATGTCAGACGACATGCAGGCAACATTGTCAGAAACTAGACCTGCCTTCCAGGTTTTGATTATACACAAATCTCACTAGTATATCTAGCTTGTGTTTATGATATGCCATTTCTTTTATAAATAGATAGAACTCCGTAGGGGTTTCCTTCATCAGTTCTATTCCTAGCCATCCATATGTAAATCAAAACCAAGCTATTGACATCTTTTGAAGTCATATGGGTACCTTAATAAACTGCTGATGATGATAATTTGGTGAAGAGGGTATGGGGGTATATTGGAAATACCTTTAAGGGTCTGTAATTGGTAAAAGGTGAAGAACCCTGCATTAAACAGTTCATGAAGAACATACTACCTCATTAAGAGGCACCAGCTTCAACTCTGACCTGAGGAAACCAATAAAGATGACTGACAGCAGAGAATTACACAACGAGAGTCATAAGATCATAATGTACGGTAATTTACTTGAAACAAATAAAAAGCAATATACCTTCTTATTATGAAGTTATGTCATGAATCACACCCATAATTCTCCAAAGAACCCATATACTGATTTACAGACTTGCCAGTAAACACATTTTTGTAATTATTTTATTTCTAGAAAAAAAAAAAAAAATTTGTTTGGGCTATAGTTCAGGAAACTTTCACAAACCTTACCTATGTATTTGGTTAAATCCACCATTCTTTTGGTAAAAACGGTAGAAAGGAGTGCCCAGTGTTCAGCAAATTCAAATTGGAAGGTGAATTTGAAAGCATTTATTGGCAATGTTAACAAGTATAATGCAACGTTGCCGCAGTGAGCACAGCCTACATTCAAACATACATCCCTCTGATCCTTGTTCTACAGACACATCCATTTGGGATTATTCCTAGGCTTGTGCAATTTGTTTTGTAACGAATCGAAATTCGGCCGAATTTTGCATCTTTCGGACATTCGGATGCATCCGAATGTCCGAATAAAAAAATAACGAATTACAACGAATACGAAAGAAATATAATGAATGAATTAGAATGAATTCGACATGATTCGGTAATTCTTTAAAGATCTAATGAAACAAAAGGTCAGCTCAAAGTAAATCTTATAGTCCAATCAGCTAATTAATTTTTATACATGGCCCTAAAGTCGGGTCACAAAATATTTTCGAATGCGGTTGAAATAATGTCGAATCATGTTGAAATCATTTCAACCGCATTCAAAATTATTTCAACATGATTCGACATTATTTCAACCGCATTCGAAATGATTTCAACATGATTCGACATTATTTCAACCGCATTCGAAAATATTTTATGACCGGATTTTAGGGCCATGTATCTCGGGGTCATCTCAGAGGAAAGCTAAAAAAAAGAGCAAGCCAACCCAATCTGTTCGTTTCAATATGCAGTTGCTGATCCTGTTTTTATTTTTTTTTAAACTTAGATTTTTATTGACAGTTTTCATAATACAAAGGCGTATACATGCATTACAAGAAAAAGGATGTAGTTGCAAATCCTCATGTAAAAGAAAAAAAAACAGAGGAGAAGAGTTTGGATACATCATCATTTTCGTTAACAGCGATTGATAGTAGGTCTAACAACAACAGTACTAATATATCAAGTAAACATAAGATAACAGAGATACAACTGCACTTGATAGGCCTAGTGGCCAACTCATCTGGGTATAACACAAGATACATACGTTATGTAAAACAGTTATAAGGATTGTGAGTAGTCGATTTTATCGTATAGTAAGACAGTTAGAGTATAACACATATCAGAATTGTACGTTGAACGGGTTTGGTGCCAAGGGTTATGTTAGTCGAGTACTTCTCGGATCAGTGATCCAAGGTTCCCAGTCCCTGAGGAATTTATTCTTTGAGAGGTGAGCTTTGGAGAAATTGTGTTCCAATTCGAAATTGGAGTTTAGAATGGAAATCACTTCTCGGAAGTCCGGAGGTTGCATGGATTTCCACTTACAAGCGATAGCCAGTCTTGCGGCTATTAACATGTGGGTGGCTATCGTTTGTAGCTTTTTGGGCCAGGATGGTATCGTTAGTCCTAGAAGGATATCTAAGGGTGTTAGATTAGAGGTAGCACAGTTAATTATTTGGAGAGCGTTTCGAATATGGGACCAAAAGTCTTTAAGCGATGGGCAATCCCACCAGATATGAAAAGGCGTTCCTATGGATCCGCATCCCCTCCAGCACAGAGGAGATACATCTGGAAAGAACCGTGCAAGTCTGTGCAAGTCTGTCGGGCGTGTAATACCAGTGATGGAATATTTTGCTGATCCTGTTTTTACTCTCCTTAATCTGCTTTCCTGTGAATAACCCTAAATCAAGTAGCGATTAGAAGCTAGAATCCATAATGTCCAACCTATTGCTACCTCTTGTCATAATGTCATGATGACTCCACTTAAAATTTTAAGGACCTCATAAGGACCCCTGCAATGGACTGTTTTGAAAGGCAATGGAGGCATTCACAACACCACGTACTGATGTGTAGTGATGGACGAACGTTTCGCCCGGCGGTCGTTTCGCGGCGAATTTCCGACATTCGCGGTCCGCACGTTCGAACGCCTTTTTCCGTCGTTCGCCGCGGCGGACTTACGTGTTTAATGTATACAAGAACTTTAACCTTTGGTGACACGTTTATCATGTGATACAGGACAGCCAATTGAGACATGACAGCACATGGACACTTGGACATTCCCCCTAACCTATAAATACACCCGATCCGGTGGCCATTTTACATTCTTTCTTCTGTTACGATAGGGACAGGTTCCTGTGTGGAGTAGGGAGAGATAAACCACTAGCTATTTGGTACACAAAAGTTCTTTTCAGGACTGGTATAGGTGTTAGGTGTTGATAGGTTTGCTGTGCTGCTGATTCTTGCAGCAGCCTGAGTGTCTTTTGTTAGTTTAGAGAAAGGGAAAGGACGGTGTATGCTACAGGGACAGCCAGATTAGTCTTTCATCATCATCATCATCATCATCATCATTAGCTGTTACTATCAAGGTCCACAAAAGAGCTGTTCCAGTAACCACTAATCGTTCTCTTTTTTTGCCAATTTGTATAGGGACAGGAAGGAAGCAGTGTTGTCAGGCAGTGAGGGTAATTTTAAAGACTTGCTGTTATTATTAGTTCCACAAAGGTTCTTTTCAGGACTGGTATCAGTGGTACAGTAATAGGCTTGTACATGTATAATATTCTTTCTTCCAAATATAGAAAGGATATTATACTTGACTGCTGCCCTTCTGCTGCAGTCTGCTAAACATTCACAACTCACTTGTTCCACAAAAGTTCTTATAAGGACTGGTAACTTGGTATAGGGTGCTACGGTACATAGGCTTGAGTGCGGTACAGTCTGCTGTTCTGTAAGGACCGCTATCGGTCCACAATAGATAGGGTTGACGTGCACCACTGCTGACCGCTGCCCTATACTGCAGCAGTCCTTCAGCGGTATAGGGACTGACGTACAGTCTGCTAAACACTAATACACAACCTGCTTGGTCCACAAAAGTTCTTATAAGGACTGGTAACTTGGTATAGGGTGCTACGGTACATAGGCTTGAGTGCGGTACAGTCTGCTGTTCTGTAAGGACCGCTATCGGTCCACAATAGATAGGGTTGACGTGCACCACTGCTGACCGCTGCCCTATACTGCAGCAGTCCTTCAGCGGTATAGGGACTGACGTACAGTCTGCTAAACACTAATACACAACCTGCTTGGTCCACAAAAGTTCTTATAAGGACTGGTAACTTGGTATAGGGTGCTACGGTACATAGGCTTGAGTGCGGTACAGTCTGCTGTTCTGTAAGGACCGCTATAGGTCCACAATAGATAGGGTTGACGTGCACCACTGCTGACCGCTGCCCTATACTGCAGCAGTCCTTCAGCGGTATAGGGACTGACGTACAGTCTGCTCACTTCCTTGACCCAAAAAAGCACACCGTACTATATGCCCCTACCCTCCTCTTTGAAGAGGTTGAGCGGTGTCATATTTCTACTGGGGCTGCTTATGATATCCCTGTGCTGTGCTGACTTCCTCCTGGGGGTTCTTATTATGAAGGGATCACACTATCCCTGTGCTGTGCTGACTTCCTCCTGGGGGTTCTTATTATGAGGGGATCACACCATCCCTGTGCTGTGCTGACTTCCTCCTGGGGCTGCTTACGGTGCTGCTGTCAGTGCTGTATGTCACGGTGCTGCTGTCAGCGCTGTATGTCACGGTGCTGCTGTCAGCGCTGTATGTCACGGTGCTGCTGTCAGCGCTGTATGTCACGGTGCTGCTGTCAGCGCTGTATGTCACGGTGCTGCTGTCAGCGCTGTATGTCACGGTGCTGCTGTCAGCGCTGTATGTCACGGTGCTGCTGTCAGTGCTCTGTATTACGGTGCTGCTGTCAGATGCCTCTATCACGGTGCATGTGTCATTCCGGTATGTCACGCTGCTGGTGATCATCTCCTGCACCCTCTTCTTTGCCTACCCTGGTCCCTGACCTTCCCTCTCCTCCATTGCCTTCATTAGCTCCATAGTCCTGAATTGTTAGAACAATTTCCCAAATAAAATAAAAATGCTTGTAGTTATCGATCCCAAATTCACCTCATACATGTATTATGTCATTGTCCAGATGGTGGGACTACGTTTTACCCCCTAATAATTACCACGTGGCCGCAAATTCGACATGAAGGTTTGCAAAGTTCGCCTCCCATTGAAGTCAATGGGGCCCGCGGCGAACGTTCGGTTTCGCGAACGTTTGGGTCCGTTCGCATTTCGCTTTCGCGAAACGTCCCGTCGGAAGTTCGTCCATCACTACTGATGTGGGCACTGGAGGATGGACCCTCCCATACCACCATCCCAAAAAAAAGCAGACTCAGGTCTTGTGATCTCAGCTAAGAAATCTGACTATTTATTTATTTATTTTTGTATAAGTGATTACCTAAAATGGAGTGGTGGGGAAAGGGTAGTGTTCTTTTTTCCTCTAATAGAATGTTAGCTTGTTGGGGTTGGAGACTAATCAGTCACTGGTCATGAGTGGGTGATGGAGTCGGCATGGGAGAAGGTTTCCAATGATTTGTGTCCAACTTAAAAAAAAGTGACTGTCAACTTTTTTTTTTTTTGGGAGGGGGAGCATGGGCTGCTACCTCTGGGTAGGTCCTTCAGGTTGTTTCCACATGTGAACTAGAAGATTAGATAGAAAGGAGCAGCTGGTGTCCAGTAAATACAGATTGTAAGGTGAGTTTGAAGGCATTTATTGGAGATTGTAACACGTATGACAAGCCAATGTGTTTCGGGGGAAGACGACGCCCCCTTCTTCAGGGCTGTTCCTGTATGCTAATTAATGGGGAATAATTAGACATGTGCAAAAGGAAAAAATTTGTTTAGTTTAGTTTCGTTTTAATTAGTTAATTCATTAATTTCGTTTAGTTATATTCGTTAACTTCCTTAAATTCGTTTTTGGATTTTGTTTAGTTTTCTACCGAATTCGAAAAATCGGCCACATTCGAAAATATTTCAACCAAATTCGAATGCGGTAGAAATAATGTCGAATCATGTGAAATCATTTCGAATGCGGTTGAAATAATGTCGAATAATTTTGAAATAATTTCGAATGCATTCGAAATGATTTCAACATGATTCGACCTTATTTCAACCGCATTCGAAAATAATAATCGGGTCGCAAAATGTCATTCTCTGCTCTAATAACATTTTGCGACCCGATTTTGCGGCCACATATCTCGGGGTCACTTATAGCTAGAAACCTCAAATTTGGTATGCAAACACAACAGTACTAGCACTACAACATATCCAAATTTGGAGTTTCTAGCACCAAGTGACCCCGAGATACATGGCCCTAAACTCGGGTCACAAAATATTTTCGAATGCGGTTGAAATAATGTCGAATCATGTTGAAATCATTTCGAATGCATTCGAAATTATTTCAAAATGATTCGACATTATTTCAACCGCATTCGAAATGATTTCACATGATTCGACATTATTTCAACCGCATTCGAATTTGGTTGAAATATTTTCGAATGTGGCCGATTTTTCGAATTCGGTAGAAAACTAAACGAAATCCGAAAACAAATTTAAGGAAGTTAACGAATATAACTAAACGAAATTAATGAATTAACTAATTAAAACGAAACGAAACTAAACTAATTTTTTCCTTTTGCACATGTCTAATTATTCCCCATTAATTAGCATACAGGAACAGCCCTGAAGAAGGGGGCGTCGTCTTCCCCCGAAACACATTGGCTTGTCATACGTGTTACAATCTCCAATAAATGCCTTCAAACTCACCTTACAATCTGTATTTACTGGACACCAGCTGCTCCTTTCTATCTAATCTTCTAGTTCACATGTGGAAACAACCTTAAGGACCTACCCAGAGGTAGCAGCCCATGCTCCCCCTCCCAAAAAAAAAAGTTGACAGTCACTTTTTTTTAAGTTGGACACAAATCATTGGAAACCTTCTCCCATACCGACTCCATCACCCACTCATGACCAGTGACTGATTAGTCTCCAACCCCAACAAGCTAACATTCTATTAGAGGAAAAAAGAACACTACCCTTTCCCCACCACTCCATTTTAGGTAATCACTTATACAAAAATAAATAAATAAATAGTCAGATTTCTTAGCTGAGATCACAAGACCTGAGTCTGCTTTTTTTTGGGATGGTGGTATGGGAGGGTCCATCCTCCAGTGCCCACATCAGTACGTGGTGTTGTGGATGCCTCCATTGCCTTTCAAAACAGTCCATTGCAGGGGTCCTTATGAGGTCCTTAAAATTTTAAGTGGAGTCATCATGACATTATGACAAGAGGTAGCAATAGGTTGGAAATTATGGATTCTAGCTTCTAATCGCTACTTGATTTAGGGTTATTCACAGGAAAGCAGATTAAGGAGAGTAAAAACAGGATCAGGAACTGCATATTGAAACGAACAGATTGGGTGGGCTTGCTCTTTTTTTTAGCTTTCCTCTGAGATGAATGTAAAAGCAGACGTGAAGGTAGCGGGGTGAAGACATAAACAAGTTGGAAAACCTTCAGCACATGCAATAAAAATCTATATCTATAAAAATAAAATGTAAAACTCAGAAAATCACTTTCTAAAATGGGTCATTTGATACTGCTGATCTTCTTATTTCAAAAGATACAGCCCAAGACGAGGGGTAGATTTAGAGGTTCTATTTGGTAATAAGATTAGATAATACAACACTTGTATGGGTTTCCTCCAGGTACTCTGTTTTCCTGCCACATGCCAAGTGCCGCTAATAGGTTAATTGGCTCCTGTCTAAAATCTGGCCCTAGTATGGTGATCTACTGAGTGTGCCCAAGATGGCTGCTTCACCTCGTATATGCCCAACGTCAATTTGATAAGTGCTTTGAGTCCTAACAAAGAAAAGTGCTAAAGAAATACAAATTAATTCAAATGAATGAATTACAATAAAATTAACTAGTAATGGCACAAGTGGGTACTACACTTTCAACTAATCTTCTTTTGGTGGAGGGAGATCTAAAAACAACACTGGAAGGTTTCGACCCTCATAGCGTTAAACTGCCAGTAAAAATTAAATAAATGCCGCTGTTTTATTGCGGTGCCACCAATGTACTGTTACCTAAATTGGGACAGGATTTAATGTCTGATGTATATTAAAAAATTTTAACTTTAGAGCGATAAAATAAAATGCAAGGAATATTAAATAGGAATGAGAGTCACTGCAGATGAAATAAAAAATAAAATATGTCTTCCACTTAAAAAAAAAAAAATCAGGGCCATTTTTTTTTTGGTTAGTTTGATAACACTGGGGATCAATGGGAATTGTCAGGATGTGTTCCTTTTGGGTGAAGTTCCCATACTTCCTGCCCACTTGAGAGTATCTGTCTAATGGATACAAAAATGATGGGGTGTTGCACACCTGAATTTTTCTGAAGCACTTCTTGTATTTCCTTCCTGGATTGGAGCACTTTTTTGGTCACTTTATCTGGACTTTGTTTTTGTTCATTTTATTCATACAATTTGTTCCATTTCCAGTTCTCCAGCCACTATTTATACAACAATCCCCCCTACTACATCCAAAATGCACCTTATGATGCTGTATTTTGGAGCACTTTAAGCACAACACACCTTGCAAGAAATAGTCCTTGGAACTAGTTGGGACTCTTAGGTCTGGTTCACACTGAGGCAGCACGACTTACAGCGCGACTGCCTCAGGCGACCCAGGCGCGACTTCTGTATAGAAGTCAATGCAAGTCGCCTCAAGTCGCCCCCAAAGTCGTACAGGAACCTTTTTCTTTTTCTAAGTCGGAGCGACTTGTGTCACTCCGATTAGAACGGTTCCATTGTACAGAATGGGACACTACTTGTCAGGTGGCTAACCGACCCTTATTTGCGTGTTGTTTTTTTCACATAAATGTTTTTAATAGTGTATCTTATAATTTATTGTTTATCCCGAATTTAAAAGAAATTTTAAGAAGTTTCTATATGACTCAATTTAGCCCCCATCCACCCTTTTTTTTTTTTTTGCTTTGCATAAAATTTTGAATAATTGGGAATTGTCAGGATTTAGTCCATGTGCTCCCTTTTGGGGTGAAAGTCCCTTACTTCCTGTACAAATTTAACTTTGAGCGGACTTGAAGGGATCTCTCAAAAGGAGACAAAAATACCAACAAAATGATCAGAATGTATTTGGGTTAGTACTTCTATGGATTATTAATAATATACCCTTTAATTCATTTTTCAACCAGCATTTAAAAGGGAATTTTAAGAAGATTCTATATGACTCAATTTAACCTCTATCCTCTCTTGATCGTGTCTATTTTAGATAGTGCTTCATAAAATTCTTTAAATTGTTGTTTAATTTATTTTTGCTCAATATATATTTCCTATTGTTCTTTTAATTTTTTTTTCGGATACATTGTTTTTTTTGTTATTAACAACTTGTCAGCATCAGACAGGCTTAAGGATGAAAAAAATAAATAAATACTGAAGTCTTGAATGTTTAGACTATTTATCTCCTAAAGGTACACATCAAATAATTGAACTGGATTTTCATTTATTCACCCCGGCAACAACATTTAAACCCTGCTGGGAGTTTACATTAGTGTACGCAATCTGTTAATTAGGAATACACAAGAAGTAGCCCATTAAGGTTTTTGTACAGAATCCAAGATTTCACAGCAAAATTAATCTTAATGGATTTTTTTTTTCCTTCCCTCTCTTGGATCAAATGGAGATTAAAACAACAGTTGGTCAAACAAAATTGGAGCAAACATCTCTTTAAAGTGAAACATTGATAAACAATTTCACTATTCTTTTAATTAGCAAAGTGCTTTAGGACGAAAAGACAGACAGCTTTGCAAGGCGCTGGTGTTTAAATATTATGACACTTTTTAAAAGAAAAAAATTAATCAAATTTAATACTGTAAATTTACTTTTTTTTCAAAAACATGCGGAGTGTGTAAAGTAAAGCATATCGAACAAAAATATTATTTTTTTTTAAAAAAACTGCAAATTATTTTGTGCCCTAGTTTTTTTTAATGAGAATATTAACCACTTCCTTCAGGTAGATGTGATATGATGTCATTTACTTTGCAGCAACAGGCATCATCCAGATATCTTTTTTTTTTTTCAGCTGGCGATCCCTTCATATGTAAAAGCCAATTACGGCAGTTGTTTAGCCACTTGATTGCTTTTACAGAGACGGTGGGACGTCCCCTCCCGCCGCCCTCTGGTGCTTCTCCGGTCTCTCCCATGTGATGGGGGAGCTGGAGAATAAATCCGCCAGCGGCAACGGTTTAGCAAAGAGCTGGTTTTGGACCAGATGGTCCCTGGCCATCTCTATGACCTTCAGAGGCTGAAAGCGACGTCATGACACCACTTCCTGCTCTGGCAGATGTAAACACCGCCACTTTTTCAGCTGAGTAGCCTAAGATCTATTTTTTTTTGGGGGGGATCTCAAGCTTTCCAGCGTAAAGGAGAAATGTGGGGACTTATTGACCCCAGATCTCTCAGTAAAGAGGACCTGTCATGCCCTATTCCTATTCCAATTGATGTTTACATTTCTTGTAAAAGGAATAAAAGTGATAAAAAAATAAAGGGAAAGTGTAAAAAAAATAAAAAAATAAAAATAAACAATAAAAAAAATTAAAGCAACCCCATCCCCTCGGGCTCGCATGCAAAAGTGAAAGCATTCCTAGGTCACACCCACATATGTATATAGCATTCAAACCACACATGTGAGCTATCGCTATGAGAGCAAGAGCAATATTTCTAGCACAAGAACTCCTCTGTAACGCTAAACTAGTAACCTGTAAAAAAAATGTAAGTTGTCACCTATAGAGAATTTTAAGAACTGTAGTTTGGTGCTATTCCACGAGTGTACACAATTTTAAAGTGTGACATGTTTGGTATCTATTTACTCGGCGTAAAATCATCTTTCACATTATACATACATGTGGTAGTATAAAATGGTGCCAGAAAAGGAAAATTATAGTAAGTATTCAATACAATTTTCTATTTTTCTTGCGACAACATGGCAGCATTACTACCACGTATATACTTCCATGGATTGGCTCTAGGAAACGGAAAATTACAGTAAGCATCAATGCATCATTAAATATTTTTTCTGCCACCAACATGGCATAGTATACGTTTAGTAGTATATTGCTATGGACTGACGCATAGTGCCTGCTGTCAGTAGGATGAGGAATACTACCTTTGTTATTACTGGGAGAAATAGTGCCCTATCGTTGATGTCAGTGGAAGGAATAGTGTTCCATCATTGATACTAGTGGAAGGAATAGTGCCCCATCATTGGTGTCAGGGGGAGGAATAGTGATCCATCATTGCTATTAGTAGGAAGAGCATTGTCCCATCATTTGTATTAGTTGATGAAATAGTGCCCCATCACTGGTATTAGTGGATGGAATAGTGCCCCACCATTGAAGTCAGTGAGAGGAATAGTTCCCCATCATTGATAGTAGTGGAAGGAATAGTGTCCGATTGTTGATATTAGTGGGAGGGATAGTGCCCCGTCTTTGGGGACAGTGGGGGGAATAGTGCCCCATCATTGATATTAGTGGATGGAATAATGCCCGATCGTAGATATTAGTGGGAGGGATAGTGCCCCGTCATTGGGGTCAGTGGGAGGAATAGTGACCCATCATTGATATTAGTGGAAGGAATAGTTCCCCATCATTGATACTAGTGGATGAAATAGTGCCTGATCATTGATATTAGAGGGAGGGATAGTGCCTTATCATTGGTGTCAGTGGGAGGAATAGTGCTCCATCATTGGTGTCAGTAGGAGGGATAGAGCTCCATCATTAGTGTCAGTATGAGGTATAGTGCCCCATTGTTGATTTTAGTGGGATGAATAGTGCCCCACCATTGGTGTCAGATGGGGGAATTATGCCCCTACTCTTGGCGTCAGTTTTAGGAATAGTGCCTCAAATCAGTTGGGGGGGGGGATAGTGCCCCAAAGGTCAGATAAAGGCTAGTAAAGGGCTGCATCAGGCCCTTGGGCCACAGTTTTGACACCACTGGATAAGGTAGTCATGTGCATGGCCACCATTAGGTTGTCATCTCTGTATAGGTAAGTTGCCTTGCCATAAACATCACCTGAGCCCACAAAACCTCCACCTCGACTGTTGGCAGGTAAAGAACCATCTACCTAATATTTTCATATTACCGTTCTAACCAAAGCTGTTTTTGGAAGGCTGAAATAGGAACAATGGCAATAACAGCAATGTTCATAAATCAACAGCCAACCTGCGATTTTGTGTGAATCAATGAAAAATGTGTCAACATCACACATATTTCAGTCGCATTTATCATTTCCTGACAGCCGAGCTGCTTCCGCACCAAAGTTCAGACAAACAAATGTATCTTTAACGCCTTTTGTCTCACGTCCTCAAATTCTCCCCTCTCCTTGCTCACAATATCTCCATTTGAGGCTCTCCAGAGAGGAGGATTAAAAAAATAAATAAAAAAAGGGCCATTTGAAAAAAAAAAAAATCACTTCTAAAAAAAAAATGTGTTTTTAGCATCTGAACAATGAAGCTGTTGATTAGAAAACCGGCACAGAAGTGGCGGTCTGAGGTGGCCGCGGATCCGTAAATATACCCCCATTAGGAGACGCTCCCGTGGAGAGCATTGTAGGAAAAAATGTAAATGTAACACATGATTATAAATCTGAACACATCTTACCAAGCAAATCCAATAATAACATCGGCCTACTGATAGGTATTTATTTATTTATTTTGCTCGGCGGCTTGTGTGGGCAGTGAATAAATGAACATGAGTTAGTATGTAATAATCAACATCAGACGGATGTGTTCATCGGTAAAGGAGAACTCTGTGCTAAATTGTATATAAATACATTAGTGACCTCTTAAAGCTCAATGCCCTGGCAATATAAATGACGCAAATTAACGCAACTCTGTAATCAGTAATACATTATTAAAGAGTCTGTTTAATAAAAATCATTAAATAAATGAAATGCATAGCCTTTGGTCCGCCAAAAACAAATGTTCTGTAAGCTATTTTCTCTTGTGAACAAATGTTCTTTTATTATCTGCAGTAGCTGTCAGGAAGATCCTGCCAGCAACAGGTGATCTAGACTTGGTGTGCCATCACGGGCGCCAATGTGAATGCACGAGCGTGCACAGAAGCATGTGTGCCCACTAACCCCAGGTGGGTTATTTAAACCAGGCTGACACACAGGAACTTTGTTGTCTGCTTTACAGAATTCCTGTGTATTCCTTGATATCTGAACCTGTTCCTGTATATTACCCGGCTTGCCTCTGACAATCCCAGCTATTTGCCTGCATCTGACCCCGGCCTGTCTTGACGTTGCTTCTGCCTGCTCCTCTGGTCCTTCTGCTGCCCGCCTGTTACCGACCTGGTTGTTCCAGTGACCCTGCCTCTGCCTTGCTCTGATACTCCTGTCTGTGTATGACCTGGCTTTTCTGACCCTCCTGAGTTCCTGTCCAGTGGGAAGCTCCCTGCAGTCTGCTGTTCCAGTTCCAGTCTGCTGCTCAAAGTTCCTGCCTGCTGTTCCTGTTCCAGCCTGCTGTTCCAGTTCCAGCCTGCTGTTCCAGTCTGCTGCTTCAGTCTGCTCCAGTTTCAGCCTGCTGACCTCCCTCCACCTGGACCTTTGGACTATCCTCTTGCTGTTGATCCAGCCAGGCACTTGTGTTACTCCACACTCCTGTGCCTCCTGTTCACTTTACTAGGGGCCTCGAGTTGGAGGAGTAAGAGAGACCTTCCTCTGCAGTTCGGACAGTTATCGGAATCTGGAAGCCCCCTTTAACAAGGAGACCCCCAGATCCTGCCCTCCCCAATGTGAATGGGTATCAGGTACTTTGTACCCCTACATTTTCACCAAACAAAGTGTCAAAATGATAAAAATTACAGGAGACAGTTGTGGACAAGTCCTTTATTATAATTATTTTTAAAGTGTCCTGCGATACAAGTGGTAACCAGATAACCTACACAAGTGCATTTCTTTCCCCATTCCCCTTTCCTTGGGATTGGTTTACCTATTTGAAATTTTGCTTTTACTCTTTTCCTGATCTCCTTTGTTCAAAAATGGTTGATTACTGCGGAAACGCATGGATAGATCAAATGAATAAGATTAAAACATCAGCTCTAGGCGAAAATGTTCAAACTAACAAAATTGTAGCTCTTTTTGCTCATTTAAAGATATTATTGGAACATAAATCTAGACATTATTGGCACAGCAATTTTTTTTTTTTCAATCCTATATCAATAATAAAGTAGTTCCCATTGGTTTGAGAATTCAAATCTTTCCCGCGCTAAAAAAATCCACTAAACCCCCTACATATCGAATGGGAAGAAAACCTTACAATGTACTCACTAAACATGAAGAAAATGTTAAAATGTCATTATGATCTGGACCACAAAAAGTTGGATCCAGAAATTCAGGGAATAAAAAATAAACAAAGCCCCTTCTGGGAGACAGATATTTTTTGCTCCTCAGAGAAGGAAATTAAATCTTATGTGGACCAATACAAAAAGCAATTAATACAATTTTTTTTCCAAGGATTCATTGGCTTTTAAAATGGGTAGAGCGTATGAATGGAACACAACAAATATGGGAAACTTTAATAGATATAGTCAGACAAATGATGGTAATATCTCTGATACTTCAACTACCTCCTCTCATAGATCTCCAACTAATCACACATATCGAGGATGACAATGCCCTACTGCACCTCACGTAAACCCTACAGGCAAGAGTGAGAACACACAGTAAGATATGGACACCAATCGCACCCAGGCACAAAAACGCAAAACACCCCCACCTTCTGATGGGGAGGATGTTGCACATACCACTCTAGACACACAAGGAAAAAATTACCCAAGTGGAGCCACATCTGACGCCACTCCCAAACAACCAAGGCAGTTACATTTTTGCACACCAGTCTCCAAGGACAAAAAATCAATGACCACCACACAACATGGCACAAAGCCACATAGATCAATGTGTAGTTCGTCCCACCTAGCCCAACCACGCACCTTCAATGTTATTAATTTAAGCTCACACACTTTCACATCAAAAGAACTTGATGTCCTCAGATTAGGACTCAATTCCTGCCCAACACTAGATCACTTTGAATGTGTTAAAGGCATTAACCTATTTGCTAGAAAACTCAATTTCAAACTGTATTGGCATAACCAAACTACGTAAACTTGATACTATGTATCAAGTCTTAACCAACACGGAACATTCAGACATTCCCAACTTTACACCTCCCGAATATAAAAATAAGTCATAAAAATCTCCTACTTTCTCTAATACTAATCTTAAATTAAAGACGCTTCCTGAAGACGTTGATGACGAAATGTACGCCGAAGCGGTACCTGGTCACGCTCTTGATGCCATATCCGGTAACTTGGTTGTCGGCTTCACGGCTTGGAACGCACGCCGTTTGACAATACAGAGGGAATTCATTGCACCGACCGGATTGTTTCTATTCTGAAGGCGACCAGTCCCAGTGCCGGGTCGGGCACACACGAATGTAAGGAGCCACTTGGCTGTGTTTTTTATTCATTTTTTTATTAATAAAATCAGTATTACGCTATGGATCTTCTATGTTTTTTTCTACATACCGCCTGAAAATCTGAAAGGGGACGCACTATCCTATGTCATATGTGAACAGGCACATACCTGTACAGGCGTTGTTTGACTTACTTTTTAATTAAAGTGGTCAAGCAAATCTGGTAAACAGATTTTATTTACATATCACGATTGGGTGTCGGTGTCCTTGCAAGTTCTCTGGATTTATCACAGTTTGCAAGATTTTGCACGGAGCTTGAGATTATCTATCAAGGAAGTTGGAGTGGCATATCTACGAGACTTTTTTGATTGAATAAATTTGTGAAGAGTTTATTTCCATTTGTTATTGGATCACGAGTGGGAACTTAATAATGTTTGTTTGTATTATTGATCAATAATTTGTGGTAGTGGTGTCACATGTATTGGTTATTAATTGTTGTAAAGTGAGTTTTTTTACATTTAAGAATTTCACTAATTAACTAAGTTAATTAAGAGCGCCCCTAAACCTGCTATTTTTTTCCACTATTGAGGAGGTCTCCCTTTTTTTCCTACCTCTTATATATAGGGTGCAGCTTTGTCTTTATTATTTTTTCTATAGATTTGATATATTTTTGATATATTTTTTTGCACATGGCGCGAAGTTTGAACAATTAAGGTTTAATTGTTTTTCACAACTAATCTTAAATTGTTTGTTGACCGAACTACTCAAGATATCCAAATATTACACCCAAAATCTAAAAAATCGAATTTAACCTCTACTCAAAGATCGGTCCTGAATTGATTTAAAGAGAGACAAGATATAATAATCAAACCCTCAGACAAGGGAGGCAACCTTGTCATACAGAACACTGAAAATTATATGGCTATATGTTACAAAATTCTGGAAAATTCCACTTGGTATCGTAGGATACCAATTACAAAGATCCACAATTTCCAACTGGAATTTTTCTGAATTATTGATGGAGCCTTTTCCAGAGACCTAATATCTAAAAATACACAAGACTTCTTGAATGTTCACCATCCCATTACCCCTACCTTCTATGCCCTACCTAAAACTCACAAATCCCTTCAAAACCCACCTGGAAGACCAATTATCTCAGGGATTAGTTGCCTAACCCAACAAGCCAGTTCTCTGATTGACGACTATCTGTGTCCTCACATGGGAAGTCTACAAACCTATTTAAAAAGATACTATTCATGTGCTCATGGTCTTATGCCCCGTACACACGAGCGGACTTTTCGACATCCAAACTCCGACGGACTGAGTCCGGCGGACTATCCGCTCGTGTGTGGGCTGCAACGGACTTTAGCTTCGCAAAAGTCTGACGGACTTTAGAAATGAAGCATGCTTCAAATTTTCCCGACGGAACTCCGCCGGACCCGGTCCCCTTCGAAAAATTCGCTCGTGTGTGTGCTACTCCGACGGACTAAAACCGACGCTAGGGCAGCTATTGGCTACTGTCTATGAACTTCCTACGTCGAATCCAGTCGTACGTCATCACGTTCGACTCCGTCGGAGTTTGGTGTGATGGTGTGTGGTCAAGTCCGTTCGGTCGAAAAGTCCGCCAGAACTCCGGCGGAACTCCGCTAGAACTCCGTCGGAAGTCTGTCAGACTTAATCCCTCTCGTGTGTACGGGGCATTAGAGGGACTATTTGTCCCCTCCCACACCATTTTGGCCTCCATTGATGTAAAGGTCCTATATTCAAGTATCCCTCAGGATAAGGAAGTCATGATGACCTCACTCTTTCTCAATGAAAGGGACCTTGACACGATCCCTACAATACCTTTGTCACTGAAATGTTATACTTCATCTTGACACATAACGCATTCACCTTCAATGGCTCCCACTACCTCCAGGTGCAGGGTGTAGCGAAGGCAACCAAATGTGGCCCCGTCATATGCAAACCTGTACCTGGGGGGGTGGGAGCGGCAGGTGTTTGCATCAGATTGTTATTCGACATACCTGTGCTACACTTTATTGTGGCGCAGGTATATCGATGACATAATCATTTTCTGGACAGGTACGCCTGTCCAGACATTTATTAAAAAATTTTATTGTAATAATTACAATCTGTCCTTCACACTTAATTGGCATGCTAATACTCAGTCCTTCCTGGATTTAATTATACATAAGGACGCAAAGGAAGAAATAACCACCAATCTCCACCGCAAGGACACAGCGGGTAACTCCCTATTGCATTTTCGAAGTGCCCATCCCTCTCATTTAATAAAATCTATCCCTAAAGGACAATACCTACAAGCAAAACACAACTGAAGTGGTGAAGAGGACTTTAAAACAGAAGCCTCTTGCCTACAGGAACGATTCTTGGACTGAGGCTAAAGCAAGAAATCTCTCAAAAAGACCTTCAAAAATGCAAGAGATAACCCCCGTGACCTATTCATTTTCCAAGGAGAAACGTCAATATACCCTGGCTCACAGGGTATACGGCCCACTACAAAATACAATAATCAACATCAAGCCTTAAAATCCGTCTTGAATACCCATTGGCATCTCTTATGAGATGATCCATCTCTAAAGCTATTCATAGAACCTGAGACACATCTAGTATTTAAAAGCAATCAATCTTTACATGACATTTTGGTGTCTAGTCACTTCTCCTCTCAAGTTCATTCAACCTGGGAAAAATGTCCATCTGCCTACAGGTGAAAATCAAACCATGTACCACATTGTAAATTGTGACACTATTGGCATAGTATACTTACTCACATGTGGCTCTGGAAGCCACTATGTGGGCAAAACTAAGCAGAATTTCTGGAAATGCATCAAAGGACATGTCACAAATATACGAATAGGAGTTATTGAAAAACCTATACCCAGACACTTTGCACAATTCCATGATTATAATACTGATTCATTAAAGTTTCAGGTACTTTCCAGGATTCACCCCCTGCCCCCCCCCCCTTCCGACCCCCAGCAAGAGAGGAAATTTTGACCAAAAATTTTTACAGGCGGAAGCCAAATGGATATTCAAATTAAGGGCCACTCAACCACCAAGGTTAAATTATGCTATCAGCTATGCCCCCTTTCTTTAAATGCTCGATTCCTGTTTTTTCCCTTCCCCAACCCCCCCCTCATTCCCTTTCCCCTGTCTCAAAAATGCATTTGTTTATGTCTTAAAATAATTTTGCTAATGAGATCTCTAGGGTGTATATTGTTATATACCTGCTGTAATAAATAGTCAGTATGTATCTATTGGGTATCTGTACACACTGTGTAAATGTTCAGTAACAGCTCATGCATAAAACAAAGGACAATTAGATCCAAGGTTACACATTTATATACATTCACTTTTTGCTAAAATGAATACTAGGCCTTTACTATGCTTAGCTACATTTTTTATATATCTTTTATATATTTTTCCCGTTTACAGATTTTTTGATCTGTTGTTTGGTCCGACTCTGTCTCGCCCGTGTCTGTCCACTGTCTGTGGGATTGGAAGTCCTGCTTTGTGTAAATCCTCACAGGCAGGGCTTCTCCCACTTTTATACACACTTGGAACACCACAGAGGTGATCCTTGGGCGGATGTTTACCATTTTGGGATTCCGATTTGGGGCAACTTCCGGGCAGCCTCACTTCCGGTTTCCCACTTCCACCCCTCTGGAGCACAAATAGTGCCATTGACGCACATCTGGTGTATGTCAGTTCTGGCACTGAGCCAACTTTGATCCTCCCTTCCCAAGTTTACCCTTGGTTTATGACATATTGCTGGACATCAAATAAACTGTATGCAATCCTGTTCTGTTAAAAAGTTTTATGTTATACTATTCCCATTAGAACACTATTTGGGCAACTGAGAATGCCCTACAAACGTACACTGTTTTAGAAATGTCATATAAAGAATGTCAATATTTGTTAATAATGTTTTATAACTCTGTCAATATTGTATCTTTAGGTTACTATAATACTTTTGTTGTATTTGTGCTATTCTAAGGCCCTGATGAAGTGGGGTTTCCCGCAAAACGCGTAGGCCATATATTTGATCCATCGCACCAGGATCAGCATGTCCTGGACCAACTTAGCAGTAACTGTATCTCTACAACTGTAACATGTTCTTAATTAATAGATGAAAAATAAAGTTTGAATACATATTTACAATTTGTGGTATATATCTTTATTCAAAACCTACAGAGGTACACACAAAGTCCCACCCCATCTTACCTTTACCCCTGATTTTGTATCTTTTCTTTGGGATGGTACCTATGTAGGGTTAGAATTGTTCCACATTTACCCCCACCGCTGTGCAAACATACTGTAGGTAAGTGCCGGTTCACACAGGGGCAGCGCGATTTGGCAAGGTGTTCTGCACACGATTTCAGCCACGGCTTGTATAGAAGTCAATGCAAGTCGCCCTGAAGTCGTCCCAAAGTAGTACAGGAACCTTTTTTCTAATTCAGAGCGACTTGAATGGTTATTAGAACGGTTCCATAGTACAGAAAAGAGCGCGACTTGTCAGGGGGCTAAGTCACCTGACAAGTCGCCCCTGTGTGAACTGTCACTGACGCATCTTTGTAACAAGAGATACAATGTAACAATTCTAGAGAATGCTAGAGGGAATTAGCAAATAAGTGTAACAATTGCTCCTGGATGCTGCAATGATGCAAATTAATGCAGCTCTGTAATCATTAATACATCATAAAAAGGTATATTTAAAAAAAAAAAAAAGCATATAGCCATTGGTCCAGTGAATTATTTGGGAAAAAAAGTTCTTTAGGCTATTTTAGCTTTTGAACAAATGTTTTTTTATTATTTTTACCTGTACCACCTTATGGCCACTGGATGGTGCTAGGAAGGAGCACAGGTAATAAATATAACTTTGTATCATGAAATACAATTAACAATTCTAGTGAACTTCAGAGGGAATTAGCAAATACATTAATTACATGAATGTGTTAATTCTCACTAGTGTTCTCTAGAATTGTTACATTGATCTCATTACATTGTATATCGTGTTACAAAGATGTTTGCATCTTCTATGCTCCTGGATGCTGCAATGACCACTGAGATGCAACAAACAATAAAAACAAAAAATAGAAAGCAAATATTTTATTTAAAAAAATTGGCACTGATAAAGAAATCTGGAACTTAAAGTTTTACTAAACCCAGGAGCCTACATTCACTATATCGGGTCTCCCACAGTACACAGACCATGGAAATGCAATTATTTTAGTAAATATAAACTGCTAAATACCTTTTTTTCATTAGCAGTCTTGTGATTTCTATCAGTGTTTGGTTAAAGCTTGTCAGAGGAGTTTTCATTCTCCCCTGACTGTCCTGTGAGGCTGCAGGACCCCTGACCCTCTGTCTGGACAGTGCTGATTGGCCCTGAGCTGATCGCATGCACCCTCCCAAGAAAAAAAAAACTCTCTAGCAATACACACCAAACTGAGCATGTGCAGCTTGTCCCCAAGCCTCTATGCTATCAGGAGCAGGGACAGTTCCTCCATTAAGGGCGCACAGGCGCCGCTCCCCCCGTCCATCACCATACCCCCCCCCCCCCCCCATCCCTGCGTACGGCCCCTTTCAGGACACCGGAGCATGGACTCCAATGCAGAGGGGCTGTTTTTTGAAGCACCAATTAGAGGCAGAGGCTCTAATAGGCTTCATTATAGGGTGGGCTCGGGTCACAGAGCGTGCGCTCCGATCCCACCCAGGTGTGTTACAACAGTGAATGAATATTCGCTGTTGTTACACGGATCCTCCTCCCTGCCAATCAGGAAGCAGGTTTTGACACCGATCACCCGATTGGCTCAAAGAACAGGCGATCCTACTGGATGCCTAGGAGGAGAAGGGGAGGAGCTGGAAGCCGCCATGGAGTAGAGGACACGGAGCCGCTGCATCATGCTGCCTGCTGCTTGCCACCCACTACAATGGGGTAAGTGCCAAACCAATCGGCAAACAGTGTATGGGGGATATCGCTCAAGGGGGGGGGATGGGTGGTTGTTTGCCGCCCCCTAAAAAAAAGCACCAACCCCCACTGATCATGGAGATAGCTTGGGGACAGCAGAAGAAGGGGAGGATCAAAGAAGACAGGATCTAACAGGCTTTTAACACAATGTGGAGGAAAAACCCCTTAGGTTCCACAATAAGTATAACAAGCATGCTTTACTGCATTGACAGACGGATTCTACTGTTGTTGGTTTAGTAACACTCAGTAACACTAAGGTGGGTGATGGCATGAAAACTTGAGCGGCAAACTTTTCTTTCATTGACTAATCTCCAGGTAAAGATAAAAACCTAATTTAAAGGGCCATTGAGGTTCTGCTCTAGAAGGTCTGAACACGGAAAAGCATAAAAAAAAAAAAAAATCTTTACACAGAATGGAGATTAGCCGCGCGCTTCTGACTTAGCTCCTTATCAACACCGGAGAGCGCTAAATCCTCCACAGCCAACGGGAAACAAAATCTTCTGGAAGAACAAAGGCTGGATTCTTCTATTGCCTGCCATGTAAATACCAAGGAGAGGGGAGAAAAATATGGCTTGGTATTTACATTTCATTGGCTGCCTTTGCATCTCTTGACAAAAAGAAACTCTGTACAGCGAGGAAATACGTTTCTCTCATAAGTATTGTTCTCATCACACGGCGATCTGACCGCGGCGTGCCAGACGTGCACCAAGCTTCATCTGGGGCACAAATGAGCCCAACCCTATGGTGACCATACACTATACATCTCCTTTAGACTGCATTCACATTTTAGCATTGCATGAACGCGTGTTTTTTACGCGTTTGCGTGCTACACGTCTAGGGAAGTGTTAGGGCTGTCCTAGACCTGTAGCAGAAAATAAAGCATGAAAAACACTTTTTTGCACTTTTCTTGCACTTTTTTTTTTTGCACATTTTTCATGCTGCATGTTTGGGGCTGCCCTACATGCAACAAATGCGCCAAAGAAGCTTCTGCACCCTTTTAGGCCCCAAGCCCAACCCCTGAAAAACAACCCCATACCATAATCCACCCTCCACCAAATAATCTGGACCAATTCACAAAGCAAGGTCCATAAAGTCATGGAGGAGCAGGTTTGGGGTGGAAGAACATTCCCATAGACACACTCCTAAACCTTGTGGACGGCCTTCCCAGAAGAGTTGAAGCTGTTATAGCTGCAAAGGGTGGGCCAACTCAATATTGTACCCTACAGACTAAGACTGGGATGCCATTAAAGTTCATGTGCGTGTAAAGTACACCCCTCACATTTTGTAAATATCTTATTCTATCTTTTCCTGTGATAACACTGAAGAAATGACACTTTGCTACAATGTAAAGTAGTGAGTGTACAGCTTGTATAACAGTGTAAATTTGCTGTCCCCTCAAAATAACTCAACACACAGCCATTAATGTCTAAACCGCTGGCAACAAAAGTGAGTACACCCCTAAGTGAAAATGTCCAAATCGGGCCCAAGTAGCCATTTGCCCTCCCCAGTGTCATGTGACTCATTAGTGTCACAAGGTCTCAGGTGTGAATGGGGAGCAGGTGTGTTAAATTTGGTGTTATCGCTCTCACTCTCCCATGCTGGTCACTGGAAGTTCAAGATGGCACCTCATGGCAAAGAACTCTCTGAGGATCTGAAAAAAGAATTGTTGTGCTACATAAAGACGGCCTAGGCTATAAGAAGATTGCCAAGACCCTGAAACTGAGTTGCAGCACGGTGGCCAAGACCATACAGAGGTTTAACAGGACAAGTTACACTCAGAACAGGCCTCACCATGGTCGACCAATGAAGTTGAGTGCACATGCTCAGCGTCATATACAAGGAACCCCCCATAGCATTTGGAGGAACCCTGGTGGAGAATGGCTGCTATAGACCGTCACTTCAGTGACAGCTCTGAGTCTTTTGAGACTGCTGACATCACATCCAAGATGGCGGCACCCAGCAGCAATCTTGGGGCTTTTGGGTGTCTACTCATAGGTACAGGGCAGGACTTAGGGTGGTGGGGGCCCCTGGGCTTTAGTCAATTTCAGGCCCTACCTTCTATACATTACCGTATTTATCGGTGTATAACATGCACAGGCGTATAACACGCACCCCAAGTTTAGGAGGGAACTTTAAGGAAAAAAACTTTTAGGAGAGAAGTTTAAGGAAAACACTTACATTTAAATGCCCATCAATGCAGCCTTATCAGTGTCCATCTGCAACCTTGCCCATCCATCTGCAGCCTTGTCCAGTGTCATTTGCAGCCTTGTTCGTGTAGCCTTGTCATTTGCAGCCTTGCCCCAGTGTCATTTGCAGCCTTGTCATTACAGTCTTGAAGTTTCAAAATGGTGCCGCCGATATACAGAGTCATGTGTATGTCGGCAGCTCTCGGGTCCTCTCTGTGGCTCTTGGGTCCTCTTGCAGTCCCGAGCAGAGCCAAGGGTAGCCGAGTGTACTCGGCTTGGCTCACAGTCACGCCCAGTCCCTGTGTTATGTCCATCATAGGGCGGGGCTGGACGTGACTGTGAGCAGAGCGGAGCCGAGTACACTCGGCTATGAATCTCAGCGGGGCCCCCTATTGGACGGGGCCCATGGGCTTGAACCCAGTCAAGCCCAATGGTAAGTCTGGCCCTGCATAGGTGGCTTTTAGTGATAAACTACAAGAATAAAATATATTAAATGTACATATAATGATATAGGACGATTTTTGTTGTAATGAATGGTCTGATGAAAAGGTCACTTTAACTATCGTCTTTTTTTTATTTTATTTTTTAAAATTATCTGACCACACTCAGAGTTTTCATCTCCACGTGCCAGGCATCCTTATTAATGCCAAGCCTGCTGCCTAGTCTCCGTGGGTTCTAACAGAACAAAACACATCCAGAGAGGTCGGGTCTCTGAGTATTAACTGTACTTCTCAAATGAGTTCTGACTTATTTTTTAGGCAAATCCTTTGTCTGCATGTGACTGCATGTACCAGAGGAGACGGTGGCAGGATGCTTGTGAATTGCAAATTCAATGGAATAATTAATTGCATAATTTGACACAATCTAAATGCCGCGGACGCTCCTCGGAACAACCGCCGTTCTTCTCATCCGGAAAGAAATGTCAAGTGTCACTTTTTCTTATAAAAATCCAAAAACAGCTTTCTTTGTGTTATAAAACCAAAAGCAGGAGGTTAATTTCCATCTTGTCCAGTTTTTTTTTTTTTTTTTAAGGCTTGCCGATTGGAATGCTGAAATGGTTTCATCCATCAAGCCATCTAAAAAGCTTTTGGAAGCAAAAGAAACCTAATTGCATCTACTGATCTCAGAGGTTTGCACAACCATTCATGGTCTGATCAGAGAGTGGCCTTTGTAGACAAGCAAGGAGGGTTGCGTGATTGATGGTGGATCGCAATTGACTTTATTTGGCCGGAGCAGATAATATCTATTGGGAAACTGTGCTTCCAGGCAGGGGAAAAGGGGTGGGCAGTAGAGTCAGCCACCCCCTCCCCACACACTTTAGATCAGTGGCTGGTGACCAACGTTTGACGGCTTCTGCTCCAACATGGCCACTCTCCACCCAACTGGCAAAAGCTGACCTAAAAAAAAAAAAACACTGTGCATTCGAACAGTGCCGGAACAAGGTCATCTAGTACCCAGGGTGAAGATGACAAAGTGTTCCTCCAATGTGTGAGCAGGGGCGGACTGAACACTCATGGGGCCCCCGGACAATAGGGGATCAAGGGGCCCCCTTCGTCCCCACCCAAACACAAGCCACACCCTCACAAAGCACCACGTATATATTGCACTGGTGCATCATATGCATTGGTGACAGAATTTCTCTACTGTATGTTCAAAATAAAGGTTTAAAGAGTTAATAAAATAAAGAAAAATAAACTCACATTAACCATGTACATTTACTGCAGGGCTGCGTCTCCTGTGAGCAGAATCACATACAGGTACTTGATTCTGCACTTGCGGGTCTGTGCGCTGTTTGATTGGACACACCGAGAGCTAATCAGTGGGTCCGGCGGGCCCCGACGATTGTTTCCAACAAAGGCAGAATGGGGGTCTTCCGATGTAAACAAGTCCCCAGAGAGCCTCCCTCACTTGCATCAGGGTCCTCAGAGAGCCCCTCTTTACATCAGGGTCCCCAGAGAGCCTCCCCTATACATCAGGGTCCCCAGAGAGCCCCCTCCATACATCAGGGTCCCCAGAGAGCCCCCTCTATACATCAGGGTCCCCAGAGAGCCCCCTCCATACATCAGGGTCCCCAGAGAGCCCCCTCCATACATCAGGGTCCCCAGAGAGCCCCCTCCATACATCAGGGTCCCCAGAGAGCCCCCCTTCATACATCAGGGTCCCCAGAGAGCCCCCCTCCATACATCAGGGTCCCCAGAGAGCCCCCCTCCATACATCAGGGTCCACAGAGAGCCCCCTCCATACAGCAGGGTCCCCAGAGAGCCCCCTCCATACAGCAGGGGCCCCAGAGAGCCTCCTCCATACATAAAGGGGCCCCAGAGAGCCCCCTCCATACATCAGGGTCCCCAGAGAGCCCCCTCCATACATCAGGGTCCCCAGAGAGCCCCCTCCATACAGCAGGGTCCCCAGGGAGCCCCCTCCATACAGCAGGGGCCCAGAGAGCCCCCTCCATACTTCAGGGTCCCCAGAGAGCCCCCTTCATACAGCAGGGTCCCCAGAGAGCCCCCTCCATACTTCAGGGTCCCCAGAGAGCCCCCTCCATACAGCAGGGTCCCCAGAGAGCCCCCTCCATACAGCAGGGGCCCCAGAGAGTCCCCTCCATACAGCAGGGGCCCCAGAGAGCCCCAGCCATACTTCAGGGTCCCCAGAGAGCCCCCTCCATACAGCAGGGTCCCCAGAGAGTCCCCTCCATACTTCAGGGTCCCCAGAGAGCCCCTCCATACAGCAGGGTCTCCAGAGAGCCCCCTTCATACTTCAGGGTCCCCAGACTTAACCCCCCGAGGTTCCCCTGTACCTGGCTGTGCACCTCCAACCCCCAGCACGGGGAGGTGGGAGGGGCGATCGGCAGCTCTATGGTGCCTGTGGACCGCGGGATTTCCCTGGGGTTTGTATTTCTCCTTCACAGTGTATAGCATGGAGAGGGGAGGAGCCTCTGACCCGGGCAGCAGTCGGCAACAGTGTACAAGCCGAGCAACTCACAGAAGAGTGAAACTTATAACTGCCCGGGTCAGAGGCCCCTCCCCTCTCTATACACTGCGAAGGAGAAATACAAGCCCCAGGGAGATGCCGCTGTAACGACATATTCGATCGCTGCCTCCCATCTCCCCCTACTCCACTGAAAGCCAGAGGTGCAGGGGGAGATGCTGTGTCTTGCCCCCCCCCCCCCCCCCGCAGCGGCAGAACGGCTCCACCGCAGCACTGTCAGCAGCAAAGGAGCTTCTCACGGGCCCCCTACTGGCCGCGGGCCCTCGGACGGTGTCCGAATGCCCGAATGGTCAGTCCACCCCTGTGTGTGAGCATTATGTCTCAGCAAAAATACACTCCCTTATTAATAGTATAATAAAATAATGAAAAAAATAGAGCTGAATTCCAGGAAATTATAACCCATCAGATAATTTTTTGCTATGTCCCATTGAGGAGATTTACCTTCACGTCCTGTCCCAAAAGCAAAACAGGAAGTGAGGGAAAAACCTTGCAAATTAAAGTGGAGGGCCACCCTAAAAAAAAAAAAAAAAGATCATTAATATTCTTAAAAAAAAAAAAAAAAACATTTGAAAAAAAAATTTTTTTTACCTTGTCAGAAATCCCTGTTGCTAGGCAGTCTTCCTAATCTGCCTTCTTCCTGCTCCTCTGTGATCTTTGTCTTCTCCCTTCCTCCGCGTTGTCTTCTGGGTAATGGGGAGCGCTGTGTTCTGGGAACTGTGTGTTGTCCCATTCACAAAGCGCAGCGCGACTCGCGCATGCGCAGTAGGAAACGGGCAGTGAAGCCGCGAGGTTCCACTGCCTGTTTCCCTTAGTGAGGATGGCAGCGCTGGGACCCGAGAGCCGAGTCTCCTTATTAAAAGTCAGCAGCTACTTTTTTTTTAGCTGCTGACTTTAAAAAAAAAAAAAAATTTCAGCTGAAACACCGCTTTAAGGGAATTTCTTAGAGACCCACTGGCCACCCAAAAAAATTACCCTTTCTGGGGACAACTTAAAATTTGAGGTTTACTTTTACTTTCCATGATAATGGTTAAAAGAACAAATAGAGAGGGTGAATCTCCCTAATAGGGGCACAGACTGCAATACAAACCTCTTGTTCTAATCCCTCTCTACTCTAGCCAACACAAAAAAATAAAAACGTTTTGCCTATAGTTATGTTAGAAATTCTGTATCAGACAAGACACACATAAGTGCACAGTCCACATGGGTTTGCTGCTGAACTGCAGACAGGAAACAGGAACTTTATTCAGGAAAAAGACATAGAGCATACCATAGAGATACAAACTTATAAACATTGCCATCTACTGGCTGAAGAATATAGCTCTACTAAATACTGATGTACAGTAGTTGTTGCACAAAATACAATTCTGTATTCAAACAAGTTACACTTTAAATCTAATGGATTGCCTGCCTCCTCGTATGACGTATCTCTATTACTTACATCTCACAGGTTTATTATGCTCCAGGAAGGTAACTTCTGGGGCTCTGGCACATCTTGCTGTGGTCTCAGTTCTTTCTTTCTTTTCAATTATTTTTATTAAATTTTTATACATATCAAAACATTCCATTTCAATTCAATCCCATATAAATATATACAAGCATATACGAAACATTCATAATAAAAACAAAACATAAAACACAGTCAACATACAATCAACATAATCATGGACCTGTCTCATAATGTACTCCATCATATCAGAGGTGTTCCATTATGTTAAAGGTACTCCATCATCCCACGCCACCCAGCCTCCCCCAACTCCCCCACACCGGAAAACAAACCCCCCCACAAAAAAGGGGGTTAAAAAGGTGGTTTACCCAAACCCTATTAATTTACAAATTTATAAAGAGGAGAAATTCTCGATTTTACTTCCAGTGAAAACTACTCCAATGAAAGTGCTTAGTTACTAAATAACAACAGTGGTCTCCTACAAAAAACCCCCAAAAAAATTATAAACACACTACATAATTTTCCCAAGCCCAGTTGATTTATAAATTGGTCTCAGTTCTTTCAAAAGCAGAGTTGCTGGAAATGCTATTCCCACCCTCCCCTCCTTCTGGCCATTTAAAGAAGCCTTTGTATTACGAGAACACATTCAAAAATACAAAGGCTTCTGTGAATGGGCAGCAGAAGGGGGAGATGCATAGCTGCTCTGTGGAGGAATGGGGTTGAGGAATTTGAATGGCCTGCACAGAGTCCTGACCTCAATCCAACAGAACACCTTTGGCTAGAATTAGAGCGGAGACTGCGAGCCAGGATTTCTCATTCAATATCAGTGCCTGACCTCACAAATGCACTTCTGGAAGAATGGTCAAGCATTCCCATAGACACACTTCTAAACCTTGTGGACAGCCTTCCAAGAAGTATTATAGCTGCAAAGGGTGGGCCAACTCAATATTGAACCCTACGGACTAAGACTGGGAAGCCATTAAAGTTCATGTGCGTGTGGTAATATTATATATATATATATACACACACACATATATATATATATATATATATATATATATATATATATATATATATATATATATATATATATATATATATATATATATATACATATACACACACACACACACACATATATATATATATATATATATATATATATATATATATATATATACTATTTGATTTTTACAATGATCCAGCATGGAAAGAATTAAAGGACAGTATCACCTTTGGTGAAGCAAAATTGGGCTTTAATATTGTAGATTGGCAGGGAGGAAAGGTCACATACTGAAACAAGAAATGTGTCCACCGGAGTCCTGGGAGTTGAATGAACCAGTAAAAAATAAGATTGTCTAAAGTGACAGTATTTAGCATTTTTCGGTATAACTAGGGCTCACCAGCGTTGTTCCAGTAAATAAAAGGTAGACCGACCGGACTGTATAATCCTTTTCATTTCTTCTTTTGGCTCCTCCACGAGTCATCTGATAAAAACACTGCAGCCAACTAGGATCATCACCAACCAATCAGATTTCCCTCTCTACCTGCTGAAATCCAATCAAACCCAACGGCACGCAGGCTGTTTGGAATGATTACTTGGCTGCTGTAATTGGCTGACACGATTGGTGTGTGCGGGGCCAGGGTAAGAATATTGATTTATTGTGAATGCTATAGAATTCAATTAAATGAGACTAAATGGCCTGGGCCAGATTCCTAAAGGTATGTGCCAGTCGTAGTTGAATATTTCTCATTTAAAGGGGCGGTCTACCTAGCATTGATATTTCAATGGTAGATGCTGGAGGGTTAAAGTAGAACTCTAACTTATTGTTTTTTTTCTCCTATGGACTACCCCACCTTAATCTCTTTGAGTCGGCGCCTTCCAGCCCTTTAAGGGTTTTAGGATGGCAGGAGATGGGGTTTATGGTCATGTGAACACCATGATTGGCTTTCATGGTGGTCACATGATTGGAAACCTTACGATTGCAAGCAGCGATTGTGAGCTTTACATTAGCTGCCATTAACTGTCCTGGGAGTGTACAGGGCACACGCTCTTGGCTAAGCTGTATACCACCAAGGCCCACCTGCCAAGAGGCCACATATTTGCGTGCGGCTGGCGCCAATGGGTTAAAGTGGTTATAAACCCTAACACCATGGGTGCTCAACCTGTGGCCCTCCAGCTGTTGCGGAACTACAAGTCCCAAGAGGCATAGCAATCTTGATAGGTACAGGTCCCATGTGGCATTGCAAACAGGTACAAGCATGACTCCCAAAGGCAGAGGCATGATGGGATTTGTAGTTTTGCAACATCTGGGTTTCCAGAGGTTGAGCACCAATGCCTACATATACACAGATAAGTTACTGTCCTCAGGTGATACACAGAGATGAAACAAATCCTCCTACATAAGTTGTACCTGTGCATCTGCAGTCTTTTCTTCTCTACATTCATTTAAAGTGCAGAATTTATAAAGCTTGTAGGAGCTGTCAGAAAACAGGGGGCACAGAGCTGAAATTACATTCTGCAGAGCTCTGTGAGGATAGCTGTGAGAGCTGATTGGAGAGAAGGGACACACCCTCCTTCACACAGCATACATGAATGTAACAGAGGCTGTCAATCACAGGCTGTGTGCTAGGATTCCCTCCTTCCCCTGTCACCATTATACTCTTGGTGTCAGGAAAACTTGTCAGAAGGGACTCATTGAGATAGTAGAGGAATGGCGCAGCAGCCAGAAATTACACTTATGCCGCGTGCACACGACCGGACTTTCCGGCAGAAAAGGTCCAACGGTCTTACCGACGAAGTTCCGACGGACTTCCGACCAAACGGACCTGCCCACACACGAACGGACCAAAGTCCGTTCATTTGGAACGCGATGACATACGACGGGACTAGAAAAGGAAGTTCAATAATCAGTAGCCAATAGCTGCCCTTGCGTCGTATTTGGTCCGTCGGACCAGCATACAGACGAACGGTTTTCCCGATAGGAATTGCATTTGACACAGTTCCCCATAAACGTTTACTGTACAAAATAAGGTCCATTGGCATGGACCATAGGGTGAGTACATGGATTGAAAACTGCCTACAAGGGCGAGTTCAGAGGGTGGTGATAAATAGGGAGTACTCGGAATGGTCAGGGGTGGGTAGTGGAGTCCCCCAGGGTTCTGTGCTGGGACCAATCCTGTTTATTTTGTTTATAAACGACCTGGAGGATGGGGATGGGATAAACAGTTCAATCTCTGATTTGCGGACGATATTAAGCTAAGCGGGACAATAACTTCTCCGCAGGATGTGGAAACCTTGCAAAAATATCTGAACAAATAAATGGGGTGGGCACCTACATGGCAAATGAGGTTTAATGTAGAAAAATGTAAAATAATGCATTTGGGTGGCAAAAATATGAATGCAATCTATACACTGGGGGAGAACCTCTGGGGGAATCTAGGATGGAAAAGGACCTGGGGGTCCTAGTAGATGATAGGCTCAGTAATGCCAAGCTGCTGCTAACAAAGCAAACAGAATATTGGCATTAAAAAGGGGATCAACTCCCGAGATAAAACGATAATTCTCCCGCTCTACAAGACTCTGGTCCGGCCTCACCTGGAATATGCTGTCCAGTTCTGGGCACCAGTCCTCAGGAAGGATTTACTGGAAATGGAGCGAATACAAAGAAGGGCAACAAAGCTAATAAAGGGTCTGGAGGACATTATTTATGAGGAAAGGTTGCGAGCACTGAACTTATTCTCTCTGGAGAAGAGACGTTTGAGAGGGGATATGATTTCAATGAATAAATACCGTACTGGTGACCCCACAATAGAGATAAAACTTTTTCACAGAAGGGAGTTTAACAAGACTCGTGGCCACTCATTAAAAAAAAAAAAAAAGGTTTAACATTATACTCCGTAGAGGGTTCTTTACTGTAAATGCGGCAAGGATGTGGAATTCCCTTCCACAGGCGGTGGTCTCAGCAGGGGGCATTGATAGTTTCAAGAAACTATTAGATAAGCACCTGAACGACCGCAACATACAGGGATATACAATGTAATACTGACATATAATCACACACATAGGTTGAACTTGATGGGCTTGTGTCTTTTTTCACCCTCACCTACTATGTAACTATATATGTAATTACCACATATATATATATGCAGTAATTTATCGCATTAAGCTGGTTGCTAAGGCGTGGGATTCTGGTTCCCTGCTGACAGCTGAATGTAAAGAAAACATGCCAGCAATTAAAAATTATGAAAAAAAAAAAAGGAAGTGGAGTCTCCTCCCAATACATACCAGGCCCTTCGGCTCTGGTATGGATTTTAAGGGGAACCCCACACCAAAATTTTAAAATAAACTGCGTGGGGTGTCCCTCAAAATCCATACCAGACCCTTACCATCAATACCAGACTCAGCCCGGTAGGTCAAGAAAGGGAGGGGACAAGAAAGTGGCCCCCTTCACCTGAATCATACCAGGCCACATTCCCTCAATATGCTTGTCATGGAGTACCTTGTCTCCATGTTGATGGGGAAAAGGGCCTCTTCCCCACAACCCTGGGCTGTGGTTGTGGGGGTCTGTTGGCAGGGGGCTTATCAGAATCTGGAAGCCCCCTTTAACAAAGGGGCCCCCCAATCCCACCCTCCATGTGAATGAGTATAAGGTACTGTACCCCTACTCATTCACCAAAAGAAAGTGTCAAAAAGAAATAAAAACACATACCCAGTTTTTGACAATTCCTTTATTTAAAAAAAAATAAAGACCCCCATCCAATGTCAATTAGATGCCCGTCGCACCACCAGACCTAAAAAAGAGGAGTCTCTCTCTCTCTCTGGTGGTATGGGTACAGCGTGGCTCCCGTGGCTCTCTCTGGTGGTGCGGTAGAGAGTGGCTCTCTCTCTGGTGGTGTGGATACCAGTAGTGTACTTAGGTTTTGTGCTTCCCTAGGCCTGACTAAACTCGTGCACCGTATAATTTAAAAATGACCCACCCCTTCCTGTCGAGACCACACCCCTTGCAGTTTAAGACCCGCCCTGAAATTTTTGAGTGGGGACACTAGTTCTGAGGGCCCGTGGCAGCAATGGATTCCCTTAATTTGCATAGATTTCCTCTCACTTCCCTCTCACTATGGGGCAGGAAGGGAAGGGAAATCTCTGCAATGGGACAGGGATGGTAAAAAAAATAAACTGATAGGGGCTATAACCCTCCCTTATTCTATCCAAAATGAAAAAAAAAAAAAGTGTTGCCCATAGTTCTACTTTAAGCACAAATTTCTGATAATTTGATGGAGAGGACTAAGAAGATATAACCATGCCAATGGTGCAGCAGAAAACATATCGCCCAGTGAGGAAGGTTTGTGGTCCAGGATGATAGGACATTCAAAATTAGAAGCAGCGCCCCCTGCCCCCCGCATAATTAAATCTGGGGAACTGCTTAATGGGGGTGATAGACTATTTTGCCTCTCAGCCCAGTCCGCCCCATAAGACTCCCGCTGCACTAACAGTGTAGCACAAGCCGGCGGGGACTCTTTCCGTGCTGCCCCCCTGCAAAGTGCTGCCCTAGGCCTGGGACTTGTCGGCCTAGGCTAGGATACAACATTGGTGGGTATAGCGTGGCTCTTGTGGCTTTATCTGGTGGTGCTGGGGCTATTAGTTCCTCTAGCACAGTCTTCTCTTTCTTTTTCCATGTCCCTGTAACTGCTACATTGTAGCAATCCTCAGCTTGTTTCTGGGTTTTCTCCCCCCCCCCCCCAGCAGAGTGCATGCTGGGGACTGTAGCCAGCTCCCTACAGAGTACAATTATGCCACCAATCTCCGGGAATACATTTCCCATGATGCCCCTCCAGTTTCTTCTGCTTGGCCCTCCACTGTGGCCAATGAGGAGGAAAGAAGAACATGCAGGAAGCTTTCTCTTCTCCCGTGCTGCCAACATGAAAAGGGGGGGAGGGGGGTCGAGCGGGGGAAACATCCTGACAGCGGCCCGTAGCTCTCCCCTATCACAGTGCTGCTGCTGACATATTTTCATATATGGGGGGGGGGGGTTCATCAGCACCTGCTACATCTACATCTGACTGGTGTCACCCGGGGGCGGTCCGCCCCCTCCCGCACCCCCATAGCGATGCAGCCGCCACTGGGACCATACACCTTGCCAATTCCAGGGGAGGCACTCGTCCCCCCTCCCCGTGCGGACGCCCATGGTCACCTGGTTGCCCCACCCATTGTGACATCACTGGCTAACCCTAACCCTTAAAGCTATGCTTGTTTGCTTCCTCACCCCCTCCTGTGCCACATTTGGCACCTTTCAGGGGGGAGGGGGGAGGGGGGAACGGGCACCTGTTTTTGACAGGTATCTGTCCCCGCTTCTGAGAGACCTGGCTGCGGCAAGATGCGGCGAGGTCCTCCGGAAGTTCGCCCCCCCCCCCCTCCTTCCTCTGCTGTCGGGCCAGTTGGAAAGTGCAGCATGCTTCCCTTACCACAAATGGCGGCGGCAATACCCGAGAGCCAATCGGAAAAATCACCTGGGGTGCCAACATCGTGGGTTCACTGGACAGGTAAGTGTCCTAATATTAAAAGTCAGCGGCTACAGTATTTGTAGCCACTGACTTTTCATTTTTGAAGGGGGGAGGGGGGCTGGAGCCCCGCTTTAGGAGTTCAGCATCTTAAACGTTGTGGTCCAACGCCAAATGAGTTGTAAACAAACTCCCGACATTGTTGGCAGCAGAATGGTTAATGATTTATTTATTTTCGCTGGAGTTCTGGTTTTAAGGTGATCTCAATGAACTTGATAATTGTAGCCCAGCTACAACATTTTAATTTTTTATTTTTTTTCGGATGAAATTATCAGCGGTGCCTGGGGTTGCTCTGTAATCTCTCAAACACGAAAATCACAGGCAATGGAGAGAGGCAAAAAAAAACAAAAAAAAAAAAACAGAACGCCGGTCTTTTTCATCAAGTTCCATAAAACCTGGGCACAGCATTGATGGAATCCATAAGCCTTGCAAATCCAAAGATGTCTGAAGGAGCCAAATGTCACTGTAATATAATTAAACCATGCTGAAGTCTGTTTTGTTGGAAATCACCCCGAGGGCGATTGAAGTTCACGCCGTTATAAGAGGGAAACGAAAGACGACTGGTGAAATTCCAAGCAATGTCAGGCAGTGTATAGACAAATTACTAATTTACTGACATGTCTGTAAATGGTGCATCAGGTACTAATACAGAGTGGGTGGTATTTACCAAGGTGCAAGCGGGACTGTGTGCTCGTTGATCATAGCAATCATATTCTTTATTTTTATTATTTATATCACGCTGGGAAAAAGTTGGAGAGTAAATGTTTTATTTTGTATTTTTTTTATTTTTTTTAAAGGGTTACGTTTATTAAAGTTTTTTTTTTATGAACAATACATCCATTGCCAAAGTTCAGCAATAGTCTAAACAAAACATATTAAACACTTAACAACTGGGCACTTAAACCCCCCTCGTGACCAGACCAATTTTCAGCTTTCGGTGATCTCACACTTTGAATGACAATTACTCAGTCATGTAACACTGTACCCAAATTAATTTCTTGTCCTTTTTTTCCCACAAATAGAGCTTTCTTTTGGTGGTATTTGATCACCTCTGGGGTTTTTTTATTTTTTGCGCTATAAATGAAAAAAGACTGAAAATTTTGAAACAAAAAGCATTTTTCTTTGTTTCTGTGATAAAATGTTGCAAATTATTAATTTGTCTTCATACATTTTAGCCACAATTTATACTGCTACATATCTTTGGTAAAAATAACCCAAATGAGTGGATATTATTTGGTCTTTGTGAAAGTTAGAGAGTCTACAAGCTGTGGTGTGAATCATACAAAATTGATCACATCTGATGTACTGGTGGCCTATCTCCTTTCTTGACACCCGAACAAGTCAGGAAAGTACAAATACCCCCCAAATGACCCCTTTTTTGAAAGTAGACATTCCAAGGTAATTAGTAAGAGGCATGGTGAGGTTTTTGATGTTGTCATTTTTTCCCACAATTCTTTGCAAAATGAAGATTTTTTTTCACAAAATTGTCATTTTTAATAGGTTATTTCTCTCACATGGTATGTATACCACAGATGACACCCCAAAATAAATTCTGCTACTCCTCCTGAGTATTACGATACCACATGTGTGGGACTTTTCCACAGCCTGGCCACATAGAGAGGCCCAACATGCAGGGAGCGCCATCAGGTGTTCTAGGAGCATAAATTACACATCTAACTTTGTGACTACCTATTACACTTTTGAAGGCCCTGGAGCACCAGGACAGTGACACTGACGTGGCACTGATGAAAGATGGCACTGATACATGGCACTGATGACACGTGACACTGATGTGGCACTGATGACAGGTGACACTGATGACATGTGGCACTTATACGTGGCACTGATGACATGTGGCACTAATACGTGGCACTGATGACACGTGGCACTAATACGTGGCACTGATGACAGATATCACTAATACGTGGCACTGATGACAGGTGGCACTAATAGGTGGCACTGACATGTGACACTGATGACAGATGGCACTGATACGTGGCATTGATGACACGTGACACTGATAACAGATGACACGTGACATTGACAGGTGGCACTGATGACAGATGGCACTGATACGTGGCACTGATGACACGTGACACTGATATGGCACTGATAACAGATGCCACTATGTGGCACTGATGACACGTGGCACTGATGTGGCACTGATGACAGATGGCACTTATACGTGGCACTGGGGACAGCTGGCACTGACAGGTGGCACTGGGGCAAATGGCACTGACAGCTGGCACTGGGGACAGATGGCACTGACAGGTGGCAGTGGGGACAGATGGCAGTGGAGACAGATGGCAGTGGGGACAGATGGCAGTCGGGACAGGTGGCAGCGGGGACAGATGGCAGTGGGGACAGATTGCAGTGGGGACAGGTGGCAGTGGGGACAGATGGCAGTGGGGACAGATTGCAGTGGGGACAGATTGCAGTGGGGACACGTGACACTGATAACAGATGGCACGTGACATTGACAGGTGGCACTGATGACAGATGGCACTGATATGTGGCACTGATGACATGTGACACTGATATGGCACTGATGACAGATGCCACTATGTGGCACTGATGACACGTGGCACTGATGTTGCACTGATGACAGATGGCACTTATACGTGGCACTGATGACAGATGGCACTTATACGTGGCACTGGGGACAGATGGCACTGACAGGTGGCACTGGGGCAGATGGCACTGACAGCTAGCACTGGGGACAGATGGCACTGACAGGTGGCAGTGGGGACAGATGGCAGTGGGGACAGATGGCAGTGGGGACAGGTGGCAGTGGGGGCAGATTGCAGTGGGGGCAGATTGCAGTGGGGACAGGTGGCAGTGGGGACAGATGGCAGTGGGGACAGGTGGCAGTGGGGACAGGTGGCAGTGGGGACAGATGGCAGTGGGGACAGATTGCAGTGGGGACAGGTGACAGTGGAAACAGATGACAGTGGGGACAGATTGCAGTGGGGACAGATGGCAGTGACATTTATTTTATGTTTTCTTTTACCTACTAACGGCCGCTGCAGCCGTTCACCTCTCCCTCCTCACACGCTGTCTGTGTGAGGAGGGAAAGCCGGCAATGAGAGATGATCTCATATGTTTACATATGAGATCATCTCTCATTGGGCACACTGATCGCGCTGTAAACGGCCGCTGGAAAATATAGAGCACAACTTTATTTTTGGACTACTTGAAGTGTTTTACTGCTAGTGGGGGGGATCTATTGTTTTTTTGGGGGGGGGTCAATTGTTGATGGGAGAGATCTACTGTTGAGGGAGGGGGCTTCTGTTTCTGGCTGCTGGAGAGTATATTGATGCTGGGTGCTGGGAGATCTATTGGTGCTGGGGGTATTTTCTTGTGGGGTGATCTATTGGTGCTGGGGGATCTATTGTTGCTGGGAGTGATATATTGTTGCTGGGGAGATCTATTGTTAATGGGAGGGATCTATTGTTGCTCCAGCGATCTATTGTTGCTGGGTGGATCTATTGTTGCTGGGGGGGGGGCTCTATTGTTGCTGGGAGGGATCTATTGTTGCTGGGGAATCTATAGTTGCCGTAAGGGACCTATTATTGCTGGGCAGATGTCTTTTTTCCAGGGGCATCTATTGTTGCTTAGGGTATATATTATTCCCAGGGGATCGATTGTTGATGGGATGGGGGTCTATGGTTGCTGACTGCAGGGGACCTATTTTATTGACATTTATTTTCAAATTCCATGCAAACTACTTAGCTCAGAGGTGGGAAGGGTGGGAAGAAAAGGGGTAAATCAGAAAGGGGGAGTACCTGCACCTATTCTCTGAGAAAAAAAGCCCTGGAGATGACCGTAGGGGGTTGTAAGGGCAAGACTTCCTGCCACACTTCCTCTGTGAGATCAGGCATGTCCCATCGCCAATCCAATGCAGTTCTCTAAAGGCGTTGGGTAGTAGTGTGTATCAGGGAGTTGTAATAAACAGAAGTAAGTTTGGAATGCTCTACTTGAGAAAGCATCTGCTCAAGCCTGGAAACACGGAAGGAAACATTAGACAACCCGAATTAAGCAGCCACCATATCTGCAGATATCAGCACAATGCAATGCCAGGTATATGGTACTCACACTGAAAATCCACAAAAGATGAATCCCCTCTTAATACAATTGTGACAGAAAGAGAGAGAATGTTGGTCAGAGGGACTTTAAATGAGGCCAATCACTATATAGACTAAACACATAGGATATACAACACAGTATAGCTTGTGTGAGTTTATTACATAATATGCAGTAAAATGTTCCAACAGAGTCTGGATAAAAACATTGCATTGAGCTGAACTATGGCAGACATAAAATTGAGTACATTTACAACATAGCATCATAACACCAAGTAGCAGAATTTGCATATGGCGGATGGTAAAACAATCCAAACATTTCACAGCATCCTATAACTCGTTTCGTGAATTAGTCTCCACTTCCTCAGCAGTAGATACAGAAAAATGGTGTCTAAAGATAGTAAAAAGAACCAAGGTCAAACATAGTGGGCGTAATCCAAATACGAAGTGACACAGGAACATAGTCCAATACTTACATATCAGCTCAATTGTTGGGGAAGAGGGGGAAGGGACAGCCTAGCAGCCTAGCGGGTAGGGGGCACCAAAAATAACGTCCAGCCTGGGGGCTGAGGTGGCGGAAATCTAACCGGACCCCAAGGAACAAGATGGGAAGGAAGACGCAGAAAGACGCAGAAAGCATCCATATCCGAGTGAATCCGTAAATATTGTACATGGGTAGTGGCATGAATCCCTGTAGTGGTCTGTAAACAATAAATAGGTGACTTAGAATGATGGGTTCAACTGTCCATGCAAGGTAACATATTAAGTGAAAAGAAGGACCGTTGAGCACCCCAACCAAGGCAGAGATGCTGTGACTAATAACTAATGCCGCGTACACACGAGCGAATTGTCCGGCGTACTTAGTCCGGCAAACAATCCGGCGGATAGTTCGGCAGACTTTCTACCGAACAGACTTGGCAACACATGGACACACAGAAAGTCCGGCGTTTGCTAGCGCGATGACGTACAGCACGTACGACGGGACTAGAAAAATGAAGTTCAATAGCCAGTAGCCAATAGCTTCCTTTTTCGTACTTGCTTCTGAGCATGCGTCATTCTTAGTCCGCTGTACTAGCATACTGACGAACGTATTGTCCGCTGAAACCCAAGTCCGGCGGGAAGATTGGACTGCAAAAATACTTTCTAAGTCCGCCGGACTTTACGCTGGAAAAGTCCGCTGAAGCCCACACACGATCGAATTGTCCACTGAAATGCGTTTCGGTGGACTAAGTACGCCGGACAATTCGCTCGTGTGTACGCGGCATAAGAATGAAAAATGAAAACTTGATACAATTTTGCGACAGTCTTTACCCCGTATCTGGCCCAGAACAGACCATCCTCCTAGGAGTGGAATTTGCAAAGACATGGATTATGCCACAGCGAAGCTTTGGGAAATATAATGCCAGCGTCACCAGCTGGGATTAAATGAGAAGCTTTAAAGACCGGTAATGCCATATCAAGAACCTTAGTTCCCTCCTGGCCTTGTGTAGACTGCTGATTAATAAGGTTTTGCAAGGACTCATATCGTAAGAATCGCCGCCTCTAGGGCCGTAGCTGCATTATTTGTATCTGGGTGAATTCTCTGGTGCGCATGAGTCAGTTGGGATGCAAAATAATATGTTTGAAGGCTGGGCATAGCCAGTCCTCCATCAGACGGGGGCAGCTGTAGTTTAACCCCCTAGCAATTATTCCTGCCGGCTTGCCTGGCCATATGAACAATGTGATTAGGGAGTCAGGATTTCAAAACTGGTGTCTAGGGATGTAGATGAGTTGCCGTTACCATAGAGGAAGCGCGGCAAAAAGATCACTTTAAAAATATTGATTCTGTAATGAGGAGTGCTTAATTTGTATTTGGAGTTTGATGGTTGAGTGGGGATTGTTTGAGGGAGCGAGATTGATGGCGTAAGGAAATATGAGCTTGTTTTTTATGAAGAACTTTGAAAGCTTTGTAGAAGGTATATTCGAGGAGTGATCAATTATAGACTTGTGCACAACGGAAAATTTTGTTTAGTTTCGGTTCGTTGTCATTCGTAAAATACATAATTTCATTCTGTTATATTCGTTATGTTACGTTAATACGTTTTCGGATAATTCGTTATTATTCGTAGAGTGTCGAATTCATTCGTTCGTATTCGTTGAAATTCGCTATTTATGTATGAATAGACATTCGTGATAATGATTCGTAGTTTGGAAAGTCGTTTGTTTATTGAATCTTTTAACACACACAATGACAACGTCTCTTCTCCTCGGCTCAAATACAATACAACACCCTTCTAACTCAGTTCTCAGGAATGCCAGTAATCCATCCTCCGGCACAAAATTAATTAGCTGATTGGACTATAATATTTACTTTGAGCTGACCTTTTGTTTCATTAGATCTTTAAAGAATTACCGAATCATGTCGAATTCATTCGAATTCATTCGTTATATTTCTTTCGTATTCATTGTAATTCGTTATTTTTTTATTTGGACATTCGGATGCATCCGAATGTCCGAAAGATGCAAAATTCGTCCGAATTTCGATTTGTTACAAAACTAATTGCACAAGCCTAATCAATTATGTCTTTGATTTATATATATATATATATATATATATATATATATATATATATATATATATACATATACACACACACACACATACATATATATATAGATAGATAGATAGATAGATAGATAGATATATATATATATATATATATATGTTGATGAATATTAGGTATGTTTTATGTCTATACAAAAAAAAAAAAAAAAAAGATACAAATAAAATATTGATTCTGACTAATAAGTTAAAGTAAGTAAATGGTTGGTTTGGCCAATAAGAACTCTGTTGGATTTACTTAAAGGACAACTCCACCTTTTGCACCATGTTACCCCCATATTTAGGGTCTAACGTGTAACATAGTGCAGATGTGACCCCCTACTCTCATCCCTATTTATTATTTTTTGTAAAAAGTGAAGCTAGTTTTTAAAGTCCAACAACGGGCACAATAAACATCTGGTTCAAGTAGTGATGCATTTTGTTGCTTCAAATGCAACTCCTCGTCATGCAGGCTTTCTATTCCGCAAGACAAAATCTGCTCATTTACTTACTGGGAGTGGAAAACTCCCAATGTATGGTAAGCCAGACCCCCCCCCCCCCCCCAAAAAAAAAAAACTAAAGATGGAACTTTAAATACACCTCGCTAATGTCCTATTAACAGCGTAAAAACACCAGATTATATAAAATATACAATTTTATTCATATTTCAATAGTGAAAAATCCACCATTAAAATAATCATCATCAGAAACACTTAGATAGTAAATGTCAACTGGACATGCTAGCTTCTGTCTTCACGTTTTGTGAACTTCTTTGCTTCCTTAGGACATTTGCTGGAACTGCTTTCATGTCCAATACATGAAAAGATGCAAATTGATGTGGCAATGATAATAAAACCAAAACAAATGTAGTGGCACAACCCAGCCAGGATACAGATTTGGCTCCCACCAGATCCCCCCCCCCCCCGCTTGACCCGTGGGGGGAAACACAATCGGGGGAAGATGTGGCAATCCAGACTAAGTTTAGAAAATGACGTCCATAGTGTGCCATGTGGTCAGTGTGGGACCAGTGTCACTCATTGCTAATGAGCATTTAATTGCTGACTCTCTATTTTTAAACTCCCGATGACCTTCGGGCCCACTCAGATGTAAGTATTGCAGGTCTCAAAGGCCCCAGTGCTATAGTCAAGTTTCTGCACCCCTCTCCTCCAGGCCATTCCCAAAACATACAGCTCCAGGCTTCATTTTGATAACCAGCTGACCTGGCTTAATTTTGGCACCAGTGTAAGCTCCCTGCATCTGACATTTTCCCCATTACTGATTTACCCGTGCCATATGTCTCCTGTGTCTGTTTGTGGAGGCTGCCATCTTGGTAGAGAGGCAAGGCTTTTCTTCCACATGCCAAGATCCAGCGAATGAATGAAGCAGAAGCAGAGAGAGCCTTACATTGCAGATACATCTTCCGCTCCAGCAAGGGGAATGGTGAGCACCACCATTGTGATCTCACCGAATCACACTCTAAATCTAGTGAGATTAGCAGAACAAGGAAGCAGAGCCTTGTTGATCTGACCCTGCAGGTATGAGGCTCAGAACAAAGTTGTGCCTAGACACAGAGAAACTCAAGACAAGGTAAATCTTTCAGGGTACTGCTTAGGAACAAGTAACAGGAGAGGACGGTAATACAACTATTTAAAGGGCATTTTTATATTTATATATATATATATATATATATATATATATATATATATATATATATATATATATATATATATATACACACACACATATATATATATATATATATATATATATATATATATATAGGCAATTACAACAACATTCCAATGTCTTCAAACCATTTCTGAACCCTAAGAAAAAATATATCAGCAAACACAAGTTTAGAACAAAAGAACAGTGCTTACATACTGGAGACCATATGGAGCATGCCATGCCATTTCATATGCTCTTTAGCATATGGTTCCCTTTGTGGAAGTAAGTCTGCTAATTCTGGCTCTTCCGGTGGTGAAGCTGACTCTACAAAGCCCTTGGAATACCAACCCCCTACCTTCGTGAAACAGTAAAGCCCAAATCTATCCCTATCTATCCCTAGGTACACTCCTCAATCCAGGGCCCCTTTTTGACACAGACTGAGTTAAAAAAAAAAACAGGACTAGAATCTCATGAAAGCTCTGTATCAAAGCTGGACAAAGACTCTCTCAACATAAAATCCTGAAGATCAAACTAATACATATAGTGTCTGCAACAATACATCCAAATCGTAGAGTTTGCATATATAACATTCACCCTAAATATTTTGGCAAGTATGCAAATATGCAAAAAAATGACACAAAACATACATTATTATATAAATACTCCCATTTCATACAAATTTGAAGACAATGTGCAAATACGCCAAAAGTGCAAAAAAAGGCCAATGTGCAAACAATGGCAATGTGCAAAAGCATGCAAACGTGCAGAACATAAATATAGATGTAATAGAGTCAGGAAAATAATACAGATAATGCTCATTCTCGTGCAGCTAGTGCAAATGTACCAGCACACAGACGAGTTTGGGCTAGTATCCAGAACTCACTGAGAGGTAGGCGCTTTGGTGTGTGCTAGAATGCATTGCGTGCATGTCCACTAGACATGTGCATTCGTTTTCGTCCGAATGCATTTTCGTCCGAATTTCAGCTATTTTCGTTTTCGTTTTGACAAACGATAACGAAAGCACAAAATCCGAAAAACAAAAGATCCGACATAAATAAATGCTTTATTTTCGTTTTCATTGTTACAACAGTTCGATATAGAATAGGAGATTCGACATGACTCTGACGATAACAATCTGTCTATAGAACCTGTGGTCGAATGTGCTTAACCTTACCTCTATTAGTCCAAGATTATATAGAGAAAATATTCGACAGAGAAAAAAGATTTGACAGAGAGAAAAGATTCTGCAAGTTACTGTCCTAAAAAGTGTTTGGGGACCCGGGTCCTGCCCCAGGGGACATGTATCAATGCAAAAAAAAGTTTTAAAAACGGCCGTTTTTTCGGGAGCAGTGATTTTAATAATGATTAAAGTGAAACAATAAAAGTGTAATATTCCTTTAAATTTCGTAGGGGGGGGGTTGTCTATAGTATGCCTGTGAAGGGGCGCATGTTTCCCGTGCTTAGAATTGTCCCTGCACAAAGTGTCATTTATGCAGGAAAAAAAGTCCTTTAAAATCACTCGCAGCTATTATGAATTGTCGGCTCCCGTAATACAGAGAACACTCATTGAAAGTCATTGATAAAAAAATAAATAAATAAATAAAAAAAAAAAGCGTGGGGGTCCCCCAAATTCAATTTCCAGGCCCTTCAGGTCTGGTATGGATATTAAGGGGAACCCTGCCTCAAATTTAAGAAAAAATTTGACGTGGGGTTCCCCCTAAATATCCATAACCAGACCCTTCAGGTCTGGTATGGATATTAAGGGGAACCCCGCGTCAAATGTAAAAAAAATTTGACATGGGGTTCCCCCTAAAAATCCATACCAGACCCTTTATCCGAGCACGCAACCTGGCAGGCCGCAGGAAAAGAGGGGGGGACGAGAGAGCGGCCCCCCCTCCCTCCTGAACCGTACCAGGCCACATGCCCTCAACATTGGGAGGATGCTTTGGGGGTCCGTGACCCCTCAAAGCACCTTGTCCCCATGTTGATGAGGACAAGGGCCTCATCCCCACAACCCTGGCCGGTGGTTGTGGAGGTCTGCGGGCGGGGGGCTTATCAGAATCTGGAAGCCCCCTTTAACAAGGGGACCCCCAGATCCCGGCCCCCCCCCTGTTTGAAATGGTAAGGGGGTACAAAAGTACCCCTACCATTTCACAAAGAAAGTGTAAAAAATGGTTAAATAAAACAAACACACTTTTGAAAAATTCCTTTATTAAAAATAAAAAAAAGATTCCAGCGGCGGTAATCCACTCTTGCTATCCAGCGACAGACGGTCAGCTCTCCATCGATGTCTAATGTCATCCAGCGCAGCGCAGCATCCTTCTTCTGTCTCCGTGGAGGAGACACTACAGACATTCCGGCGGCTTGACGTTTCTTATATAGGGTGGGCGGGGCCACCCGTCACCTGACCCCGCCCCCCTCTGACGCAAGGGGAAACCCGGGGTTCCCTGTGACGTAGGGGTGACCCGCACCCCTCTGATGTAACACAGGCAGGTTTCCGTTACATCAGAGGGGGGCGGGGTCACCCATACGTCACGGGGAACCCCGGGTTTCCCCTTGCGTCAGAGGGGGGCGGGGTCAGGTGACGGGTGGCCCCGCCCTCCGTATATGAGAAACGTCAGCGCCGGAATGCCTCCAGTGTCTCCGTGGAGGAGACAGAAGAAGGATGCTGCGCTGCGCTGGATGACATTAGACATCGATGGAGAGCTGACCGTCCGTCGCTGGATAGCAAGAGTGGATTACCGCCGCTGGAATCTTTTTTTATTTTTAATAAAGGAATTTTTAAAAAGTGTGTTTGTTTTATTTAAACATTTTTTACACTTTCTTTGTGAAATGGTAGGGGTACTTTTGTACCCCCTTACCATTTCAAACAGGGGGGGGGCCGGGATCTGGGGGTCCCCTTGTTAAAGGGGGCTTCCAGATTCTGATAAGCCCCCCGCCCGCAGACCTCCACAACCACCGGCCAGGGTTGTGGGGATGAGGCCCTTGTCCTCATCAACATGGGGACAAGGTGCTTTGAGGGGTCACGGACCCCCAAAGCATCCTCCCAATGTTGAGGGCATGTGGCCTGGTACGGTTCAGGAGGGAGGGGGGGCCGCTCTCTCGTCCCCCCTCTTTTCCTGCGGCCTGCCAGGTTGCGTGCTCGGATAAAGGGTCTGGTATGGATTTTTAGGGGGAACCCCACGTCAATTTTTTCTTTAATTTGACGCGGGGTTCCCCTTAATATCCATACCAGACCTGAAGGGTCTGGTTATGGATATTTAGGGGGAACCCCACGTCAAATTTTTTCTTAAATTTGAGGCAGGGTTCTCCTTAATATCCATACCAGACCTGAAGGGCCTGGTAATTGAATTTGGGGGACCCCCACGCTTTTTTTTTTATTTATTTATTTATTTATTTTTTTATCAATGACTTTCAATGAGTGTTCTCTGTATTACGGGAGCCGACAATTCATTATAGCTGCGAGTGATTTTAAAGGACTTTTTTTCCTGCATAAATGACACTTTGTGCAGGGACTGTTCTAAGCACGGGAAACATGCGCCCCTTCACAGGCATACTATAGACAACCCCCCCCCTACGAAATTTAAAGGAATATTACACTTTTATTGTTTCACTTTAATCATTATTAAAATCACTGCTCCCGAAAAAACGGCCGTTTTTAAAACTTTTTTTTGCATTGATACATGTCCCCTGGGGCAGGACCCGGGTCCCCAAACACTTTTTAGGACAGTAACTTGCAAATTAGCCTTTAAAATTAGCACTTTAGATTTTGAACGTTGGAGTCCCATAGACTTTAATAGGGTTCTAAAGTATGCTATATAGTTAGCTCCGTCCAATCTTCTTTATACATTCGACAGACACCATAAGCCTTCCAAGACAGATTCGACCGTAATTCATGTGGATTTTCGGACGGATGCAATTTTTGAACGAAAAACGAAATAAATAAAAACGAATTTCGGGAGTAACTAAATAAATTAAGTTTTCAGACGAAAACGAAATTCCGAAACGAAATATTTTACTCTGCACATGTCTAATGTCCACACGCATTGGCGCCAAGCTGCCTATGTAAAGGAGATCCTGGTGTGTGCTAATTGCAGGATGTTCTTCAGCTTTCCCATGTCCCATGTCCCATGTTCCTGTTTTTGGTGACTAATCTTCAGTTGCTGACCCGGTTTGTTCCTGATCATGTTCTCTGGATTCTGGATACTGACCTTGGCTTGCCTCTGACTATTCTCTGCCTGCTTCCCTGGTGCTGAACTCGGCCTGCTACTGGACCTTGCTTCTGTCTCTTCCCTGGTAAAGGCCTTGGCCTGCTAATGGACCTTGTTCTGCTTGGCCTCCCTGTCCACACTGCTGCCTCACTGTGTATGGTCTTGCCTCGCCTTGACTACATCTCTGTCCGTGGCTATCACCTGCTACCAAGCTACCGGCACCAGTGCTTCTTTGAGCCTTCTGTCACCACATTCAGGGGTGCTTGGACCAGAGCAGCAAGGGAAGCCCTCTTGTCAACTTCAACCAAGGTATGTGATAGTATTTAAGACTTCAGTTATGCCACCCTAATTAAGATGTTCATATAACAGTCCCAATAAGGTGAACAAAGGGAGATATAGTCCAAGGCTTTAAGTGTTTCTCACTGACAGAGTTATGCAAGCAAGTCTTACCAGAATTATTTTACCTCCAATATAGAGTGGCCGTATGTTGGTTTTGGTATCTTAAAGAGCCACTTGCAGTCAAATGGCACTTAAAAAAAACTGGTAAGTGTGGTAACTCCTGCAGCCTGACTCCAGATACAAAGGACAGCGATCCACAGCTCTCTCTCAGTTTAGCAGCACTTGTGGTACATGCCGCAACATACCTGAATGCACAACGTCATAGCCCTTGTACACACGGTCGGACATTCCGACAACAAAATCCTTCGGATTTTGTCCGACGGATTTTGTCCGAAACTTGTGTTGCATACACACGGTCGGACAAAGCTGTCGGAAAATCCGATCGTACGTAACGTGATGACGTTATTTCGTTAGGACGGGACTATGTTCAGGCTAGTAGCCAATAGCTTTGGTCTAGGAATTTGATCTGAGCATGCGTGGCACTTTGTCCTATCGGAATTCTCTACACACAATCGGACAAAGTCCGATCGGATCATGTTATATAAAGGTTTTATAGCCCAGCTCTAAAATTTTGTCCGTCGGATATTCCGACGGAAACAGTCCGATAGAGCCCACACATGGTCGGATTATCCGACTCAACGGTCTGATCGGATATTTTCCATCGGAATGTCCGACCGTGTGTACAAGGGCATAGTGTAAATTGGGCTTTTTGTAGGACATCTCCTAGATGTTCAACAAGCCACGCGGCATCTTCTTTGACCCATGTGATTGCCTTTACTCTATTTTAGAAAAATAATTGAAGTGCTCTTCTTTTCAGATGTTTGCTGCTATGTGATAGTAGGCGAGGCGGTCTCACGCTGCTCCAGTACGGAACAGCTACATTCAAATGAAGACTATTAATGAGGAGATGAAAGTTATTATTCTTCCCAATAGCGCCATGAAAGGAGTGGAGAGGATGGAAGGTTTCCTATACAGGAATCCGGCATGCTCTATCCAGCTCACGCTGGGAAGATTTTTGTTTTCTTTTCATTCCCTCTATAGAAGATTGGATTTTCTGTGTTGTATATATTAATCCTGCCACATAAAAGAATCAGGTCTTCATAGTCGAGGGCTTTACAGTGCCAGCATTGTGGATCTTTTTAATACCTATGAATTCGGCTACCATTAATCAATGGTTATAAGGACCAAACTGAGATATTCTGAAGCCTTGGTAACCTACCTAAGTTACAGTTCAAGGCTTCATAGGCCCCTGGCTAAACAAAAACCTACTGACTTTTTTTTTGTTTCCAGTTTCTGAGACAGGAGGGCTATTTATAATAAAATCAGCAAATCTCCTAAATAAAATATTGCAATAATTATTTATTTTTATTATTTGCAAATTAAAGAACATTTTTCACTTTGCCCAGTTAAAATAAAGAGACATCTTCTAGAAAATACCACCCCACCACCTAGGGCTGGATAGTTGTGGTATGAAACTCATGTGGTTGATTTTTATCTATAGGTAAACCTATAAAAAAGGCTTACCTATAGGTACAGTAAATACACTATATTGTCAAAAGTATTGCGACACCTACCTTTACACACACATGAACTTTAATGGCATCCCGGTCTTAGTCCGTAGGGTTCAATATTGAGTTGGCCCACCCTTTGCAGCTATAACAGCTTCAACTCTTCTGGGAAGGCCGTCCACAAGGTTTAGGAGTGTGTCTATGGGAAGGTTTGACTATTCTTCCAGAAGCGCATTTGTGAGGTCAGGGATTGATGTTGGACAAGAAGGCCTGGCTCTCAGTCTGCACTCTAATTCATCCCAAATGTGTTCTATCTGGTTGAGGTCAAGACTGAGTGCAGACCAGTCAAGTTCCTCCACCCCAAACTCTCCCATCCATGTCTTTATGGACCTTGCTTTTGCAATGGTGCGCAGTCAAGTTGGAACAGGAAGAGGCCGTCCCCAAACTGTTCCCACAAAGTTAGGAGCATGAAATTGTCCAAAATGTCTTGGTATGACAACGCCTTAAGAGTTCTCTTCACTGGAACTAAGGGGCTAAGCCTGACCCCTGAAAAACAACACCACACCATAACCCCCTTCCACCAAATGATTTGGACCAGTGCACAAAGCAAGGTCCATAAAGACTTGGATGAGCGAGTTTAGGGTGGAGGAACTTGACTGGTCCGCACACAGTCCTGACCTCAACCCGATGGAACACCTTTGGGATAAATTATAGGAGAGAGTGCCAGCCAGGCTTTCTCGTCCAACATCAGTGCCTGACCTCACAAATGTGCTTCTGGAAGAATGGTGAAACATTCCCATAGACACACTTCTAAACCTTGTGGACGGCCTTCCCAGAAGAGTTGAAGCTGTTATAGCTGCAAAGGGTGGGCCAACCCAATATTGAACCATACGGACTAAGACAGGGATGCCATTAAAGTTCATGTGCGTGTAAAGGCAGGAGCACTGTTTAGGAGATATTTACTTTAGCAACAGCCAATAATGTCATCAACATCACATGCACTGGGCTCTGAATTGACTGTGCTGTCCATTCAGAACTCTGTGCCACAACCGTGACTCCCATGCTCATGCATTGGAGAGACATCATCACGGCTCGGGCATTCGTATGGCCAAAGCCCAAAAACCCAGAAGGAAAACTGGGTCAGATGGAAGCACCTACAGCGTTAGGAGGGCTTAACTTTCAGGTAAATTTGCAATAATGTGCTAGTATGGCACATTATGACTTATACTACCCGGGGCCTGGGTCCAATATTTTTTTTTGGTGCGGTTTACTACCGCTTTAAGGGTGAATGATGTCCAAAGCACAGTCCAACATTTGTGAAGCCCCCCCCCCCCCCGGCACTGACAAGCCAATAACTTCTTACCATCCATGTAATGCATATGTGCAAAGATAAAGAGGGTGGCCTTTAACACCCACACACCTTAAACATGTGTCCATGGATTTTCTATGCTTAGAGTACGCTCACTACAAAGTCCCAGCATGGTGAGTGTCAGCAATCAGCAGCAGAGATGGCCAGATCTGCGTGGATACACTCAGGGAACTGGGACCAGACTGTGTATTCTTTAAGTGGGATTTATTTACAATGAAACAAAATCCACCCAAACACCAGCACACAGCAAACAAAAATATAAGTGACCCCAAAACCCAGTGACGTAATACCGAATGATCAACCTACAAACAGAAAGCCTAACAACTCACTATATACAAAAGGTGGATAACAAAAAAGCAAGGGGAAATTGTGAGGTGCGGGGAGCAGATGGAAAGGGGGAACCAACACTGGGGTCAGAAACAAGGGAGAGCAGGTACAAGACAGCAGGGTACAGCATACAGGACAGAAGCAGGAACAGGATAATGACTAGCAGTATCTTGCAGAAAGAAAAACACTGGAGCGAGAGGTACTAATAGGGGAGGACCTAAATACCCTCCCACCAGCCAGCATCAGGTGGAAACTAAGTGACAACTAGAACCTGCTGGCTGCTGGGAGACACTCGCTGGTGGACACTGGAATGAATGAATGAATGAATGAATGAATGAAATACTTGTATAGCGCACAATGCGAACTGAATCGCCTCTAGAATCCTTCCGCTCTAGAAAGCACATTGCCACCAGCGGGTGATCCAGGTCCTGACATTGATGCTTTCATTGACAGGTCTCATTCTCTAGTCATGATAGGGAGCCTGTGGAAGGGGCTCCTGGTCATGCGACCACTGTAACAGTGAATGGCAGTGGTCACATGATCGGGTGTAAAGACCCATTTAAAGGGATGCCAGAATGGGTTAAGGGTATGTTTATAAAAAAAATAAAAAATTCCCAAAACTATTCATCCTGCGAAACGGCATGTACATTTGTTCTGTGCAAATGTCTGTAGAATCGAATATTATTAGGCTATTTTCTCTCTAGGTCAGATGTTTTTCCTTCATAAAAATAATGTGAATCAGGAAAATACCACAATATAGTCAATAGAGTAAATGAGTATTTATTTCCTATGATTATCAGCTCCGTCTAGTGTCCACCATGTGGTATTTTCCTGATGAGAGTGAGTTAGTATAACTCTTGTAGCTTTGCTTCCTTGCAGGTGTCAGAAAGCATGAAGGTCCGAGCTATAATAAACTGGGATCAAGCTACAGTATAGTTATCCTTAATAGGTCCAAACACCCTTCCAAGTCTGATATATACCTGTACCCAGCCCATGGGGATCTTTATGGTGTGGCCACCTTGGCACCACAGATTCAATTCTACATCCTCCCTGTTCAGCTCTGCCCCTCCCACGTGCATCCATTCATACCAATAAAAGAGCATTCCAGGAAGGGTGTGGAGTGGACAGGTGAAATATATATATACCTTAATTTTTATTAATGATTATTGTGTTAATGGGGAACAATAGAGGCAACGTACATTTGTTTATAAGCATCAATATTTTCTCCCTTACTAATTCTCTTCAGTGGACATAGCAATAGAAACACACAGCCCCATAGCCTAGGATGACGAGGCACTCCCCTGATTCTCCCTCCTCCTTCACCGTACCTACTCCAAGACAACAGACTGACTTCAGACCGCACTGTCCACAGCTAAATGTATTCCTGTGAAGGCTGGACGTTCAGGGAAACAACACTTAGCCCGTGTACACACGGTCGGACATTCTGACAACCAAAGATTTTGTCCGAAACTGTTGCATACACACGGTCGGACAAAGTTGTCGGACAATCCGATCGTTCAGAACGTGGTGACATTATTTCGTTACGATGGGACTACGTTCAGGCTAGTAGCCAATAGCTTTGGTCTAGGAATTTGATCTGAGCATGCGTGGCACTTTGTCCGATCGGAATTCTCTACAATTCTCTACAAACGATGGGACAAAGTCCGATCGGATCATGTTGTCGGAAAATTTTATAGCCCTGCTTTAAAACTTTGTTGGTCGGATATTCAGACGGAAACAGTCCGATGGAGCCCACACACGGTCGGATTATCCTGACAACACGGTCCGATCGGACATTTTCCTTCGGAATGTCTGACCGTGTGTACAAGGGCTAAGAGAGCAGGATCCAGCAGCATAGAAAGTAGTAAACTGCAATTGTTTGGATAGGAATTTTAACAAATAGTTTACTAGGGAATGTATATTTTATTGTTAGAATTGGAAAACAACTTAAAATAATTACTAAAATAAAAACTCCCGTGAAACATTTTTTTAATGTAGAAGGAGACTTACCGAGTCCTTCAGACTAAGACAAGCAGGGACCACTAATACCTAAACATCTACACAGGATAGGAAGCTGGTAGTGTTGTCTCTTGCTAAGAAGGAACTGAAACGAGTGTTGGCTTGGCACAGAATCCTTTTCGATGGAAGACTCTGTAGGAATAGAGATGGCTTAATATAGGTGTGCACTTCTTTCCATATGAACCCAATTCTGCAATAAAATTAATGGAAACCCAAACTGGATGACATTTAGTTTGCTAAAGCACTGTGCATCATAATAACTGTGTAGATGCCCTGTTCTTTTCCTTTAAGATGATACTGTTCCAGTAGGAGCAAATGGTCTACATGGTATACAAATGGTTCACATGGTCTACACATGGTCTACAAATGGTCTACATGGTCTACATATGGTTTACATGGTCTACACATGGTCTACAAATGGTCTACACGGTGTACAAATGGTCTTAATTTTTCTATACTATCAATTGTTAGTATGGTAGAACATTTTTCTTTTATGGTTTTGCTCTCTAATGCTTTGTACATACGACCGAACTTTCCAGCAGACTAGGTCCGACAGTCTTTCCGACGGACTTTCGGCGGACTTCCGACAAACTTTCTGAATAAACGGACTTGGACACACACCAAAATACTAGAAGGATAGGCAACTACCTTCAAATTGGTAATAAATGAATACTGGAGGGAAACACAGTTCAAACTGCTTCATAGAGACTATATCCCATTCTCCACCAACCAGCCAACAGCAAAGGAGGCCATATGTCCTTGGTGCTCATTCTCGAGACTGACGTTATTCCACCGTATTTGGTCATGTTCGACCATTTCAGAATACTGGGATCAAATCCTATCATTTATACAGGGAATAACCGACTGCCAAGTTCTAAAGGATCTCATGCTCCTCCTATTTGGTTCCCCCAAAAATGGGGAACCCCTCAGGGGTCCAACTTACATTGATGCTACAAAGAAACTACCAATGGACACTCATAAGCTTACTCGTTGCTCGTAGGAATATATTTAAACACTCCACTACCACCCACCTTACCCGAAACTAAAAGAGATCTCAAGACCCTGCTTTTCAGAGAAACACCATACTACAAAATGGCTGCCAAAATAAATGCTTTGAATCCAGGTGGTGCTCTTTCATAGACAAATTTCTAATATGTTATGACCCATACAGTAGATTTTACATAACAAACAAGTATGTATTCTATATCTTAGAAATGTTGCAAAACCTTGATTACTGTTGTTGAAATCTCTATTATTGACCATACCTAGGGCCTCTTCCCAACCAAGGAAGACAGGTAGGTATAATCCCAAGATGTCCCTTCTCCTCTTCTTTTTAACCCTCATTTCTCTCTTTCATTTTCTTTTCTTTTAGCGGGTACTCCCCCCCACTTTGTGTGACAGAAAAAGTCAGATCGGATTTTGTTGTTGGAAAATTTTAGATCCAGCTCTAAAACTTTTTCCGTCAGAAATTCCAACAAAAAAGTCTAATAGAGCCCACACACACACAATTGGATTTTCCAACAACATAATCCGATCTGACTTTTTCCGTTGGAATTTCCGATCATGTGTATGGGGCATAAGGCTCTTGATACAACTTTACTCCATTAAAAGTCAGGGGGAAAATCCAAAAAAAGTAGGCAAAAAAGTAGCCAAAGTGTTTCAGGAGTTCAAGCACCCCTTTGATCAGGCCTGTGGGGCTTCGGTTTAAATTCTCTTACATTACACTACAAGCCAAGGAGACTGTGGAGATCCTCTGGGGTGTATAAGCTGCCTGCCCAGGAACCAGATCATTTACACCAACATCATACCTTAAGATAACAATACCAGTAAGATAACCCTATGGGTCCAACGCTATCTTTCCACTATGCTCAACTATAAGGCTCCTTTCACTATTGTGGCCAGCGAGCAGTAAAAATGGGTGGTTAACCTTGCACTTACAAACAGACATGGTGCTTGGATGGGTACACATCAAATTCGCTACGTGGCGAGTTTAAAGCCTCGTACGCACGATCAGATTTTTGGACGGTGGTTTCGTCCATTTTTTGTTGCATGCTAGTCTCATATCAAAAGTGAAGACATTACTCACTGTACGAAAATTTTTGTACGACAGAATACAACTTCAGAAGTGACGTAATGTGTTTAATTGTTTTGTATGTATTCTTTCGTTTCTGAGCATGCGTAGTCTTGCTCTTACGATTTTCTTAGGACGAAAACCGTACTAATTATAACGAAAATTGGACGTTGAGTTCACGTATGACAAAAATTTTAAAGTCTGCACATCCAGCTTTTGTCGGGTGAAAAATAGGAATTGACTATCGAAAACACCATACTAACGATCTGAAAATCGGCAGATTGTACTTCGGACAAAATTTCACTTCCGATTTTTGGATCGTGTGTACGGGCCTTAAGAGGTGGCGGTGTCTGCCAAACTCTCCCACGTAAATGAATGAAACCGCGAGCCAAACGCTAGGCCCACAGTCGCAGTGTGATCACACAATTCAAAGCTGATGTGTGATAATAAAAAATGCAATTCAATCCTTTTCGTGGAGGCATTAGACACCGCTGCAGATGTAAAAGGATCCTAAGGCACTGATAATATCATTTTTTTGAATCATTAAAGGGTGGAGAAGTTCAATTTACCATGTAACTATGGGCAAACAAAAAATGTAGATTGTAGATGTATATGATGCAGTCTGTCAACCACATAACACAACAGTTTCTGTTTTTCAGAACACCTCAGAAACATAATTTATGATGGGTTGATCCTGCTGGTGGATCCATTGTATTTCCACTTCCTTTAACAGGGTGATAACCTTGTTCTGCGGGACATGTTGTTTTATATGAAGTAGACATAAGGCGCTGAACCTGGATTTTTCACCCGTAAGAAAAAAGGTGGTGGTTTAACGTGATAACCTTGGCAGCTCTTCAACAAGAGTGCACCACTATATAGGGGCCACTCAAATTTAAAAAAAATTCCTATGGGTGCCAAATGTACATCTTAAGAGTCCATAGAAACATAGATCCTTTATTGCTAATAACACCATGACAAGAAGATAAACAGTATTAAACACATTTTGGGGGACAAAAAATACTTCTTGATCAGGCCTTGGAACTATCGCTAAAATCTCCTGGGGGATCATTTCTGTTGAAAAATAAAGAAAGAGCCGTCTCAATGGATAAAAGCTGACTGTTGTAACCACTCGCAAAGGTGTTATTTTGTTTGTCCCAACCCATGTAACTGGCATTTTTATTGGCATTATACAGGTTTTATATAGTGCCAACAGTTTGCTCTGCGCTTAACATTGTTAGGTTAGACAGTACAGTTTCAATACAATTCAATACAGGAGGAATCCAAGGGCCTTGCTCGTTAGAGCTTACAATCTAGGAGAGAAGGTCAAGTGACTCAAAAGGTCATAACTGTGGGAGGATGAGCCGATGAAGAAATTGAAAGTACAGTTGTTAGGTGGAGGCAGGATAGGCTATCTGAAGAGAAAAGTTTTAAGGGATCACCTAAAAGTGGATAAAGTTGGAGATAGTCAGACAGATTGGGGTTGGGAATTTTAGAAGGATGGGAGAGGCTCGGAAGAAGTTCCCGGAGGCGAGTATGGGAGGAGGTGACGAGGGAGCTAGAGAGCATGAGGCCAAATTTGAAACATGTTCCATTTCTAAAGTCTGACGGACTTTTGCAAATCAAAAGTCCGCTGCAGCCCACACACGATCGAATGGTCTGCCGGAATTGTTCCGTCGGACCTTTGATGTTGAAAGGTCCGGTCGTGTGTACGGTGCATTCGTGGTTTGTAAGGTGGATGAGACTGGCAGCAGCATTCATGATGGACTGAAGAGAGATAACCTATTTAAAAGGTAAGCCAATGATTGAGTTGCAGCAGGGGCGGACTGACCATTGGGCCACTGCCCGAGGGCCCCGTCCCACTAGGGGGCCCCATCAGGGTTGCCAACCTCAGTAAAACCAGGGAAAGTATGTAAAAATCTGTGTTTTTTTTTACATCTGTCTCTGAAATGTTCCTTACCAACATCCTTTTGGTCTAAAAATTCTTAGATTATAGCTACCCCACCTCTCCAGTACCTTCTCAGTCAATAGAAACATGTCTGTGTATACTGTGTTATTGTATACTGTGTGTGTTTGTGTATACTGTGTGGCCTCATAATGTCTGATTGCCTGGGGGGCCCCATAATCTCCTATTGCCCGGGGGCCCCGTGAGTTGTCAGTCCGCCCCTGAGTTGCAGTAGTCACGGCGAGAGATAACCATGACATGGTTCCTTATTGATGCTGTGTATGGGAAATGTTTAGGGATATTTCGTTTATTACTAACAAAAATACTATTTTTGACTAGATGAGCTGCAAATCATTTACCGGTATGTGTGCTTCACTATCCACCAGATACCTGCACTGATCCATTTAAAAAAATAAATTTAGTGTTGTGTCTATTAATAATGGGCTATACTAATTTATGTCATTTTTATTTGCATTAAGTTAACTTTAAGATTTTATTTTGGCGATTTCTGTTTTTACATTTTGAGCACTAGATTACCTCTCTTGTCTACCATTATCATTCCTAAACGTGCCAATTTACATCAGATTTTCTATAGCGTCTAGCAGCATGTTAAAGGAAAAAGGGAAACGCAAGTCTGAATGCAGTATTTTATGAAGTGTAACAAAACCTCTGACTCATGTAATAAAGAATATAATTACGTCCACTGCAAAGGATATACCGCTATTTATACCTGCAGACCACAGACCATTCATCCACAGCACATCTCGAGGAGTCCTGCACTTTGTACTAATTTATAAGTGTTATTTAGTCCATTTAAAAATGAAGTCAGAATTATTTTGTACCCATTTATGGGGCCTTTATGTTTTTAAAGTGAGCCTTCCATGGGAAATGGAAAGGTCCACTTTTTTTGCCAGCCCTCTGTCCCCCCTAAGACAAATGGCTTTCACAAAATGCCATTTATAAATAAACCATCCAGCCCCCCACAGAAAGTACCTTGGCCTCAGCCTTTGGGAAGGCTTTGGTGGCATCACTTTTCCTACCAGCAGAACGGGGTCTCAAGATTCCACAATAATGCACTCCAACCATTTGCAAGTTTGCATTGTTTAAAAACAAATAAAAACAAATAAATAAAATAAAAAATAATCGTACAATCCAAATACCCAATTTTATGCCCACAATTGATCCAGAGGAAGGCGAAAAAAAAAACCCAGCAGAGCATGCTCCAATTTGCTACTGCAGGGGAAAAAAATTCCTTCCTGATCCCCCAAGAGGCGATCGGATTTTCCCTGGATCAACTTTACCTATGTTAGTACCTAGTTATATTATGTACCATCAGGAAAGTATCCAGGCCTTTCTTAAAGCAATCTACTGAGCTGGCCAGAACCACCTCTGGCGGGAGTCTATTCCACATTTTCACAGCTCTAACTGTGAAGAAACCTTTCCGTACTTGAAGATGAAATCTCTTTTCCTCTAGACGTAAAGAGTGCCCCCATGTCCTCTGGGTTGACCGTACAGAGAACAACTCAACACCAAGTTCACTATATGGACCCCTAATGTATTTGAACATGTTGATCATATCCCCCCTTATTCTCCTCTTCTCAAGAGTGAATAAATTTAGTTCCTCTAATCTTTCCTCATAGCTGAGCTCCTCCATGCCTCTTATCAGTTTGGTTGCCCTTCTCTGCACTTTCTCCAGTTCCTCGATATCCTTTTTGAGAACTAGTGCCCAAAACTGAACGGCATATTCCAGGTGAGGTCTTACTAAAGATTTGAACAGGGGCGCAAAATGATATCTCTCTCTCTGGAGTCCATACCTCTCTTAATACAGGAAAGGACTTTGCTTGCTTTGGAAACAGCAGCTTGGCATTGCATGTTTTTATTGAGCTTATGGTCTACCAAAACCCCCAGATCCTTCTCCACTATGGATTCCCCCAGTTGTACTCCCCCTAGCATGTATGATGCATGCATATTCTTAGCCCCCAAGTGCATAACTTTACATTCATCAACATTAAACCTCATCTGCCACATAGTCGCCCAATTAAGAAGAAACATTATAAAAATCCGCTACTCATCCACTTACTAAATGCTGCCAAGGCCTGTATACCTTAAGACCCCTTTCACACCAGGGCCACCAACTCTGATAAGACCCCAGACCAGGACAATTCTACTACATCCCAGGCTCATTACAAATCTGTAATGGACATATTTATGGCTACATGTTTTGATTGCAAAGGAGGTGAGCATCTGCAAGAATTAATTTCTGACTAAGCATGTGATCGGTTACATATTCTTTAAGGTCAGTTACATATGTCTAAAAATCTCTCACTCAGTTTTAGACCCCTTTCACACCAGGGCGTTTTGCAGGCGCTATATCGTTAGAAATAGCGCCTGCAATCCGCCCTAAAAAAGCTGCACCATTGTCTGTAGTGTGAAAGCCCGAGGGCTTTCACACTACAGCGGTGCGCTGGCGGGAGTCAGGGAAAAGTCCTGCCAGTAGCTTCTTTGGAGCGGTGAAGGAGTGGTGTGTTTACTGCTCCTCCACCGCTGCTCCCCATTGAAATCAATGGGGCAGCGATGTAATACCGCCGGCAAAATGCCGCCATTGCGGCGTATTGCCGGCGGTTTTAACCCTTTCTCGGCCGCTAGCGAGGGTGTAAAAGCGCTCCGCTAGCGGCCAAAATGCGCTGCAAATCCGCCACAAATCTGGCGGTAAGACACTGCTAAAAATAGCGACGTTTTACCGCCCACGCTATGGGCGGTGTGGTGTGAAAGGGGTCTAAAAGTGGAAAAGTATGGATTTTCCCTCTGTCAGTTAATGGAAATCCATCTCAAAAATCCTTTTTGGAGCTTCTTCTATACACTTTTTTTTTCTAGTTTAAAAGCATTGGGGATGTTGGTACTTAAACAATAAGGGGTGACCAGTTCCCACATGCCCATCTTGGAGAATGGATCTCTAAAAAGTTAATGAAGTTTACAGGATAGAAAAGCTTTTGGTTTCTCCAAAATGTAAAGAAAAGAAAATTCTAAAACAAATTGTACTAGAACAGTTATTGTACTAGAACAGTTATACATTTCACACAATAATATTGCTCTATTAGTTTATAACTAAATCACATTCAGTACTATTAGCCCTTGTACACACGGTCGGAAATTCCGACCACAAAATCCGTCTGATTTTTTCCGACGGATTTTGTTCGAAACTGGTGTTGCATACACACGGTCGGACAAAGTTGTCGGAAAATCCGATCGTTCGGAATGTGATGACGTTCATTCTTTACTACGGGACTACGTTCAGGCTAGTAGTCAATAGCTTTGGTCTCGTAATTTGATCTGAGCATGCGTGGCACTTTGTCCGATCGGAATTCTCTACAAACGATCGGACAAAGTCCGATCGGATCATGTTGTCGGAAAATGTTATTTCCAGCTCTCAAACTTTGTTGGTCGGACATTCCGACTGAAAAAGTCCGATGGAGCCCACACGGTCGGATTATCCGACAACGCGGTCCGATCGGACATTTTCCATCGGAATGTCCGACGGTGTGTACAGGGGCTTAAAGTGATGCAGTGCCGTATCGCATAAAATGGCCTGTCATTAAGGGGGAAAATCTTCAGGTCCTTATGTGGTTAAGGCTGTTCTGGCTCATTGTGGGGTGTAGCTAGCTTCCTTATACTGTTAGTATTTATCCATATGGTTTCTGTTGGATAAGTGCTATGTTGGAAACCTTACCGTTGTTGGCATCCCATCCTTGTTTTTTGGGCTAGTTAGTTCACAAATTTATGCCATGCCATGGAGCCTGTCAGGAAAATGGAAAATACTTACCGTAATTTTAATTTCCTGATAGGCTTCCTGACAGCAGGAGTTCCCTCCAAATGTCATGAGCTGGCTAGTTGCAGAACGCAGCCTCTGGCTAAGCCTGAAAATGTATGGGAGTGGGGTCCTATGGGGTAGGAGTGAGGGCGGGGCTACCCAAACGTTTGCTGCCATGGAGCCCATCAGGAAAGAAAAATTACGGTAAGTATTTGATAGGAAATTTTCAGTTTTTTTTATGTTCTTTACTGTTTTTTTTGTTCATGCACAGTTTTTCATATCTGATTTTTCTCTTTGTTTGGGGGGGGGGGGGGGGAGTTTGTCCCTTCGGAAATTTTCATTTGCAAAAATTGAATCGGATGTCAAAACTTGTGTACACATTATACGAAAATCGATATTCTTACAGCGTGTACCTAGCTTTAGAAGCCTTATAAGCTATGACCTCACAAATTTGAAAAATGGAATCTGTTACCTGCACTGAAAACTTTTTTCTTGCCATGATTTATTCCAATTAAGTATGGAGTTATCAAACAAAAATGACATTTATAGATATAAAAAAACAAAAAAAAACTGCACTAAATGTTTTCAAAAACACGCAAATGCTTGGAAAAATGATCAAAGATGCTCAGTTTTAGCCCTTGTACACACGGTCGGAGATTCCGACAACCAAATCCGTCGGATTTTGTCCGATGGATTTAGTCCGAAACTGTTGTATACACACAGTCGGACGAAGTTGTCGGGAAATCCGATCGTGCAGAACGTGATGACGTTATTTCATTACGACGGGACTACATTCAGGCTAGTAGCCGATAGCTTTGGTGTAGGAATTTGATCTGAGCATGCGTGGCACTTTGTCCGATCAAAATTCTCTACACATGATCGGAGTGTGTCCGATCAGAGCATTTTGTCGGAAAATTTTACCAACAAGTTAGAAAATTTGGTCCGTCGGATACTCAGACGGAAACAGTCCGATGGAGACCACACACAGTCGGAATATCCAACAAAACGGTCCGATCGGACACATTCCGTCGGAATCTCCGACCGTGTGTACAAGGGCTAAGAGTGAACTATGCTTTGGGTCTGCTATAGAAGTAAGTTTTAGGCAGCGTGGAAAGCGCCAAACACGTTGTGTAAAGTCTAGACGTATTTATTGAAAGTCACATTTGGTTAAAGATAACGTGTTTGGAGAGTTCAGAAAGTAGATCCTGAAGAAAACAAGAATGATCTTCTCGACCGCCTTCTGTCCTTGAACATGGAATTCTACTTGCACTTTAGATAATTTAGGCAAGACAATTAAAGTAACAGATTAACATAACTCTAATTTTCCTGCAAGCTTTACTTAAATATACAATTAAAAATTAAACTTCTATTGGGTTTTAAAAGCACTTTGTACCATGTATAGAACATTAACTTTCCTCCTTATCATTTGGATACTTTGTTTCCTCCAGCGGGCTCAGAGCTAACATCTAGCTTATTCTTGGTAAGATGAATTTCAGTTTTCAGTTCTTATAGGCCTCCTTATTCCCGTGTTAAATTTGCAGGGTTTAATTTATATTTGTTTGCTCTGTAAATACCTTAATTTTATTGATTACTTTGTGGTCACATGAACAAAATGTTTTCAGTAGAGTTAAGGTATTTAGAGGAGAAATAAATCCCTGCACTGAAAGCCTCTGGCCTCTGGTCAGGTTGTAAGCAAGGAGTTGCAGAACGTACTTTGACCTGTGCAACTCTTTTAGGACTGCAGATCCCAATTCTCATTGGAGGAGCTTCTGTAGAGGGGCAGGTTAACTGCTTGCCATAACACACTTTGCTTTGGCACCAGTGTTAATTTTGGCAGATAATTTTGATTTGGTTTTAATCTTAAGCCGCGTACACACGGGCGGACTGTCTGGCCAACTTAGTCCGTCTAAACACATTTCAGCGGACAGTCCGCTCATGTGTGGGCTTCAGCGGACTTTTTCAGCGTGCAGTCTGGCGGACTAAGTATTTCAGAATTTCCGTAATACTGTCCGTCATACTTTGGTTTCAGCGGACAATCCGCTCGTGATTAGGCTAGTTCGACGGACTAAGTATGGCGCATGCTCAGAAAGGATTTACACGGCGAAAGGTTGCATTGCTGTGTATTGGACTTCCTATTTCTAGTCCCGTCGTACGTGCTGTACACGTCATCGCGCAAGCTTTCGACGGACTGTTTGTGCATCCGTGTGTGATCAAGTCCGTTCATTCGAAAGTAGGACGGACTGTCCGTCGGATTGTCTGACGGACTAAGTTGGCCATACAGTCCGCCCGTGTGTACGCGGCTTTAGGACTAAAATGGCATTTTAGTTTTAGTCCCATTTTCATCTTCTGCAAGTGTTTTAGTTTTAGTCGTATTTAGTCGACTAAATCTCCAGTACATTTTAGTTGACTGATATGTCCGCGGACAGCCTCCTATCTACAAATGCCAGGCTCCATCCAGAGGAAGCTGGAAGTTCTGAGAGTAAACGTCCCTGACTCACATTTTTGTTTGTTAACGAAAACGGAATTGATTGTCGTCATAGTTTTCATCAGAGGACAAAAATGTGGTGTACTTTTCATTTCGATTTCATCACTGTAAAAATGCCACTGATGAAAGTTTATGACAAAAGCAAATTTGTTGATGAAATTACCACTGTTTGGCACTTGCATTTCTAAAGAGTTTAGGCACATGGTGGTTTGCACTTTTAGATTAAGATTAAGGCTTACCTGTAGGTCCAAGAAATATCTCCTAAACCTACACGGTTTAGGAGATATTTGCCAAAAGACAGGCACTGCTGTCTACACCGTAGACAGCGGTGCGCAGGAGCACTGAGCGCGCCGCTGTTAACGGCTATATACTGCGAGTGGCAGCTCCCGTGCGCATGCGCGGGAGTGACGTCATCGCGGCTCCATCGAATGACAGCGCCGGAGCAGCGAGACCCACCAAGAAGATGGAGGCTCCGTACACAAGGGGACAGCGGTGACTTCGCTGGCTCCTGTGTCAGGTAAGTGACACATAATGGACTACTATGCGATGCATAGTAGTCCATTATGCTTTACCTTTGCAGGGAATCAAAGAGGAAGTAAACTCATCAGGGTTTACTTCCTCTTTAATGTTGAAAATATGACTGATGATGCCAAAACACTGTCTTTTATTGAAGGCTAGCAATCACATGGAGCCATTTATTATCACATAGTTTTTTGGATCCTTTTTAAATCAAAATGATAACAGAAATCACCCAAATGCCTATGATAAAAAGTTTACATACCCTAGAATGTTTGGCCTTGGTACAGACACAGAAGGTGGCACCCACAGGTTAAAGTGGCAATTAAAGGTTAATTTCCTACTTTTTAAAGGGGTTGTAAAGGTTCGTTTTTTATTTTCTACATAGGTTCCTCTAAGCTAGTGTATTGTTGGTTCACTTACCTTTCCCTTCGATTTCCCTTCTAAATGTTTTTTTTCTTTGTCTGAATATCTCACTTCCTGTTTCTCCTCAGTAAACTTCTCACCATCATCTGAGCTGGTGGTTAGTCAGCCAGAACAGCTTACTGACGGGGAACAGGAAGTGAGAAATTCAGACAAAGAAAACAAAGAAAAAAAAATGTATAAGGGAAATCGAAGGAAAAGGTAAGTGAACCAACAATGCACTAGCTTATAGGAACCTATTTAGAAAATAAAAAAACGAACCTTTACAACCCCTTTAAGTCACACTTAGTGTGTGTGTATAAATAGTCAATGAGTTTGTTAGCTCTCATATGGATGTACTAAGCAGGCTAGACACTGAGCCAAGAGGAGGTAGAAAAGAACAGTCAAAAGACCTGCATAACAAGGTAATGAAACTTTACAAAGATGGAAAAGGATATAAAAAGATATCCAAAGCCTTGAATATGCCAGTCAGTACTGTTCAATCACTTAATAAGAAGTGAAAAATTTGGGAATCTCTTGATACCAAGCCAAGGTCAGGTGGATCAAGAAAGATTTCAGCCACAGGAATTGTTCGGGATGCAAAAAAAACAAACAAAAAAAAAAACACACAGGTAACCTCAGGAGAAATACAGGCAGCTCTGGAAAAAGATGCGGTTGTTTTTAAGGAGCACAATATGATGATACTTGAACAAAAAAGAGCTGCGTGGTCAAGTTGCCAGAAGGAAGCCTTTACTGTACAAGTTCCACAAAAAAGCCTGGTTACAATATGCCCAACAACACCTTGACATATAAGCATAGTTTACATGTAACATTTATTAGCTTGAATCAAGGAGGTGGCTATTTAAAGCCACAAAATCCATTTCAGTCGTAGAAGTAAAGTAATTGAATGTTTTCCTAAAGCAGATAACTCATGCCCATCTTTTGAACAACCACATCAGGCGCCTCTGCCATTCAAACTATCGACTTGCTTTTTTTTTTTTTTTGCGCTGACTCTTCCTACCAATTAATGATTGCGAGGCCACGGACAATGAGGCTAGATGACACTGTCATCCAGTAGGAAGTAAGTCAGCAGCAATGGGCTTAGTTAAAACTTCAGCAGCAGATTGTGAGCAGCAAAGAAACATCAGAAAGCAATCACTTGGAGCAAAAGCACTTAGAGCACATCCCTGTTTAATTTAGGAAAGAAAGTGAGCCTGAAGTTTTGTTTGAAGCATTTCATCAGCCAGAAAATGACAAGCAGGTCAGCCTGTTGTTATGTGTAATTACATCTTTTGCATTTTCTATTAGGGCAGCAAAGTCCTGTATTGAACCGAGCCTCTATCAAGTGTGGCACCTTGTGTGAATGACAATTGACCAAGGTGTAACCTATTCTAAACGCTCATATAAACAGTCATTATTGTCAGGGCAGTCATGAATAAAATATTTATTTTGATTTGGATTAAATTGATCTGCAGATTCATTTAATGGGCTGTGTAATACAACCTGAAAAGTCTGTACCATCCTCAGATTGAAAAAACCTAGTGCTGAACTCCAGGCACACATAAAAAAAACACAAATTAATGCAGCTCTACATTCATTAAAACATAATTAAATGTATTTTGTATATGCCAGTGTAGTACTGACTACCTAAGGATTTTCTGGAATGTTTGGCTTCTTCTACCAATTCAAGTAAAGTAATTGTAAAGCTTCAAGTTTTCTTTTTTTTTTACATAGCAAACATGTCATACTTACCTCCACCGTGCAGTTCATTTTGCACAGAGTGGCCCCGGACATCCTCTTCCGGGGTCTCCCGGTGGCGCTGGTAGCTCCTCCCTGCATTGTAGCTCTCTCCCAGGGGGGTTACCTTGCATGCACTCTCCAGAGTCCAGCATTTCCGTCCATAGACACAGAATGCCGGACTCGGCCCAGCCCCCCCCCCCCCCCAGCGCTGCGTCATTGGATTTGATTGACAGCAGCAGGAGCCAATGGCTGCGCTACTATCACTCTATCCAATCAAGAACCGAGAACCCTGGGCAGAGGAAGAGCATGTCCCATGGGAAATTAAAGGACTCAGGTAAGTAAAATAGGGGGGCTGGGGGGCCGGTCACTGCCAGGTGTTTTTTTACCTTAATGCATAGGATGCATTAAGGTGAAAAAAACACGAGCATTTACAACCCCTTTGATTAAACAAGCTGAAGTTAGAAGCTGATTGATTACCATGCACAGCTGCACCAGATTTTGCACTCTCCAGTTTTAGTAAATCAACCCCCAAGTGTAGTAAAAACACATCATTATAGTGTAGCAGATATTGTGAACTTCCTATAGAAACATTGTTACAAAAAGAGTTACCATTCCCAAGGCTTGGATAAAAAGGATTCCAGGTGACTGGTGGAGGTGAAAGGATGGACTACGTGGCCAAACCTCTTGTTAGCTATCCTGGAGAGAGTGGACAATGTTTCAGGGAGCAGGTCCCCTTTATCAAGTCAGATCTCACCAGGTGAGAATTGGATATAACTTATTAAAGGGAATCTGCTTCCTGAAACATTGTCCATCCTTTCCAGGATAGCTAAAAGGATCTTTTGTAACCCTCAGGAGCCATTTAAAGCTCATTGCACCCTTAAAAAACACCAAGAGGATCCCCGGTCTCGCAAATTGCTACCTTTTGCCAAACTATAGGCCACATTTGATCTGCTACACCAGGAGTTCTATGGGTATCTCCAAATAAGTCATTACACCCTGACTATTGCACCAAATCTGCAATTCTTTCCCCCCAACAACCTTTGAAAACTTAGTGTTGGTGGGTATTGCCCAGAAGGGCTTAATATCCAACATAAACAAAATACTGAACCCATGTCCCTTGGAATCTATGGGCAAACACGCCTATATGATCAGATGGGTAAATGCTCTTGGCATGGAGATCCCAATGGAACAATGGTGGGTGATCTGGCCCCAGGCGGCGAAAAGCTCGCTCTGTACACTTTACAAGGAAAATACATATAAAATCCTTTACTTCTGGTACATGACCCCAGATGTACTCCATGTCATTTACCCTACTAGCTCCGATTGCTGCTAGCGCTGCCTGGGGGATAGAGGTACCCTCCTCCATATCTACTGGAGCTGCCCACTGATCGCCCTTTTTTGGACCAGCAGCTGCTAGCCCGCCTCCTCGAAGGACGAATCCCCATCACTCTGAAATTTTTCCTACTGGGTTTGTCACCACTGAAAATTTCTGTACCCTATAAGAAACTGGTACGACCATATCCTCACATCGGCCTGCTGTCTCGTGGCACTAAATTGGAAACGGCGCTCCCCTCCCTCCCCCGAGGACCTGCATGCCAAGATTAAGGATGTGGAATTTGGAATAACCATTTACCATTAAGGATGTGGAAATGATGGAGAAAATGACTGCTAGAATGCAGAACAGACTGGAGGTCCATGGTAAGGTCTGGGAGCTGTGGCACCTCCGGTAGGATCCACACTGAACAGGTAGATGAGCCAACCCGATGACCTCTTACTCTCTTTTCCTCCTCTCTCTTTCCTTTCTTTTCACTATGAGTCTCCTAGAGACTCCTATTTCATATATGCAAGTTTATATATTTTGTTTATAACTATATCGATGCACTTATAATGTTCTAATAGCATCAGACGTGTAACCACTGTTGCCTTTAACGCAGGGCGTGATTGTGTAACAGTATGTGTTATGCCGTGTACACACGATCGAATTGTCTGGCATACCTAGTCCGACATACAATCCGACGGATAATCCGGCGGACTTTCTACCGAATGGACTTGGACACACACGGACACACAGAAAGTCCGGTGTTTGCTAGCGCAATGACGTACAGCACGTACGACGGGACTAGAAAAAGGAAGTTCAATAGCCAGTAGCCAATAGCTTCCTTTTTCGTACTTGCTTCTGAGCATGCGTCATTCTTAGTCTGCCGTACTAGCATACTGACAAACGTATTGTCCGCTGAAACCCAAGTACGACGGGAAGATTGGAGTGCAAAAATACTCTTAGTCCGCCGGACTTCACGTTGGAAAAGTCCGCTGAAGCCCACACACGATCGAATTGTCCGGTGAAATGCGTTTTCGCCAGACTAAGTACGCCGCACAATCTGATCGTGTGTACGCGGCATTACTTGTGAAGACCGAAATCTTCCCGTTTATGTACATGTAATGCATTGCATTTGCCTATGTCTAAATATATAAATAAAACAGTTTTTTGAAAAAAAAAAAAAAAAAGAATTATCTTAATTTTTCCTTCCCTATCAACAACGTTAGCCAAAAGTTTGCCGAAAAATTTCCTTTTAAAAATCTCTCATCCCGAATAATGAGCGTTCACTGAACACGGATTCCTCAGCATAAGCCTGGGCTAATTGGCAAAGTTATGGGGACGCTTAGACAACATGAGTGACGACTACAACGGCTCTTGGAGCGTGTGTGATTTATCTTTCATATTATAGTCTTGTCACTTGGACTATTCGGTTTATTAGTACAGATCACTAACATGCCTATTGTAAATAAAACTTGCATTGTGTTTTCTTTGTCATCCTTTTACATTCTCATACAAGTCCTACAGCATTCAACTTGTATAAAGAAGTCATTTACACTTCAGATATTTCAGATGTTTTATTGAATGACTGAAAATTCCATTAGAAAGGATAATTGATTGCCCATACTTAGCTAGCACAGAGAAAACTAGGTTTATGGGAGCCCATTGTTTTGTACGCTGGATTCTTCGTTGAAGAGTGGTGTGGCACTTGATGAAGCTTAGCTATTAAAGTAGGATTATTAAAATGAAAAAAATAAATAAAATAAATGATATACAGTAAATGAAGCAGTAACCCTGATTGTATGTACAGGTGTTAATAGTAGACATCTACTTGTTTCTATATTATAGACAGATTTCTCAATATCAGTTTGATCTGTGGGATGTTGGGGTGGTGTCCTCTTGTGGCATCGCCTCTGATTGCTCCTGTGTCAATTGGGAGGGTGATTTTTAGAGATACACAGAACTGAAAAATGTGATTCATTTCGGATTCATTTGCTAAAAAGTCTCATGGAAAAACCTTCTGTGCTACAGCTGCCCCCAGAGCACCCCCCCCCCCTTTTTCTTACCTGAGTCCATCCATTCCAGTGATGTGCACAAGCCTGTCAGGGCTGGGCTCAGCCCTTCCTTCTCTGTGCTGGCCACTCAGCTGACGGCTAATTGCCAGCTCTTATCTCTCCACAGTTACTCAGCTGTTGATGATATCCTGCTCATAAGTCCTGCCTACTTAAAGCAGAGTTCCACCGAAAAAAACAAAAAACCTTCCACTCATTTGATTCCTCCCCCCATCCGGTGCCACAATTGCCACCTTTCGAGGGGGAGGGGGTGCAGATACCTGTATAATACAGGTATCTGCACCCACTTCTGGGTATAGACTCCCGTGGGAGTCACGCCCCTTCTCACCCCCCCCCCCCCCCCGCTGTCTCCTGGGAAACACACAGGTCCCAGGAGATAGCAGGACCACTTACGACACGCAGGGGCATGCGCTCTAGGGAACCTGGAAGTGAAGCTGCAATGCTTCACTTCCTGATTCCCTCAATGAGAATGGCGGCAGAAGCAGCCGAGAGCCGAGTGATTGCTCGACTTCGGCTGCCGACATCACTGGACCCTGGAACAGGTAAGTGTCCATTTATTAAAAGTCAGCAGCTGCAGTATTTGTAGCTGCTGGCTTTTAATATTTTTTTTTTAGGTGGACTCCCTCTTTAAGCCATCCAGGAAAACCACTGCACAGAGCAGGTAAGTATAACATGTTTGTTTTTGTTTTTTAAACAAGGCTTTAATATCTACCTAGGCAAAGGTGTTAGGCATCTGGTATCAGCTTGTATCATTTTAAACTCTTATACGTCTGTTAATAAAGTTTAAAGTATAGGACATCACTCACCTGATATGTCTGCCATACAAATGCACTCAAAAATCAGGAGTCGCCCATTAGTGCCAAGTCACTCAGTCTGCCAGTATTCCACAGTGGACTGTTTACCTGTGAAGAAGCAAAGAAACATATTTTAGTCATGTGATCTTCATGTCGGTTTAAAGGCATCATGTCAACCATACATAAAGATGCATTTTAATGTGCAGATATACAGTATTGCTTTCTCCGGTTCTGCCCCCCATCAGCATTTTTAAATTCTGCTTTCATTGCATGTGTTATTCTAGATACAGTGTTGCCCTCAAAGGATTTCTTTGCTTCACTATACAATGCAAGCAGAGGAGCTTTTTTTTTTTTTTGTAGAACTACAAACCTCTTCTATCTCACCAGTTTTTAGCTAAGAATCCACTATTTACAGCCAAAGGAATACTGCAGTAAGCATACTAGGTTCAATTTTAGAACTGGCTAGGAGCTGCAGCAGAAGCCAATGGAGAAATACATCTAAAATACTAAGATGTGACTTGGACTGCCACTCTAAGCAGGAAAGAGAGGTCTTCCCTTGGTCTCCAGGAATAGGGGTGCCGACGTTAAGATAAACTCATCCAGAAAGTATCAGGCGTATAGGGGAAAAGGATGCCACTCTCCCAACCAGCCTATGTAAGAAGAGAGTAGGAAGTGTCCTCAGCCATTGCTCCTCTGCAAGCCATGCCTTTGTCCTGCCCACTGGGGATTACTCATAGAGGTGTTAAAAAATAATTAGAAATAATATTGTAAAAAATAATAAAAATAATTGTAGAAAAAACTCATGCTCTATGCTGGCAACGCCATATTACTTTTGGGGGACACGTCGGATTCCCTGAGAGAAGCTATGGCTGTCATTACCAAGTTTGGCACATTTTCGGGCTTGGCGATCGACTGGACCAAATCCTCAATCTTATTGCTAGACTCTTCGGCTGGTGGACAGGGTGGCACACTTCAAAATATTCCTGTGACCTCCTCTTTTAAATATTTGGGGGTGTATGCTACCTCACAGCCTCGTGATTATGTTACCCTCAATCTATCACCACTACTGGGTCGAATAAGGGATAAAACCAAAATATGGTCTAAGCTTAGAATGTTATTGGTAGGAAGAGTGAACCTCATAAAAATGTTTTTTTATGCCACAGCTCCTCTACATCCTTCACAATACTCCCATGGTTGTCCTGCTTAAAACCTTTTGCATCATAAACTTGCTGTTCCGCTCCTTTATTTGGCTTAATAAACCTCCGAGGGTTAAGCTTGAAAGCTTGAACAACTGCAAAAAAAAAAAAAAAGTGAGTGGGGATTTGGCTTTACCCAGTGGCTTTACACATTGCTCTGGCTTTGCCCGTGGAGCCAGCCGGTGAAAGGGGGACAAGGGATCCAACCACAGCTCTGATGTACCATGTCATGGGGATGTACAGTGTGGCCGTGGGCTTGGAAGCTCTGGCCTACGCTAAATCCGAAAAGATTTTTCTCACCTTCTTGTATATGCAGAAGGTGTGGAACAAGGGCAAAAAGCTACAACATACTGTATTACAGAATTCACGGGTCATAGTCCTATTTGAGATAACGGGCATTATAAGGAGCTGCAATCTTTACAGTGTGGTATGAAATGGAAGCGGTATGGGTCACACACCTGGTCAGTATGGTTAGATATCCCTGGTCTTAGCCCTGGTCTTAGCCCAGTAGATTTAGTCTTGGACAGACTGTTTCTCTAGCATGATAGTTGACTCTGGACTTAATATATGGAGAGGTGGCCCTCTGGGCTAGAGCACTGCAGATAAGTATGGTAGGAGACTAGGTAAAGGGGGGGGGGGGAGGGTCGGGGTAAATAACAGAAATGTTGTACTGAATACGCATTTTCATTCATACTTGTGGAATGTGATAATATGCCAGATTATGCCTGACAACACTTTTTATGGAACCTGTACTGTTGGATTGTATACTGATATTTACTTCAATAAAACTTTTGAGACAAAAAAAAAGTGTTACAGAGGAAGTCTTATGCTAGACAGCGGTGAAAGATGAAAATTGGCCTGGGCAGAAAGTGGGTGATAGTGTCCAGTATTGAAGTGGTTAAAGCAGAACTTCACCCAAAAGGGGAAGCTCCACTATTCTGCCTCCTACCCCCCCCCCCCACCTCCTGCTGCCACATTTAGCACCTTTTGGTTTTGACAGGTACCCGCTCTCACTTCTGACTCAGTTCACAGTGGCGAAGTGAGACAGAAGTTAGGACCTCCCTCCTTCCCCCCCGCAGCCGCCCCATTCACAGAGCGCAGTGCGATTTGCGCATTCACAGTAGAAAACTGGTTGTGATGCTGCAAGGCATCACTGCCGGTTTCCCTTAGCCAAGATGGTGGCGCCAGCACCCGAGAGCCAATTCAAGAATCAGCTCGGGTGAGGACACATCTGGATCCATGGACAGGTAACTGCGCTAATGGTAAAAGTCAGCAGCTACAGTAATTGTAGCTGCTGACTTTTGAATATTTGGGCTGGGGGCAGAACTCCTCTTTAAAGGGCAACATTCACAAAGGTTAGAAGTCCAGATATTCTGATAAGTCCCAACTGCAGACCCTCACATCCCTTTTGGGGCACACAATGTGGAGATGAGGCCTTTGCGCCTCTCAAAATTGGAATAAGGTGCCATGAAAGTGGGGGGGGGGGGAACAGCATGGTACTATCCCATAAAGGCAAATTGCCTTTTATGGTTCACAAGGGAGAGCACACATTTGCTGCCCCCACCCCTTTCCTGGCCAGATAAGCTGCATGCTTAGATAATGCTCTGATATAAATTTTTAGGGAAAGCCCTACTCCAGAGTTTTTTTTTTTGGTGTTTTTAATTGAAGGAACAGTACACATAAGTGTACTATCATTTTAAGAAAAATAAAAAAACGGCATAGGGTTCTTTTAAAAATTCATAAAATATTCTTATCCAGACCTGCAGCTTAGGTAGACTTTACACAGGTTTATACACTTTAAGGATACTAGGATTCAATTTGCAGTTCTGAGGAATTTAAAAATCATTCACTCTAAACTTTTATAGCAATGCAGAAAATTGCATACTCATTGCCAAACGTTTATTGGATTTTACGGCTCCTTTATTTTTATTTTTATTTTGGAAGTTTGCATTTGCTGAAAAATAATACATAATATATGATCTGACATCTTCACTGATATGTTTATGCATGCAATCTGGTATTTTTCATTATTTTTTTTCAATCTTAAAGCAGAATTCCAGGAATCCAGCAACTTTGTAAAAAGTGAAGGCACTCTATGAGTTCAAGTCCAACGTGGTGCATGACATCTCCTGGGCCTCTCTCTATTAATTATTAGTGATGGCCGAACGGTTCGCCCGGCGGTCGTTTCGCGGCAAATTTCGGTCGTTCGTGGTCCGCTCATTCGCTCGCCTTTTCCCGTCGTTCGCCCCGGCGGACTTACGTGTTTAATGTGTAAAAGAACTTTGACCTATGATGACACGTCTATCATGGGGTACAGGACAGCCAATTGAGACATGACAGCACATGGACACTTGGACATTCCCCCTAACCTATAAATACACCCGATCCGGTGGCCATTTTACATTCTTTCTTCTGTCACTATAGGGAAAGGTTGCTGTGTGGAGTAGGGACAGATAAAACGCTAGCTATTTGGTACACAAAAGTTCTTTTCAGGACTGGTATAGGTGTTAGGTGTATATAGGTTTGCTGTGCTACTGATTCTTGCAGCAGCCTGAGTGTCTTTTGTCAGTTTAGAGAAAGGGACAGGGCGCTGTGTGCTGCTATTTTAGGGACAGCAAGATTAGTCATCATCATCATCATCATCATCATCATCATCATTAGCTGTTACTATCAGGTCCACAAAAGAGCTGTTCCAGTAACCACTAATCGTTCCAGTCTACTCTTTTTTGCCACTTTGTATAGGGACAGGAAGGAAGCAGTGTTGTCAGGCAGTGAGGGTCAGTTTAAAGACTTGCTGTTACTATTAGTTCCACAAAGGTTCTTTTCAGGACTGGTATCAGTGGTACGGTAATAGGCTTGTACACGTATAATATTCTTTCTTCCAAATATAGAAAGAATATTATACTTGACTGCTGCCCTTCTGCTGCAGTCTGCTAAACATTCACAACTCACTTGTTCCACAAAGCTCTTTATCAGGACTGGTAACTTGGTCTGTGTAGGGTGCTACAGTACATAGGGTTGAGTGAGGTACAGTCTGCTGTTCTGTAAGGACCGCTATCGGTCCACAATAGATAGAGTTGAGGTGCACCACTGCTGACCGCTGCCCTATACTGCAGCAGTCCTTCATTGGTATTGGGACTGAAGTACAGTCTGCTAATCACTAACACACAACCTGCTTGGTCCACAAAAGTTCTTATAAGGACTGGTAACTTGGTCTAGGGTGCTACAGTACATAGGGTTGAGTGAGGTACAGTCTGCTATTCTATAAGGACTGTTATCGGTCCACAATACATAGGGTTGAGGTGCACCACTGCTGACCGCTGCCCTATACTGCAGGAGTCCTTCAGCGGTATAGGGACTGACGTACAGTCTGCTAATCAGTCACACACAACCTACTTGGTCCACAAAGGTCCTTATAAGGACTGGTAACTTGGTGAAGGGTGCTACAGTACATAGGGTTGAGTGAGGCACAGTCTGCTGTTCTGTAAGGACCGGTATCGGTCCACAATAGATAGGGTTGAGGTGCACCACTGCTGACCGCTGCCCTATACTGCAGCAGTCCTTCATTGGTATAGGGACTAAGCGTTTTGTCACAGGGTCCCTATACTGCAGCAGTCCTTCATTGGTATAGGGACTAAGCGTTTTGTCACAGGGTCATTTAAAAAATGACAGGCAGAGGAAGAGGCAGGCCCTTCCGCAGGGGTGGTAGGGGTAGGGCAGGAGCAACAGCCTTGAGCCAAAGTGGGAAGTTGCAGAAGGTGCGTTCAATTACTCTAAAGGACGCACCAGACTTGGTTGAGTGGCTCACTCAGCCTTACTCTTCTGCACCCTCCTCATCCTCTCGATCTGCACCCTCTTCTTCACTCTCTGCTATGTGCACCCCCAAAGACACTACCACTAACAACACCACCACCACCACCACCACATACCTTCCGCTTGAGTCACAGGAATTATTTTCCGATCCATATCAAGAGGACATTTCTGATGCGCAGCCACTCTTGGTATTGGATCAGGAAGAGGAGGTAGCAACAACCGCTACTCAGCAGTCTGACGACAGTACCCAGATCAGCCCAAGGAGGAGGTTGGTCCCCGGTGTTGCTGCCTACTCCGAGATCTCTACTTATAGCGGTGGGGAAGGTGACATTGATGATGACGTGTCTAGTGATGTCACGTGGGTGCCCACAAGAGAGGAAGAGGAGGGGAGTTCAGAGGGAGATATGGACCAGCAGATAGGGAGGAGAAGCAGGACTAACTTACATTGCACAGGAGGGACAAAGCAGACTGCAAATGAATCAGGAGCGAGTCATCGACCATGTACGGTCATATCTGGCGCTCCCAGGACACCGGCACATGGCTCCGCAGTGTGGGATTTTTTTAACGTGTCCGCTGCTGACAATAGCGTTGCCATCTGCAATCTTTGCAGTCAACACATTAGTCGCGGTAAGCCCAACACTCACCTAGGGACGACCGCCTTAAGAAGGCACAAGAGCAGCCATCACCGAGCCGAGTGGGAGCAACGGAACACTCAAAGCCACACTGCAGGCTCTCACCGTCCAGCCTCGTCTTCTACTTCTCCTCTCTCCTCACAATTGTCCTCCACTCCACCTTCCATCACGCCAAGCTCACGTTTTTCTGCAAAAAGGCAGGCTTCCGTGGGCCTAATGTTCGAGCGTAAAAAAATGATGACGCCGGATAACCCTCTTGCCCAACGGTTGACGGCTGGCTTGTCAGAACTGATAGCCCGCCAACTACTGCCATATAAACTGGTGGACTCGGAGGCCTTTCGCAAATTTGTGGCCAATGGAACACCACAATGGAAGGTCCCAGGAAGGAAGTATTTCTCGGAGAAGGGCATCCCAGAGCTATATGGCCATGTTCAGCGGCAAGTGAATGTATCTCTGGCACACAGTGTCGGTGCCAAGATACATCTGACCACAGACACGTGGTCTAGCAAACACGGGCAGGGAAGGTATATCAGTTTTACTGCCCACTGGGTGAACCTTCTGACGGCCGTCAAGCATGTAACCCGTGGCACCCGTGTAGATTTGGTTTTACCGCCACGGATTGCATGCAGGCCTGACTCTTCTTCTCCTCCTCCTCCTACTCCATCCTCCTCCCTCTCCTCCTCAGCTGGCTCCTCCTTTTCCGCTGCTAGCGTCTCTTCCGCTGCACCGCCCAAGCTCCCCAGAACCTATTCCACATGCCAGGTGAGACGTTGCCATGCCGTGCTGCGTCTGTTGTGCCTGGAAGCCAAGAGCCACACTGGCCCGGCACTCCTTTCAGCTTTGCGTTCACAGGCAGATCAGTGGCTAACACCGCTCAATTTGACAGTTGGTAAAGTGGTGTGTGACAACGGTGCCAATCTGCTTAGCGCATTGAAACAGGGCAAAATCACGCACGTGCCATGCATGGCACACGTCTTAAACTTGGTCGTGCAGCGATTCCTTGTCAAATACCCTGGGGTCCAGGACATCTTGCGGCAGGCAAGGAAAATCTCGGCCCATTTCAGAAGATCTTACACGGCCATGGCTCGCCTTGCTGACATTCAGCGGCGACACCATCTGCCGGTCAGACGTCTTATTTGCGATTGCCCGACGCGATGGAACTCAACCTTCTATATGCTTGATAGGCTGCTCCAGCAGAAACGTGCAGTTAACGTCTACCTGTATGAACTCTGCGAAAGAAACGGTTCTGGGGAGCTGGGTTTTTTTTCACCGCGCCAGTGGCTGCTCATGCGCGATGCATGCAGACTTCTGCGGCCATTTGAGGAGATCACCAAACTGGTCAGTCGCAGCCATGGCGCCATCAGTGACATGGTACCTTATGCCTTCTTTATGGAGCGTGCATTGCGTCGTGTCATTGATCAAGCTGTGGAGGAGCAGGAGCGGGAAGATGAGGAAGTCGCAATGCTGGATGAATTCCCAGGGGGGGCTACTCTATCTGAGACAAGTCAACAACAGGAGTCTGAAGAGGAGTCAGAGGAGGATGGTGCCGGGGCGGATGAGGAGGAGCAAGAAGAGCGTGCTTTAAACCTTTCTGGGATCCCTGTTGTGCGTGGATGGGGAGAGGAGAATGTAGAGGACGACATTATCCTGGATGATGAGCAGGAGCCAGGCCACCACACCGCTTCCACTTTAGTGCAAATGGGGGCCTTCATGCTCCAGTGTTTTAATAGGGACCCCCGTATAAAAAGCATAAGGGTCAAGGACCAGTACTGGGTGGCAACGTACTTAGACCCCCGGTACAAACACAAAATGGCGGAAATGTTACCGCCGTCGCAGAGGGCTGTCAGAATGCAGCACTTCCAGGCCTTGCTTCGAGAAATGCTGCATTCTGCTTTTGCGTGCGCTGGCAGAGGAGCAATTCCCACTCCCAGAGAAGGAGTTGCGGGTACCAATCCAACAGCGCCTGCAAGAAGAGGCCGGTTTGAAGATGTGTTGGTGACTTCGGATATGAGGTCATTCTTTCAGCCGACCCATCGACAGGTGTCATCCGGATCCAGCATCAGGGAACGCCTAGACCGTCAGGTGTCCGACTACATTGGGTTAACGGCCGATGTGGAAGCTCTGAGGAGTGATGAACCCCTGGACTACTGGGTGGGCAGGCTTGACCTCTGGCCAGAGCTTGCCCAATTTGCAATCAAACTGTTGGCTTGCCCCTCATCCAGTGTCCTGTCCGAAAGGACGTTCAGCGCAGCAGGGGGGATTGTGACCGATAAGCGTACTCGCCTAGCTCACGACAGTGTTAACTACCTCACATTTCTAAAAATGAATGAGGCATGGATCTCGGAGGAATTCAACACATGTGACCAGTAGACCATGTATATGTCTATAAACTATTTTTTTTAATCAAGCACACAGACCTTCTTTCTTCATTTGGCTCACTTCCTTGTCCCAAAAAAGCACACCGTACTATATGCCCCTACCCTCCTCTTTGAAGAGGTTGAGCGATGTCATATTTCTACTGGGGCTGCTTATGAGGGGATCACACCATCCCTGTGCTGTGCTGACTTCCTCCTGGGGGTTCTTATTATGAGGGGATCACACCATCCCTGTGCTGTGCTGACTTCCTCCTGGGGCTGCTTACGGTGCTGCTGTCAGTGCTGAATATCACGGTGCTGGTGTGAGTGCTTAATGTCACACTTCTGATGTCAGTGCTCTCTGTCACGGTGCTGCTGTCAGTGCTGTATATCACGGTGCTGATGTCAGGCTGTATGTCACGCTTCTGATGTCAGTGCTGTATGTCACGGTGCTGCTGTCAGTGCTGTATATCACGGTGCTGATGTCACTGCTGTATGTCACGCTTCTGATGTCAGTGCTCTCTATTACGGTGTTGCTGTCAATGCTGTATGTCACGGTGCTGGTGTTAATGCTTTATGTCACGCTGCTGATGTCAGTGCCCTCTATCACGGTGCTGTTGTCAGATGCCTCTATCACGGTGCATGTGTCATTGCTGTATGTCACGCTGCTGGTGATCATCTCCTGCACCCTCTTCTCTGCCTACCCTGGTCCCTGACCTTCCCTCTCCTCCATTGCCTTCATGCGCTCCACAGTCCTGAATTGTCAGAACAATTTTCCATATAAAAAAAGAATGCTTGTAGTTATCGATCCCAAATTCACCCCATACATGTGTTATGTCATTGGCCATGTGGTGGGACTATGTTTGCCCACCTAATAATTATCCTGTGGCAGCAAATTCGACCTAAAGGTTTAAAACGTTCGCCTCCCATTGAAGTCAATGGGGCCCGCCGCAAACGTTCGGTTTCGCGAACGGTCGGCCCCGTTCGCGGTCCGCGTTCGCGAAACGTCCCGTCGGAAGTTCGTCCATCACTATTAATTATATCTGACAGATTTATTGTGCACCAGCAGCATAGCTTAAGGAGCTCCAATGCTGGACTGAGCTGATCTAAGCCCCTTCAAGTGTAGAGTCAGTGCAGCTACTATGCCCCCCTTCCCCCCTCCTGTCCAATCAATGAAGCCTTTTCATTGTGTGAACTCATTTAAATGCAAAATGCAAAGGCTTCTGTGAATGGGCACTAGAGGGAAGGGGCAGGCTTAGCTACTCTCTCTGCTTCTCTCCTCTCTCACAGACTTTAGTGTGGAGCATAGGCGTGGGCATGTGCCTGGGCACACCCTAATGTATGTCTGGAGATCTGCTGTAAGATGCTGCAAGAGACTGTGTAGGGACCTGCCTGCGAAACGGCTTCCCATTGAGCAGTCAGGGAGGCATGTAAGAGTCGCTTAGTGCTTTAAACTGTAATGCAATGTCACTGCTTGCATATAGGAGCTGTCAAAACTCGGGGATGATGTCGAGGGTGGGTGGGAACAAACAGCTAGCCTATCAAACACGCTGATGTCGAGGGCTGGGCGCTCTGTGTATGTGGCTCCGCCCCTTTCTATCAGCTATTAAACACCGGCCAATGATCGGGCTGCTTAAGAAAGGGGGCGGGCCACATACACGGAGCAGCCCGTCCAGCCCCTTTTCCTTTGGCTGGTGTTTGATAGCTGATAGACAGGGGCGGGCCATATACACAGAGGTCCGCCCAGCTCATATCCCGTTGGCTTGCATTTGATAGACAATCTGTTCTGTCCCACTCACCCCCCGACATCAGCACCGAGTTCTGACAGCCCCTCTCTGCAAACAGTGATATTACATTACAGTTTCACGCACTGAGCGGCTCTTTCATGCCTATCTGACTGCTCAATGGGAAGCTTTCCCTCTCCTAGATCAGTGCCAATCGGTGCCGCCTATCAATGCCCATCAGTGCCACCTATCATTGCCAACCATTGCCACCTATCAGTGCCACCAATCAGTGCCAACTGTCAGTGTCCATCAGTGCCCACCAGTGCCACATGTCAGTGCCAATCAATACCCACCAGTGCCACATTGACAATCAGTGCTGCCTATCAGTGCCAATCAGTGCTTCCAATCAGTGGCAACCACTGCTGCCTATCAGTGCTTCCAATCAGTGCCATCTATCAGTGCCCATCAGTGTTGCCTATCAGTGCCCATCAGTGCTGCCTATCAGTGTTGCCTAGCAGTGCTATCAGTGGCAATCAGTGCCCATCAGTGCTGCCTATTGGTGCAGAATATCAGTGCCCATCAGTGCTGCCTATCGGTGCAGCATATCAGTGCCCATCAGTGCTGTCTATCAATGCCTATAAGTGCCACCTATCAGTGTTGCATATCAGTGCCCATCAGTGCCACCCATCAGTGCTGCTTATCAGTAGACATGTGCATTCATTTTCGTCCGAATGCATTTTCGTCCGAATTTCAGGTATTTTCATTTTCGTTTTGACAAACGATAACAAAAGTGCAGAATCCGAAAAACGAAAGATTCTACATAAATAAATGCTTTATTTTCGTTTTCATTGTTGCAACAGTTCGATACAGATAGGAGATTCAACGTGACTCTGACAATAACAATCTGTGTCTATTGAACCCGTGGTCGAATGTGCCTAACCTTACCTCTATTAGTCCAAGATTATATAGAGAAAAGATTCAACAGAGAGAAAATATTCGACATAGAGAGAAAAGATTTGACCGAGAGAAAAGATTCTGGAATTGGGTGGGGGAAGTAAAATAAAAATAATGATGATGATGAATGTTATTGGCTGATTGTAACCAAAGAGGAGGAGCAGTAAAATAGCTAGAACTAAGTACACACGTACAGCCAACTTACTTTCAATTACGATTGCTAGCAGAGAGAGACGCACACTGAATAATTTCAGAAGACAGTCAATCTTAGCTGGTCCGTTTGAATTGTCACTTGTCAGAGAATCCCAATTATTATTAAGCATAAGCACAGCAGCAGAACAATAGTAAAGCAAGCTACAGTTCAAATTAGCTTTTTCCTAGTAATCTGCTGCTATTGTGTTAGTGTGAGAACCTTATAGTGATACTAGTGTTGCTGCTAGTGTTGTTGTGATAGCCTCAGAGGTAGGGATGAGCCGAACACCCCCCTGTTCGGTTCGCACCAGAACCTGCGAACAGACCTAAACTTCGTGTGAACTTTAGAACCCTATTAAAGTCTATGGGACTCGAACGTTCACAATCTAAAGTGCTCATTTTAAAGGGTAATATGCAGGTTACTGTCCTAAAAAGTGTTTGGGGACCCGGGTCCTGCCCCAGGGGACATGGATCAATGCAAAAAAAAGTTTTAAAAACTGCAGTTTTTTCAGGAGCAGTGATTTTAATAATGATTAAAGTGAAACAATAAAAGTGTAATATTCCTTTAAATTTCGTAGCTGGGGGGTATCTATAGCATGCCTGTGAAGGGGCGCATGTTTCACGTGCTTAGAACTGTCCCTGCACAAAGTGTCATTTGTGCAGGAAAAAAAGTCTTTTAAAATCACTTGCGGCTAAATTGTCGGGTCTCCGTAATACAGAGAACACTCAATGAGTGTTCTCTGTATTAGCCGACAATTCATTCATTCATTGATAAAAAAAAAAAAAAAAAAAAAGCGTGGGGGTTCCCCTAAATTCAATTACCAGGCCCTTCAGGTCTGACATGGATATTAAGGGGAACCCCGTGTCAAATTAAAAAACAAAATTGATGTGGGGGTCCCCCTAAATATCCATACCAGACCCTTCAGGTCTGATATGGATATTAAGGGGAACCCCGCATTAAAATTTAAAAAAAATTGACGTGGGGTCCCCCTAAAAATCCATACCAGATCCTTTATCCGAGCACGCAATCTGGCAGGCCGCAGGAAAAGAGGGGGGGACGAGAGAGCGGCCCCCCTCCCTCCTGAACCGTACCAGGCCACATACCCTCAACATTGGGAGGATGCTTTGGGGGTCTGTGACCCCTCAAAGCACCTTGTCCCCATGTTGATAAGGACAAGGGCCTCATCCTCACAACCCTGGCTGGTGGTTGTGAGGGTCTGCGGGCGGGGGGCTTATCAGAATCTGGAAGCCCCCTTTAACAAGGGGACCCCCAGATCCCGGCCCCCCCCTGTTTGAAATGGTAAGGGGGTACAAAAGTACCCCTACCATTTCACAAATAAAGTGTCAAAATGGTTAAATAAGACAAACACACTTTTGAAAAATTCCTTTATTAAAAATAAAAAAAAAGATTCCAGCGGTGCTAATCCACTCTTGCTATCCAGCGACAGATCTCCGGGGTCCAGCGATGGATGATCATATCCAGCGACGGGGGATCTCTCAGTCCAGCGCTGTCCATACATCCTTCTTCTGTCTCCACTGCGGAGACTGCGGAGATCCCAGCGCTGACGTTTCTTATATTAGGAGGGCAGGGCCACTCGTCACCTGACCCCGCCCCTCTGACGCTGGTGAAGGGAGCCAGGGGTTCCCCAGTGACGTATGGGTGACCCCCGCCCCCTCTGATGTAACGGAAACCTGCGTTACATCAGAGGGGGCGGGGTCACCCACACGTCACTGGGGAACCCCTGGCTTCCTTCTCCAGCGTCAGAGGGGCGGGGTCAGGTGACGGGTGGCCCCGCCCTCCTAATATAAGAAACGTCAGCGCTGGGATCTCCGCAGTCTCCGCAGTGGAGACAGAAGAAGGATGTATGGACAGCGCTGGACTGAGAGATCCCCCGTCGCTGGATATGATCATCCATCGCTGGACCCCGGAGATCCGTCGCTGGATAGCAAGAGTGGATTAGCACCGCTGGAATCTTTTTTTTATTTTTTTTATTTTTAATAAAGGAATTTTTCAAAAGTGTGTTTGTCTTATTTAACCATTTTGACACTTTCTTTGTGAAATGGTAGGGGTACTTTTGTACCCCCTTACCATTTCAAACAGGGGGGGGCGGGATCTGGGGGTCCCCTTGTTAAAGGGGGCTTCCAGATTCTGATAAGCCCCCCACCCGCAGACCCTCACAACCACCGGCCAGGGTTGTGAGGATGAGGCCCTTGTCCTCATCAACATGGGGACAAGGTGCTTTGAGGGGTCACAGACCCCCAAAGCATCCTCCCAATGTTGAGGGTATGTGGCCTGGTACGGTTCAGGAGGGAGGGGGGCCGCTCTCTCGTCCCCCCTCTTTTCCTGCGGCCTGCCAGGTTGCGTGCTCGGATAAAGGGTCTGGTATGGATTTTTAGGGGGACCCCCACGTCAATTTTTTTTTAAATTTGATGCGGGGTTCCCCTTAATATCCATATCAGACCTGAAGGGTCTGGTATGGATATTTAGGGGGACCCCCACGTCAATTTTTTTTTTAAATTTGACACGGGGTTCCCCTTAATATCCATGTCAGACCTGAAGGGCCTGGTAATTGAATTTAGGGGAACCCCCACGCTTTTTTTTTTTTTATCAATGAATGAATGAATTGTCGGCTAATACAGAGAACACTAATTGAGTGTTCTCTGTATTACGGGGAGCCGACAATTTAGCCGCAAGTGATTTTAAAAGACTTTTTTTCCTGCACAAATTACACTTTGTGCAGGGACAGTTCTAAGCAGCAGAAACATGAGCCCCTTCACAGGCATACTATAGATACCCCCCAGCTACGAAATTTAAAGGAATATTACACTTTTATTGTTTCACTTTAATCATTATTAAAATCACTGCTCCTGAAAAAACTGCAGTTTTTAAAACTTTTTTTTGCATTGATCCATGTCCCCTGGGGCAGTACCCGGGTCCCCAAACACTTTTTAGGACAGTAACCTGCATATTACCCTTTAAAATGAGCACTTTAGATTTCTCCTATAGACTTGTATAGGGTGTTCCGGCTTTTCGAATTTGCTGCGAACAGCCCAAATTGTTCACTGTTCGCTGAACAGGCGAACAGGCAATGTTCGAGTAGAACATGAGTTCGACTCAAACTCGAAGCTCATCCCTACTCAGAGGCTGCCTGTGTTGTGGGGGGGGGGGGGATTTATTATTATAGAATCTTGTTATCTGTCTGATCAGTGATCGCTATCACCAGTCCACCAGTTTCTGTTTGAACGAGTACCGTATATACTCGAGTATAAGCCGAGATTTTCAGCCTCTTTTTTGAGGCTGAAAGTGCCCCCCTCGGCTTATACTCGAGTCATCGCTGTCTGCCCGCTCGATCAGCGTGTCGAGCAGACAGACAGCGGCCATTCTGATTCAAAAGCCGCGCCTCCGGCTCCCCCTTCGCCTGTGATAGGCGGAACACTGAATTTCCCAGCAGCCTGTGTTCCGCCTATCACGGGCATCTTCTCATCCTCGTACTACGGACGAGGATGATACGACGTCCGTGATAGGCGGAACACAGGCTGCTGGGAAATTCAGTGTTCCGCCTATCACAGGCGAAGGAGGAGGCGCGGCTTTTGAATTTTACAATGGCCGCCGACGAAGAGGGCACGGGACGGAGGCAAGGCAAGGCACGGCACGGGACAGGACAGGACGGGACAGGACGGGACGGGACGGGACGAAGGCAAGGCACGACACGGGACGGATGCTCGGGACAAAGGCTCGGGACACAGGTAGGCTGGACACACACACACACACACACACACACACACACACACACACACACACACACACACACACGGATGGAGACACACACACACGGATGGATGGATGGATGGAGACACACACACACACAGGGATGGATGGATACACACACACACAGGGATGGATGGATGGATGGATGGAGACACACACACACACAGGGATGGATGGATGGATGGAGACACACACACACAGGGATGGATGGATGGATGGAGACACACACACACAGGGATGGATGGATGGATGGACACACACACACACAGGGATGGATGGACGGACACACAGGGATGGACGGACACACAGGGATGGACGGACACACAGGGATGGACGGACACACACACAGGGATGGACAGGCATGTCTCACCCTCGGCTTATACACGAGTCAATAAGTTTGCCAGTTTTTTTGGGGGTAAATTGGGGGCCTCGGCTTATATTCGGGTCGGCCTATACTCGAGTATATACGGTATATAATATATATACAGAAACACTTGTAGATGGCCCAGGAACGTCCTTCAATGCCTCCATGTCGCTCTCACAATGTTTTGCCGCCATATTCGTTATTATCAGTCACTCACTATCTGACACCTGACACTGTGAGACTTAGACCATTCATTCAACATGAACGACGGAGAATCGACAAAGCAACGAAAAACACACGCATTTATTATAATATTCGACGGAGCATTGAAACTGTACGACGCTGCAATCGTACATTTCCGGAGTCAAATGCTCCACATATAGGCTATATAGAGTTTAGCAGCTCTGTTGAATCTTCTTTATACATTCGACAGACACCATAAGCCTTCAAAGACAGATTCAACCGTAATTCATGTGGATTTTCGGACGAATGCAATTTTTGAACAAAAAACAAAATAAATAAAAACGAATTTTGGGAGTAACTAAATAAATGTATTTTTTGGATAAAAATGAAATTCCGAAACTAAATATTTCACTCTGCACATGTCTACTTATCAGAGCCAATCAGTGCTGCAATTAGTGCCAATCAGTGCCACTTATCAGTGTCACCATGCAGTGCCTATCAGTCCTGCCAACAAGTACCGCCTATCAGTGCCCGTCAGTGCTGCCAATCAGTGTTGCCTATCAGTGCCCATGAGTGCTGCCAATCGGTGTCAATCGTTGCTTTGTCGATTCAGTGCCAATCAGTGCTGGCTAACAGTGCTGCCTATCAGTGCCTATGAGTGCTGCCTATCAGTGCTTCCAATCAGTGCCCATCCATGCACTGAGTGTAGGGATGGGCAGTTGAACTCAGAAGCTAGGCACATTGTCTATGGGGGCTGGCCTGGTGGGGCACAACTGAAATCCGTCTGTTTATTAATGCCACGTGCCGATCTTTAGTATAATACGTAATCACCACACTACTATTTACAATAAACTACCGGAGGTAAATTAAAAAAGTGTCAGTAAAAGGCCTGCCACTAAGCACTGTTATGTGTTCCCACACCACAAAAAAAAAGTGCAGCGCTAACCTACTAATCAATAACTTAACAATAATTGTGGAACCCTCCAATGTATGGAAATCTCAATAAACGTCAATATTACCACAATACCAGTGATATGTAATGTCACATATAATACACATCAGACTGAAAAAATAAATAAAAAATTAAATTTAGCAGGGATGGTGGAAACCCCTCCTATAGATATGTGTCATACAGATTAACTACAAGTGAAATAATTCCAGTGTTATGTGATTTCATATGTGTAGCGCCAATATTTTTGCCTACTAATGCTTTAATATGTAAACCTATGGACAATGCTATAACTTAGTATTTGGCGCCATCTAGCGGGCCAAAGACAGGAAATGGACTTGAATGATTTTCCTTTTCCAAGCACTAGAAAGATAACAGGAAGTGACTGTTCTGTTTACATTCTGCTATGACCTATCTACCCAGAATGCCAGGTGACCTACCCATGATCACCTTGTACTGAACTGCATGCTGGGTAGGCTATAAAAGGACACACACGGCCATTTTCTTTCTCTTCGGGATGCATGGGCTGCCTGTGAGGACATGTGAGGAGGTCTCCAGAGAGCGCGGCCTACAGCCACTGCGGAGCGCAGCAAATACAGACTTTGTTATTCATCTGCATGCTGAAGAGACTGAGTGACCGGATTGGGAAGGGTCCAGAGACACCTGTCAGGTCCATCAGAGGGACCCAGTGTATCTTGCACAGTGGAGTGGTGTGACAGAGAAGCAAGACACAGAGCACCGGAGCGGAACTGCTGCATTTCTTCAGATCCAGTTGGTGAGCGGGCTGTGGCCCACAGTTTATTACACACTTGCATACAGTTAGACTTCTACACAGAGGTGCTGGGACCTGTAGTCCAGCGGAGGGGGATTTAACAAAGACTGACATTAGGCAGGCCTAAAGCCTACTCCTCACTGCTCTTTAGCACTGTGTCATACCAGAGGCAATAATGGTTGGAGTATCTCATAGGAACAGTTCCAGGATTCCTTTTAAGTTAACCCTTATCTTCTCGCTCGTTGGATTACAAATTATTACAGACACTAATAGCTAGCAGACAAATGAAGATCAAAGACTGTATCTAGTACTGCAAGGCCTTGCACCTTTATTAAAGTAGGGGGAGCTCCCTTGTAGTTGTGTAGTGCCATATTTGTATATTGTTTAAACCATCTGTACTGTCATGTTATTTTGATGTGACAGTGTCTCAACAACTGTTGAGATTACTACTTTAAACATAACCATAGTAAAGATAAGTTTTGGTTAAGAACTTTGGTGTGGAGTATTGTTCCTTTTCCAGCAGGTGGAGCCATTGGATACCCAGGTAATAACAGAGGTATATTGTTACTATATTGTATATTGTGGGGTTATCCTTCACCATTAGCTCCACACCAACATTGCACCACAGCTGTGTCAAGGGGATTGAGCCAAGTCAGTAGGGGCTCATTGGCAGAGTGCAGGCCCAAACAAATTCAGCAGCTCCTTCGGGGGTCTGTGCTACAAATTTAATACACATCAAAATGATAATAAGACATCTTTTTTTTTTTTTTACTTAGCAGAGATGGTGGAAACCCCTCTACAGATAATTGCAATACAAATTAACTTCAAGTGGAACAACTTTTTAGTTGGCAGGGTTCACACCATTATAGCACTTTGGAATTTTTATTGTTTAGAATGTTACACTTAATTTTTTATGTTTTAGTTACTATTATAATGTGAGTTTTTGCGCTTGAAGTTAATTTTCTATCACCCTTGCTCATCCATGTCTTTATGGACCTTGCTTTGTGTACTGGTGTGCAGTCATGTTAGAACAGGAAGGGGCTATCCCCAAACTGTCCCCACAACGTTGGGAGCATAAAATTATCCAAAATATCTTGGTATGCCGATGTTTTAAGAGTTCCCTTCACTGGAACTAAGGGGCCAAGCCCAACCCCTGAAAAGCAACCCCCCACCATAATCCCCCCTCCACCAAATGATTTGGACCAGTGCACAAAAGCAAGGTCCATAAAGACATGGATGAGAGAGTTTGGGGTGGAGGAACTTGACTGGCCTTCACATTAAAGTGGAGACTGCGAGCCAGGCCTTCTCATCCAACATCAGTGCGTGGCCTCACAAATGCTCTTCTGGAAGAATTGTCAAACATAGACACACTCCTAAACCTTGTGGACAGCCTTCCCAGAAGAGTTGAAGCTGTTATAGCTGCAAACGGTGGGCCAACTCAATATTGAACCCTACGGACTAACACTGGAATGCCATTAAAGTTCATGTGCGTGTAAAGGCAGGTGTCCCAATACTTCTGGTAATACAGTGTATATGTGTGTGATATATATATATATATATATATATATATATATATATATATATATATATATATATATATATATATATATATATATATATATACGCATGTGTGTTTGAGCTTTGGGGTGCACACCCTAATGCAATAGGCTGCGCATGCCTATGGTGTGGAGTGTATTCTCCGGCAGAGACATAAACCTATAGAATATACTGTAAATACAGAGATAAGTCCACAATGTGGCAGGCATCTTAAGACTTAAAGAGGAAGACTGCCCATCCTTGTAAAAATGAAAAGCCAGCAGCTACACATACTGCAGGTGCTGACTTTTAATAATCGGACACTTACCTGTCCTGGTGTCCAGCGATGTTGGCACCGCAGCCGTTTCCATCAGCTGGTACAATATCTCCTAAACCTATATGGTTTAGGAGATATTTGCCCGAAAACGGGCACCGCTGTCTACGGCGCATGCGTCAGGTAAGTGACACATAATGGGTTACTATGCGATGCATAGTAGTCCATTATGCTTTGCCTTTGCAGGGAATGAAAGAGGAAGTAAACCCATCAGGTTTAAAGCATATATTGTATATACAGTATGTGAATGATCTTGCCTGTTCAAGCATTTAGAATTCTATTCAGCCAGTCTTGTAATTCAGACATCCCTGCCATATACAGTCCAAAATGTACATTTATTTCAGTATAAAAAGGAATTGAGATCATAAACAAACACCTATACTGGACATGTCAAGTAACAGTGAGATCTGTTGCTCCTAGCCAACAAGACCAAATTGGGTCAAATTTACGCATGGAATTTCATTAAAAAAAGTGCAAATTTTATACACAATACTCCAGTTCTTCCAAGTCAGTGGTTCTCAACCTCAGTCCTCAAGTACCCCCAACAGGCCATGTTCTGGGAATTTCTCTTAGATAAAATAGCTGTCCAAAATACCAAGCCATTGACTCAGATCTAAAGCAGCTGTGCAAGATAAAGGAAAACCTGCAAACATGGCCTGTTGGTGGTACTTGAGGACTGAGGTTGAGAACCGCTGTTCTAAGAGGTCTTCAAAGGAGGCAGGGGTCGTTGAGATTCATTTGATGACCAACATTCTGCAACCTATAAATAGTGTTCTGGAGACCACTTGGGACTTTTAGATATTCATCTAAAAAGGGGGAATCAGTGTCCCAAGATGCGGGTAATGGAGTCGGAATAAAGTGAGATACCTATAAGATTGTTAACGGCTGTAATAGCTCTGGGCCAGTGTCATCTTGGACAGCTTTGCAGATACATCATGGTGGGTCCATATTTGAAATAAATAATTAAATAAACTATTTCATAATGATAGTTGTCACTTTTGACTAACTGTAAAAAAAAAACGTTGGTTTGAACAACCATTGTTTACTGTATAGTGTATATTGTAGGTACCTCTCTACCTACTGTTTAGGCACAACTTTGGTCATAAACTCTGGATATACAAGTTTCCCCTTGAAAAATTACTTTGTCGATCATCTTTCCAAAAACAAATGAAGTGAATGTGTTGCTTTCTCCAAACACAGATTTCTGGTGCCTATGAAATAGCCATGGTTTTTAATGGTACAGGTATACTATCTATTTTTTTTTATCAGATTTTATTTTTTATCAGATTTTATTTATGAAGGTTTTTTTTTTGTTTTTTTTTTTTTTTTTGTTTAGAGTCTATAGAAACAACTTATTAGACAGAAAACAGAGAAGCATACAGTCTAATACACCTTAAGGTTATCTAATATCCATCTAGTACCAGTGAATGAGTATATAGCCCAAAGGGTAAATTAATTGATGGGCAACATTCTGCAAGTTATAATTAGTGATCTGGAGATCTCCAAGGAACTCGTATTCAAATAAAAAGGAGGAATCATAATATGCGAGTAATGGAGTCAATATCCAGTGAGATACCTATAAGATTGCTCAGGGTTGTAATAACCCTGATCCAGCATCATGTATGTTTCATACACCACCATAAGAAGTGTATCAAATTCCCCTGAGGTCAACCACATTTGCTGCAGCATGAGTCAGACCATTTTATGTGAAAACTCTGGTGTCTGCTACATTCTATACCAGCCATTCTCAACCAGGCTTCCATGGAACCCCGGGGTTCCTCCAAAGGTTGCCAGAGGTTCTTTGAGTTGTGGCTGATTGACTTCCCATCTGATGGTGCCTGCATAGCTTCAGGGTTAACTCTATTTTCCAAAACCAGCAACATGACACAATTACCTTTTTAGCTGCTTGTAACAATGGTATTTTTGTCACCACCATATGGGCTGTATTCATCCTACAGACCACCAATGTAAAGGGCATTTTCCCCGTTGACCCCAATTGAATTGTTTTTAATAAGGGTTTCTGGAGACCTGAGAATTATTTGAGAGGTTCCTCCAGGGCTGGACTGGGACAAAAACTTGGCCCTGGACTTCATCCAGACCAGCCCACTTTAATTTTGCAAACAAGCACAAAAACAGTATATAAAACTATACGCAATTGTGCAAAAAAAACATAAGTAGCATAACATAAGGAGCCCTCACTAACCTCTTTTATCATTTCACTTATTCTCCTCTGTATTTTTCTCATCTTTCTCACATCACTGCGTGAAGTTGAGGGCGAGCCACGCAGTCTTTACTTTGTCACTGAAACCGGCCCACTGAGCCATCGGCCCACCGGGAAACTCCCTGTAGTCCCAATGGCCAGTACATGCCTGGGTTCCTCTGAGGTTAAAAGGAAGGCCGCTCTATGTACATATAATCTTTTACAAAAAAGAACATTGAGGAAGTAGAAGAAACTTTTTTATAGCTCTACACCAGAATTTAATTTTCAATTTTAATTCATCTGACAACTGTATACCCCTATACAATGTGTAAACTGGGAATTAACCACTTAGCCCAATGTTACTGTTGTACTGAAACACGGCAGATGTTTTCCATGTTTTTTGGTCACATTCCAAAATTTCACTTAATTGGCAACAAATACTGTACTCACCTTCCTGACGATAACGCAGAGCTTTAACCTGCCATACCATCAAGAAATATATTTGCTCGCTATACTTTAAAATCTTGTAATGGGCACACGCAGCTGTTGCAATTTTTGCTGTTCTATGCCAGAAAAGTAATTTTACTGAAAAGGGAAAGACATCATAAATCCGGATCTAAAGACCTTTGCTATCACTATTAATGAAATACTGCCTACTATTTATAAATAAATATTTATCATTAGTGCTTGCCCATCTAAGTATGACAGAATATTGGGTCCATGGCTAACAGCTGTTTTGAATTTTCTGGAGCTCTCAACTCTTCCACTGCCACGGACCTAAAGTGGTTGTAAACTTTAGGCATGAACCATGAGCAAAGAATATCCCTCTGTAGTGTGTACTTGTCTCAATCCAGAGCACTAAGTATAATTTCTATACAAGAAGGCACTTCGAAGTGCAGTAATCCAACAATTTTATAGGGACAAAACAGTTAAAAAAACTTACAGGATGGTGTAGTAAAAAAAAGGCTCATCAGTAGCTTTTAGTGCTCCTGGCATAGTATCCCATGTCTCCCATGTCATGTGTGGAAATACGGGGCAACTTAGGAAACAGCAACCACGAGTCAATTCGTTTCAGTATAAATCATAGAAATAGGAAACATAAGGGGAATACTTAAACTACTTAGTACTACTACTAAACTCTCTGCTAGATGATATTACATGGGGAAAAACAACCTTTGATCAAGTAACATGGAGGAAAAATGGCAGTGCTTTAAGAGCATACTAAGTAAAAGGTATTGGCCAGTGCATTCCAATGGGAAATACATTTAAAAGAGCTAAAAAAAAAAAAATCCTGAGTGGCTCAACTCCAATGTAAAAATGCATATAAAAGCAAAGGAAAAGGCCTTAAAAAATATAAGGCTGAGGGGTCATTATCAGCATTACAACTTTACAAAGAACGCAATAAGAAATGCAAGGGTGCAATCAGGGCATCTAAGATGGAACACGAAAGGCACATAGCGGAGGAGAGTAAGAAAAATCCCAAGAAATTTTTTAAGTATATAAATAGTAAGAAAGGGAGGCCAGAACATATTGACCCCATAAAGGATAATGAAGGTAATCTCGTTACAAAAGACGGAGAGATGGCAAAGGTTTTGAATGAATTCTTCTCAGTCTTCACAAAAGAAATGGGGGGAGTATAGTAACCAAGACGGTAATGTTCATTTTTATAGAATGTCACAGGAAGCACCCTCATGGCTAACAGAGGACAGAATTATAAATAGACTTGACAAACTTAACATAAATAAGTCATCAGGACCAGATGGCAAACACCCGAGGGTCCTTAAGAAACTCAGTCGGGTGATAGCCAGACCATTGTTCCTAATTTTTATGGACAGTTTACTAACTGGAATGGTACCAGCTGCTTGGAGAAAAGCCGATGTGATATCAATATTTAAAGCGTAACTCCACTTTTATTGAGAAAAATGCATTCCCCCTTTGGTGATCTCTGTACATTGCAAGGATTATAACAGCCTTTGTCGCATATTCCTACCTTTTGGTATTCTGAAGAAATTCATGTGTGTTTGTCTGTGCCTCTGAGCTCAGTGGGTCTAATGGGAGCAGTTTCATAATTATCAGTCAGCTGTGGCAGCTGCAGGGCACTAATGAGGAAAGCTGCTGGGCCTACATCCCTTTAGACGTGGTCCAATTAGAAATATCTCACCAAAAATTTAATTTTTGTTGCAAGGGATGCCTGAAATTTGACTTGTATCTTAGGCAGACTTCTGGGAAAAATTGGTGAGCCAATCACACAAGCAGGAAATTATGTTTCTGGGGAGTGGTCAGTACACATTACAGAACAACTCCAGGTAGCCATATTGCATTGCATTGCATTTATAGAAAATTACAGCGGCTGCAGATTGAAAAAGGAAAGGTCGTTTTTAATAACATTCAATTACAATATGACTTGTATCACAATTGTACACGCTATATTATTTTTTCTTTATTTGCTATTTTTTTTCCCCCATGAAAGTAGAGTTACCCTTTAAAAAAGGACCCAGATATATCCTTGGGAACTACAGGCCAGTTAGCCTAACATCAATAGTCTGCAAGATGTTGGAAGGGATGATACGGGACTATATACAAGATTTTAGTAATAAAAACAATATCATTAGTGGTAATCAGCATGTATTCATGAAGAATCGTTCTTGCCAAACCAATCTATTAACCTTCTATGAGGAAGTGAGCTGCCATCTAGATAAAGGAAGCCCCATATATGTCATGTATCTGGATTTTGCAAAGGCATTCCATACAGTTCCACACAAGTTTACTGTACAAACTAAGGTCCGTTGGCATGGGCCATAGGGTGAGTACATGGATTGAAAACTGGCTAGAGGGACAAGTCCAAAGGGTGGACTTGGGGAGTGGACTTGGGGTGGACTTGGGGAGTGGACTTGGGGTGGACTTGGGGAGTACTCGCAATGGTCAGGGGTGAGTAGTGGGGTCCCCCAGGGTTCTGTGCTGGGACCAATCTTGTTTACAACCGCTCAATCTCTGTATTTGCGGACGATACTAAGCTAAGCAGGGCAATAACTTCTCCACAGAATGTGGAAACCTTGCAAGAAGACCAAAACAAATGAATGGCTTGGGCAACTACAGGGCAAATGAGGTTTAATGTTGAAAAATTGAAAATAATGCATTTGGGTGTCAAAAATACGAATGCAATCTATACACTGGTGGGGAAGAACCTCTGCGGGAATCTAGGATGGAAAAGGACCTGGGAGTCCTAGTAGATGATAGGCTCAGCAATGGCATGCAATGCCAAGCTGTTGCAAGAAAAGCCAACAGAATATTGGCATGCATTAAAAAGAAGATCAACTCCAGAGATAAAAAAATAATTCTTCTGCTCTACAAGACTCTGGTCCGGTCGCACCTGGAGTATGCTGTCCAGTTCTGGGCACCAGTCCTCAGGAAAGATGTGCTGGAACTGTAGAGAGTCCAGAGAAGGGCACCACGGCTAATATAGGGACTGGAGGATCTCTGCTATTGGGAAAGGCTACAAGCATTGAGCTTATTCTCTCTAGAGAAGAGATGCTTGAGAGAGGATATGATATTATGGTACAAATACCGTACTGGTGACCCTAGCATAGGGAAAAAACTTTTCAGTGAAAGGGAATTTAAAAAGACACGCGACCATTCACTAAAATTGAAAGAGAAGCAGTTTAACCTTAAACTGGGTAGAGGATTCTTTGCTGTCAGAGCGTTGAGGACGTGGAAATCTCTTTCACAAGCAGTGGTTTCAGCAGGGAGCGTCGATAATTAAAAAAAAAATATTAGATGGGCACCTTAACGACCACTACATACAGGGGTATCCAATGTACTATTAACATAAATGCACACACACAGGTTGAACTGGATGGTCTTTTTTCAACCTCACCAACGATGTAACAATGTAATATCCTCTTTTTATATTTTACAATTGGGTAATATATTGTGTTTGTCTGCACTAAAATTTTACTTTAGTGTATTGTTTACTGAACATTTGAGTTTGCTAAACATCTGCGGTAATATTGTGTGAGATTAAAAAAGTGCAACTGCCACCATTTTATTCTATAGGGTATCTTAGTTAGTTTTAGTTTATTTTGAACATGTAAAAAAAAACTAACAAAAAAAAAACGAAGAACGAGAGCGAATTGCACAGGAGTCCTGTGCGTCTTCTGGTCCGTTTCAGCTCTGAATTCAGGCCAAAATTCAGACTGAAATCAGACCTGAAATGGTGAACAGGGACACACCGGATCCCCACCGGATCCCCACCGGATCCCTGCTGTGAGTCGCTCCGTGCGGCAGTGTGAACCCAGCCTAAATCTGTAACCTTTATTTCTTTTTAAGGTGTTTGTATTGCCAATAGTTTAGAAATAAAATATCTTAAAGCATATCTAAACCCAAAAGCAAAAATGTATTATATTGCAGCTTACCAGTTATTAGGTGTGGTGGCTGAATTCATTTATTTTTTTTGTTTGTTTTAGGTTTTTCTTCCTTTATTCACACCTGTTGATTCTGCCAGTCAGATATTGAATGTTTTAGCGCATCTTGTTGAGAGTTTTTGAGCATTTTTCTGATCAAAAGCAATAATTAAATAAAGATAAATAATAATAAATAAATAATAAATAAAATACATAAATAAATAATAAATAATTAAAAAGATATAATAATATAACCCTAATGCCACGTACACACGATCAGAAATTCCACCAACAAAAGTCCGATGTGAGGTTTTGGTCGGAAATTGTGACCGTGTGTATGCTCCATTGGACTTTTGCAAGCCCGGAGGATGCTGGGACTGTGACATCATAAGAGGGCGGGGTCACCATGTGATATCACCCAGTGACCCCGCCCCTTGTCCCTATATAAGTCGCCGCACAACTCGTCCCTGCCATTGCAGCCAGGGACAGCATTGTGTTAACATCGCAAGGAAGAAGAAAAGAAGAAGAAGGCAAGAAGAAGGCAAGAGGACAGTGACAGAAGACCAGGCCACCACTAGTAAAAGAGCTGGAAGAAGAAAGCGGAGGCCCAGCAAGAAAAACCAAAGAGGGGGACAAGACCCCCGAAGAGCGGGACAAGACCCCCGAAGAGCGGGACAAGACCCCGAAGTCGGAAGAAGACCCCCGGATGGCGGCGGCGACGAAGAAGAAAGCTGGGCTCCTCCGCTAGTAAGAGAGCTAGCAGCATATAGCAGAGGAGTCTGGCGAGAAGACCCCCAAGACCCCCACTGGAGCTGTCTAATAAATTATTTTAAAACCTTGTGTTGTGTTTTTTTATTTACACTTTTTTCACCAGGTGAATGGGTAGAGGTACATTGTACCCCATACTTATTCACATAGGGTGGGGGGCCGGGATCTGGGGGCCCCCTTATTAAAGGGGACTCCCAGATTCCGATAAGCCCCCCACCCGCAGACCCCAACAACCAACGGCCAGGGTTGTCAGGAAGAGGCCCTTGTCCTCATCAACATGGGGACAAGGTGATTTGGGGTGGGGGCCGCAGGGCGCCCCTTTGCCCAAAGCACCCCCCCATTTTGAGGGCACGCGGCCTGGTATGGCTGAGAAGGGGGGGCGCTCGCTCGTCCCCACCCCCTTTCCTGACCAGCCAGGCTACGTGCTCGGATAAGGGTCTGATATGGACTTTGGGGGAACCCCCACACCGTTTTTTTGGTGTAGGGCTCCCCTTTTAAGTCCATACCAGGTGACGGGGCTAGCGACGTGTCAATCTCGCCGATGGAGGCAGCGACATTGACTTCCTTCGCTAGTCCCGTCTACCTGGAACCGCGTTCAAAATTAACAGACTTTTCTCCGTGTGTGGGCAAGTCCGTTCATTCGGAAAGTCCGGCGGACCTCCGCTGCAAAGTCCGGCGGTTTGTCTGACGGACTCAGTCCGATCGTGTGTACGCGGCATTAGTGTCAAAATCAATATTAAAGAACTTGCTTACTTTGACTGCATCCAGAGAATAGGCATTCGCAACTGGATGATCGCTCAAGTTGGACAGTCCCTCTCTCACAAGGCCTAGCAGCCAACAAGGTGCTTACTCAGGAACAAGTCTCTGCCACAGACGTTGTTGTAGAACACATAGGGAAAACTAAACTTGTAGAACACACGTAGGTTACCTGGATCTTTCAGCTAGCTTGGCGATAACCACGAGACCGGATTCTCTTGGGTACTTCAGCTCCTCCAGGCTCTTGCTAAGAAACCAACCCGTAAGTGGCCTTCTTCTGAAGAGTCCTCCCCTGGATAGCCTGAAGTCACTGAGTCTCTCCCAAACCGGAGACGGCACCCAAACACCTTAGAATCCTCCTTTAGTTTCCTTGCCTCGGGCTAGTCAGGAGGACCAGGACCATAAAGTCAGTAAATCCTTCTGGACCGAAACCCCGAACAACGTGACATCCGCATCTTAAATAGCCTCTCCCAGAAAGCAAAGCAAGAGCACCACTCTCACTGGTACGGGCTCCGAGAGAGAGTAACTTAAGCACCCGATCAGACCATAGTTCCATGTCTGCCAGAAGAGACAGTGCCCCCTGTGGTCAGGCTGAACATCTCATAGTCCAGTCAGACTGATGCTGAAGTCCAAATTTAGACAATTATAACCAAACCAAACTGCAGTTCAGGTGTAACCTTAAATTTGAAAAACACATAGCGTGTGCTCTTCAGGTTTCGGGGTTTTGGGGTTTAGATTTGTTTTAAGAAAAATAAAAATAAAATTGCAATAAACAATAATAATAATAATAAATGACAATGCGATAAATCACCCACCTTGGCAGTTCATCTTTTCCTAGATGTCAAAGCCCAACAGGTATTTCCCGATCTCCCCCTCACTCCAATGGTGAAACTGAGCTTAGCTAATATCCTCCCTTTACCCTAATGACCTGTAGTTAGAGGTAATTACACTGACTAATCCTCTTTTGTGATTACTTGCGTCTTTATAATGTCAAGTGCAAATGATAAAAATGACTTTTCCACCTCAGTGGTTGCACACCGTCACTCTTTTATGGATTCGGGAAGGAAGGAGGGAGCCATGGGCTCTTCGGACCGTCTCTCATTACAGCAGACGTGGGGTGTCAGTGTTGCTCTGCGGGTGAAGGGACGACGGGCGAGGTGGTGAAATGTCTTATTGAGGAGGACAGGAAAAGGAACCATAGGAGATGATGATAAAATAATTATTGCTGAGAAGTAATTGGCTTTCTGTCATTAACCCTTTGACTGCCAGGGCTGTTTTTGCCCCCCTTTTTTTTTTTGCACATATTAAAAAACATAAAAATTAGGCTTGAAGATTACATAAACCCCTTTATCCCACAAAACATTATATATTTTTGAAAGGCAGAAACCCTAGAGAATAAAATAGTGATAGTTCTTATTTTTTATGTCATACGATATTAGCACAACAAATTTCAGTAAAAAAAAGGTTATAAAGCTTTAAAGTTATTGTAAAACCTTGTTTTAAAAAAAAAAAAAAAAAAAACAAGTTATACTTACCTGCTCTGTGTAATAATTTTGCACAGAGCAGCCCCAATCCTCTTCTTCTCTGGTCCCTCACCGGCGCTCCTGGTCCCTCCTTCCTGCCTAGTTGCCCCCACAGCAAGCAGGCACATTCTCGATCAGCGGCTCTGTGTGTTCGTTGACACATTAGACCATGGTGCGACCCCGCCCCCTCCGTATCCTGATTGGCTCACTGCCTGTGATTGACAGCAGAGGGAGCCAATAGCTCCCGCTGCTGCCAAAAGCCAATCAGGAGTGCAAGTCCCCTGAGAGGCAAGGCTCTGGTGGACATTTCTGGATTGAGGGGGCTCAGGTAGGTATTAGGTGGGGTCGGGGGGGGGGGGGGGGGGAGCTGCACACAGAAGGTTTTTTATCTTCATGCAAAGAATGCATGAAGGTAAAAAACCTTGTGTCTTTACAACCACTTTAAAGTGATTGTAAACGATCACCTTGTAAAACGACTTATTTCGTTTTTTTTTAAAAAAATGAAAGGTAAGAAATTTGTGTATAGATATAAAAAAATATATAAATACCTTTTTTCTTTTTTTTATAAGTGGTCCCATTCCCTCTGTTCTCATCTACATAAGAGCTGGGGAGGAGAAACAACAATACACTGAGCTTCCAGTGAATGGCTGTGTGTATTGGGGGGGGGGGTGTCAGTCTGGGGACAAGTCTGATCATTGGAGGAGAGCAGACTGATTTCCCAGCACAACTAGATAACTGTAACTTTGTTCTCTTGTTTAGTGTGGTCAGTTTTTATTAGGAAAGCAGAGGAACTGGCAGGAACACCAGGGATTTCACACAAAGGAAACAATACAAAGAGGACAGGATACTTTCTCATACAAGTATATGATACAGCAGCCACATATCAGGGATAAGACATGTTGGGTTTACATACTCTTTAGGGCCGGTTCACACAGCGAGGCGAGGCGAGGCGACACGGCTCGCCTCGCTCCCGCAAGTCGCCCCCATTCAGTACAATGGAACCGTTCTGAGAGGAGCGACTCGAGTCGCTCCGACTCAGAAAAAAGGTTCCTGTACTACTTCGGGGCGACTTCGGGGGCGACTTGCATTGACTTCTATACAGAAGTCCTCTGCAAGTCGCCGCTGAGCTCCCCGCAGGTCGCGGCGAGGTAAGTCGGAGACGCCTCGCTGCGCCTCGCTGTGTGAACCGGCCCTTAAGGTTTTTCACCTTAATGTATTCTTTTAATTAAAAATAAATAAATAAAACTTTAATGTTGCTTTCATTTTAGGGCACGTAAACATGTTATGATACCCATTTTGTTAGCAATTTGAGCAGAAGATCGCCACTCAACATAGCCAATGCTAGTATGAGTGTGTACATGTGAAAGCCTCAGTCAATTCCGCTCCTCAGAGAGCTTAGTAAAATATAAAAAAAACAATGTTGTACTGAGTAAATAATACACACCCAACATGGCAAGCCTTAAAATTGCATGTGACAAACTTCGGTACCCTATATTTTCCATAGGGGATGCTTTAAAAGCCCCATGCAGGTCATCAGGTCAGAGTCAACCGTAAATAAGGTATCTAGAACAGGGCCATCTTTAATATCGATTGGACCCTGGGAAAATATTTTAATGGGCCCTCCCAAATCCACTTATCAACGATTTGTGGGCAGTGCGGGCTCAAGCAGCAGCTGGTTTGGGCCCCACAACAATGCCTGGGCCCGGGGCAGCTGCCCCTTTTGCCCTGCGTTAAATACGGCCCTGGTCTAGAATAATTGTTGTCAGTCTCATGTGTAGGGAGATAACATGTGTGGCATTGTAGGTTCCCCTGATCCATTCGTTTACCATTGTATGTGCGTGTATGTAGGGTGGAGGGGGCTGAGGATTTTTTATTTTTTTTGGGGGGGGGGTGGGATTCTAAAATATTTGGGTGTAATTTTGCTACAAATTGGAAAAGTGTCAACTAGAACTTGTGCTTCAAGTGCTCTGCAAGTGTACAACTTGCCAGACTTACAATTAAACAAATTTGCAAAGTTATTCCTGCTATCTGGGAAATTTTACTTGACACTTTTCCAATTTGTAGCACACTTGCATGGCAAGTCTCTAGCAAGAGCAAAGTTGAAGTGGTGAGTCTACAGCAAGAACTCTGCAAGTCTACATCATGACAATTCAGCCACAGTGACCCCCTGTGGTGGGATGACTATTGCACAACATAACTCAACCAGAACTTGCAGCAAACATTCAGAGTGTTCGCAAAGAAAGTTGGTCTGGAGTCGTGCAATGCGGACTTGCTGCAATTGTACAACAAACTTGTGAAGCCTGGCAAGGCTTGCAATAGCTTAGCAAGTCATTTTCAAACTTGCAGCATAGCTCCCAACTGTCCCTGATTTCGAGGGACTGTCCCTGATTTGGAGCAATGTCCCTCTGTCCCTCTTTCCTCCTCATTTGTCCCTCATTTTGGTCTGATCTATATAGACATATATAACTTTACTTTTTATCTATCAAAAAGTGTTTCCCAGCCCTAAACCTTTCATCTGATTTCTAAATTGCTGCATTTGTAAATTTCAAAAGCCGATATAAAGTAACAGTAGTGGTAAAAAATAAGCACTTGGGGGTTTAACCAATCTTGATTTTTTGTACAATTCTCCTTTAAGGGGGCGTGGCAAGGGGTGTGTCCTATGCATGCATACTTTTGCTGATAGGTGTCCTTCATTCCCATCTCAAAAATTTTGGAGGTGTGTTGCAGCACAATTGCTTGCTATCTGGGATGTGATGCCTTTTTATGCGACAGGTTCTCATTAATGAGACCTCCTGCCCTCCAGTGAAGCTAATGGAGTGCGGATCACACCCAGTTAATGTTTTGCACAAAGAAAACTTACTCAGCTTAGTAAATTGCTAAAATTGTATTTTGCATGGTTATATTTATATAAATGATAAATGTGATAATAAATCTCCACTAGACCACCAAACTTTAGATTTTTAAAATACAGATCTGCTTTAACCGCTTGCGGACCAGCAGCCGCAGTTTTACTGCGGCAGTTTGGCTCCGCTGCACGAAATCACATTATTGTATGTGATCTTCGCGGAGGCTTGGATAACAGGCGTGCGTGCATGCCCGCCGCGAGCTCCGTGATCCCGCGATCGTCTCACAGAGAGGAAGAACGGGGAAATTCTGATGTAAACAAGCATCTCCCAGTTCTGCCTAGTGACACTGTCACTGATCACGGCTCCCTGTAATCGGAAGCGGTGATCAGTGACGTGTCACACACAGCCACACCCCCCCCCCACAGTTAGAATCACTCCCTAGGACACACTTAACCTCTACAGCGCCACCTAGTGGTTAACCCCTTCACTGCTAGTCACATTTACACAGTAATCAATGCATTTTTAATCACACTGATCGCTGTATAAATGTGAATGGTCCTAAAATAGCACCAAAAGTGTCCGCAGATCGCAGAACGCCACCATTACTAGAAAAAATATATATATATTAATAAAAATTACATAAATATATCCCTTATTTTGTAGATGCTATAACTTTTGTGCAAACTAATTAATAAACACTTTGATCAGTGATGTGTCACACACACAGCCACACCCCCACACCCCCCCACAGTTAGAATCACTCCCTAGGACACACTTAACCTCTACAGCGCCACCTAGTGGTTAACCCCTTCACTGCCAGTCACATTTACACAGTAATCAATGCATTTTTAATCGCACTGATCGCTGTATAAATGTGAATGGTCCTAAAATAGCACCAAAAGTGTCCGCAGATCGCAGAACGCCGCCATTACTAGAAAAAATATATATATATTAATAAAAATTCCATAAATATATCCCTTATTTTGTAGATGCTATAACTTTTGCGCAAACTAATTAATAAACACTTATTGCGATTTTTTTTAACCAAAAATATGTAGAAGGATACATATCATCCTAAACTGAGGGGAAAAAAACGTGTTTTTATATATTTTTGGGGGATATTTATTATCGCAGAAAGTTTTTCAAAATTTACGCTCTTTTTTTTGTTTATAGCGCAAAAAATGAAAACCGCAAAGGTGATCAAAAGAAAGCTCTGTTTGAGGGGAAAAAAAAGGACGTCAATTTTGTTTGGGAGCCACGTCGCACGACCCGCGCAATTGTCAGTTAAAGCGACGCAGTGCCGCATCGCAAAACGTGCTCTGGTCTTTGGCCAGCCAAATGCTCCGCGGCTGAAGTGGTTAATTCCCCCTCCATTCACTTCCTTTAATTAGGTAAGTCTCTCTCACTGGCTCTGGATGGATATATAGTATGCAATATTCATCGTTCACTTGTAGCTACGGCTGAAGCGGAATAGCAGATGCGCACACAGCAGACGTAATGTGCGTTTTGATAGGTATTCTGGCATTTATGGCTTTCCCCGGTGTTCTCCTTTAGTTTACCCCTCTTCATAATTACACGCTGTTGACTCACGGTGACTCACCGGCACAAGGATCAGTTTTAGTCATTCTGATCACAATGCTCTATATACCAAGAATGCCATCCGCCTATGAAGTATTGTTCTCCCCTATGGCAGGAATTTCATAGCTGAGTATAAGAGTACAATATGTAAATGGGATCGGGCCCAAGACCACACGTGGGAGGTTCAGGAGCTGGCTCTATTAATACACTGCAGCATATGGTAGAGAAATCATTTTCAGTAAGCTGATCCAGAATCTGCTGTATAAAAATGCTGCATTCTCTGCTTCCTGTGCATAGGGAAAATGTATAGTGACAGAGCTATTCCGTGATCTGGGACCAGGAGCAAAAGTCATGGCTGTTGGGATATATGAAAGGAGATACAAAAATGGATGCTGCAAGAACAATACGGTCTTACAGTGCCTTGAAAAAGTATTCATACCTCTTGAAATTTTCCACATTTTGTCATGTTACAAACTTAAACGTAAATTTATTTTATTGGGATTTTATGTCATAGACCAACACAAAGTTGCACATGATTGTGAAGTGGAAGGAAAATTGATAAATGGTTTTCCACATTTTTTACAAATAAATATCTGAAAAGTGTGGCGTGCTTTTGTATTCAGCCCCCTTTACCCTGATACCCCTAACTAAAATCTAGTGGAACCAATTGCCTTCAGAAGTCACCTAATTAGTAAATAGAGTGCACAACTGTTCTAAGAAACCCTCAGAGGTTTGTTAAAGAACCTTAGTGAACAAACCACATCATGAAGGCCAAGGAACACACCAGACAGGTCGGGGATAAAGTTGTGGAGTTGAAGATTAAAGCAGGGTTAGGTTATAAAAAAAATCTCCCAAGCTTTGAGCATCTCACGGAGCTCTTTACAATCCATCATCCAAAAGTAGAAAGAGTATGGCACAACTCTAAACCTACCAAGACATGGCCGTCTAACTAAACAAACAGGACGGGCAAGGAGAGCATTCATCAGAGAAGCAGCCAAGAGGCCCATGGTAACTCTGGAGGAACTGCAGAGATCCACAGCTCAGGTAGGAGAATCTGTCCACAGGACAACTATTAGTCCACAAATCTGGCCTTTATGGAAGAGTGGAAAGAAGAAAGCCACTGTTGAAAGAAAGCCCCATTTGCAGTTTGTGAGAAGCCATGTGGGGGACACAGCAAACATGTGGAAGAAGGTGCTCTGGTCAGATGAGACCAATATTTTATTTTTTGACCTAAAATCAAAATGCTATGTGTGGCAGAAAACTAACACTGCACATTACCCTGAACACACCATCTCCACCGTCAAACATGGAGGTAGAAGCATTTTCTTCAGCAGGGACAGGGAAGCTGGTCAGAGTTGATGGGAAGATGGATGGAGCCAAATACAGGGCAATCTTAGAAGAAAACCTGTTAGAATCTGCAAGACTTGAGACTTGGGCGGAGGTTCACCTCCCAGCAGGACAACGACCCTAAACATACAGCCAGAGCTACAATAGAATGGTTTAGATCAAAGCATATTCATGTGGTGGAATTGCCCAGTCAAAGTCCAGACCTAAATCCAATTGAGAATCTGTGATTGATGATGGATCTGCATCGGGAGACATTTTTTTTTTTCATTTTTTTAAATAAAGGGCTTTTCAAAAACATGTCTAGTATTTTGATTTGTTTTTGACAGTTTTTTTGGTGAATGAGGTGGAGTACAATGTACCCCATACTCATTCATACGGGGGGCTGGCATCTGGCCCCTTGTTAAAGGAGGCTTCCAGATTCCGACAAGCCCCCTGCTCACAGACCCCCCACAACCACCCCCCAGGGTTGTCGGGAAGAAGCCCTTGTCCTATCAACATGGAGACAAAGTGCTTTGGGGTTGGAGGCAGATGATAATGACAAGTGACAAACGCAGAGCTTTTTTTTCTCACAGAATAGTTTCAGGATCACCCCCTTTTGAGTAATTTCTTGCCAGAAGGTTTGAGGCTTGTCTCTGTGCTGTTTGCCGTATTGTAAGCAGGATACTTTGTAGCATTTGCGTAGTAATTGCTTTCTTCTGGCGACTCAACCATCCAGCCCATTTTTCTTCAAGTGCCTCCTTATTGTGCATCTTGAAACATCCACACCACATGTTTTCAGAGACTCCTGTATTTCATCTGAAGTTATTTGTGGGTTTTTCTTTGCATCCCGAACAATGTTCCTGGCAGTTGTGGCTGAAATTTTAGTTGGTCTACCTGACCGTGGTTTGGTTTCAACAGAGCCCCTCATTTTCCACTTCTTGATTAGAGTTTGAACACTGCTGATTGGCATTCTCAATTCCTTGGATATCTTTTTATATCCCTTTCCTGTTTTATACAGTTCAAATACCTTTTTCCACAGATCCTTTGACAATTCTTTTGCTTTCCACATGACTCAGAATCCAGAAAGCTCAGTGCAGCACTGGATGAAAGATGCAAGGGTCTGGCAGGAGTCCAGAAACTCATTGACCTTTTATACACACTAATTACAAGCAAATAGATCACAGGTGAGCATGGTTACCTTTAATAGCCAATCAAACCCCTTTGTGTCAACAAATCACCAGGGTATGTAAACTTTTGATCAGGGTCATTTGGGTAGTTTCTGTTGTCATTATGATTTTAAAAGAGTGAACACATTTAAATGATAATAAATTGCTTCAGACAAACCCTAACCATGAGTGAAAGAAAAGTTCTTGTGTTACCTTTCATATTCTCTGAAAAATGGTCAAGAAATTATAAATTCTGCCAGGGTGTGTAAACTTATGAGCACAACTGTAGATCCCCCACAGCCAGCAGCAATATACCCCCCAGCGTTAATCATGATTTATTACAAAGCAATACAGAGCATCATACATATGCATATATGGGTGATAGACTGAAAATCAGTATACTACATTTTTTCTCCATAAAACTTACCCCCCCCCACCAAGAAAAAAATGGGGTAAATTATCTCTGCATCTTATGGAGCAAATATTGACCAAGCCCCCCCCCCCCCTCCTCCATCACCGTGTTACCTACCGGGCCAGCCGGGGTTCGAGGACACAGAAGGGAGGCAGCCGCCGCTGTCTCTTGGGGTCAGTCTCACTGGGGTCAGACTGGTCCGCGGTGGCAGCATCCATCTTTTTCGGACCCCAGCAGCACGCATGATGGTCATATAGCAAGGAAAGGGGGCCCGGCCCGGGTAGAAGAAGCCCAGGAAGCTTTGTGGCAGGTGATCAGGCCCAGTGCGCAGAGGCATGCCCACGCAATGTCATTACATGTCATTACTGGGCCTGCTCACCTGCTGCTGCAAACCTATAGTACCCGCATTGGTCACCGCCTCACTCCAAGTCCAAGTCCTTTGGCAATCAGTGCCCACCTGCAACGGAACGGAAGAGGAGAGGAGTCAGACGAGAAAGCCACAATAGGGCCAGGGTCCAGGAGACATTGGCATAGGTCAGACTGCATTTCTTGGGATTGATAAGGCTGAATTACATTGTCACAGGTCAGGCTACATTTCATGGGCACTGGTAAGGCTGCATTTCATGGGCACTGGCAAGGATGTATTACATTGGCACTGGTCAGGCTGCATTTGATGGGCACTGGTGAGGCTGCATTTGATGGGCGCTGGTGAGGCTGCATTTGATGGGTGCTGAAAAGGCTGCATTTAATTGCCACTGATAAGGCTGCATTTAATTGCCACTGGCCAGACTGCATTTCATGGGCACTGGTAAATATTTTAGTACACCATTTGGTTCAGAATATTTTTTTTCTTGTTTTACTCCTCTAAAACCTAGGTGTGTCTCGTGGTCAGGTGCGTCTTTTGGAGCGAAAAATACTGTAATTATAACTTAAAAGTTATTTGGGCCAGTTATCACTGGAACAGATGTTTCTTCAGGAAGAATTCCTCACACCTCTGTTCCTGGTGATACTTTAAAAATGTTGGATTTCCCATCACTTTCATGGTGATCACCTGGACAATTAGTGAAGTTAATTCCCCCCAGCGGGATACTTTAGATGATTAGGTCAGGTTTTCTCAAGCAGGGTTCCTCCAGAGGTTGCTAGGGGTTCCTTGAGCAATGAGCAATTACTGCCTCTCAGATAAGTCCCCACTGACACTAATGATCTTTTTAGCTATTTGTAAAGAGGAATGACCCAATGACCACAAATGTAAAGATAATTCTTCCTGCTGACCATCACACTAATATATCATGAGTTGTAGATATAGGATTTTTTTTAGCAGGAGATCCCTGATGCTGGAAAGTTATTTCAGTGGTTCCTCTGTTAAGAAAGCCTCTGATTTACATGATCTCCCTCTATGTAGCTTATGTGTCTACTGTGACGCTTAGGGGCAAAACTCAAAACTGGGGGGGGGGGGGGGGCAGGGGGGGCGCCTGCCCCGGGTGAAGCATCTAGGGAACTGCTGCTCTAAGCCCCCGTACACACGGTCGGACATTCCAATGGAAAATGTCCAATCGGACCGCGTTATCGGATAATCCGACAGTGCGTGGGCTCCATCGGACTGTTTGCGTCGGAATATCCGACGGACCAAGTTTGAGAGCTTGGCTATAAAACTTTCCGACAACATTATCCTATCGGACTTTGTCTGATCATGTGTAGAGATTTCCAATAGGACAAAGTGCCACGCATGCTCAGATCAAATTCCTAGACCAAAGCTATTGGCTACTAGCCTGAACATAGTCCAGTTGTAACGAAATAACGTCATCACGTTACGAACGATCAGATTTTCCGCCAACTTTGTCCGACCGTGTGTATGCAACCCAAGTTTCGGACAAAATCCGTCAGACAAAATCCAACGGATTTTGTTGTCGGAATGTCCGACCGTGTGTACAAGGGCTTAGGGTGTCACTGCCACCTGATCAAGGAGGGAGACTTTACAGGTGCACTAGAACTGAATCACTCTGCTCCTCCTCCCCACGCTATAGAAAAGCATTCCAGAGCGATGCTTCCGTTACTGTTGCTAAACAATAGTAGCTGAAGTAGCTTTGGAATGCCTTTCTATAGAAGGGCTTAAAATGGAAGTTTGCGGGTAAGGCCGCGTACACACGGGCGGACTGTTCGCCCAACCTTGTCCGCTGAACAGTGTTTGGGCGGACAGTCCGCTCGTGTGTGGGCTTTCAGCGGACAGTTTCAGCGGACAGTTTGACGGACAAAGTCTTTCGGAAATTCCGAAAAACTGTCTGCTGAAACTGTGTTTGAGCGGACAGTCCGCCCGTGTGTAGGCTACTTTCGAAATGAGCAAACTGTTCCCGCTCGGAGGAAAGTCTGCTCATTTCGAGCGCGTGTGAAGGTAGGTGGGGCCCGCGACGGAGACGTCGCGGGCTCCGCCGCCTGGAATGGGCTTAAAGGGGAACCCCAACGCCGAAAAAAATCGGCGTGGGGGTTCCCCCAAAGTCCACAACAGACCCTTGTCCGAGCACGCTACCCGGCCGGCCAGGAAAGGGGGGCGAGCGAGCGCGCCCCCCCTCCTGAGCCGTACCAGGCCGCGTGCCCTCAACATGGGGGGTGCCTTGGGGAAGGGGGGGCCGCGCGGCCCCCCCACCCCAAAGCACCTTGTCCCCATGTTGATGAGGACAAGGGCCTCTTCCCGACAACCCTGGCCGTTGGTTGTCGGGGTCTGCGGGCGGGGGGCTTATCGGAATCCGGGAGCCCCCTTTAAGAAGGGGGCCCCCGGATACCGGCCCCCCACCCTATGTGAATGAGTATGGGGTACAATGTACCCCTACCCATTCACCTGTGAAATAAAGTACAAAAAAAACACAACACAGAGAAAAAATATTTTATTGCACAGCTCCGGGGGTCTTCCGTCTTCGGGGGTCTTCTCGCCGGACTCCTCCGCTATCTTCGTGTAGCTCTTTTACTAGCGGAGGAGCCCGGCTTTCTTCCTCCCCGCCGCCGGCCTCTTCTCCCGACTTCGGGGGTCTTGTCCCCCTCTTCGGTTCTTCTGCCGGGCCACCGCGCCTTCTTGTAGCTCTTTTGCAGGCGGTGGCCCGGTCTTCTGTCGCCGCTGCCTTCCGTTCTTCTGTCGCCGCCTTCGGTTCTTCTGCCGGGCCACCGCGCCTTCTTGTAGCTCTTTTACAGGCGGTGGCCCGGTCTTCTGTCGCCGCTGTCGCTGTCGCCGTCGCCGCCTTCCGTTCTTCTTCTTCTTCTTCTTCTTCCCCAGGAGATGTTGACACGTCGCTCTCTCCGGCCGGAATGCCAGAGCCGCGCTGTGCGGTCACTTGTATAGTGACAATGGGGCGGTGTCACATGGTATATGTCACATGGGTTGGTCACATGGGTTGATGTCACATGGGGACTATGACATCGTAAGGGGGCGGGGTCACCATGTGACCAACCCATGTGACATATACCATGTGACACCGCCCCATTGTCACTATATAAGTGACCGCACAGCGCGGCTCTGGCATTCCGGCCCGAGAGAGCGACGTGTCAACATCTCCTGGGGAAGAAGAACAAGAACAAGAAGAAGAACGGAAGGCGGCGACGGCGACAGCGACAGCGGCGACAGGAGACCGGGCCACCGCCTGTAAAAGAGCTACAAGAAGGCGCGGTGGCCCGGCAGAAGAACCGAAGGCGGCGACAGAAGAACGGAAGGCAGCGGCGACAGAAGACCGGGCCACCGCCTGCAAAAGAGCTACAAGAAGGCGTGGTGGCCCGGCAGAAGAACCGAAGAGGGGGACAAGACCCCCGAAGTCGGGAGAAGAGGCCGGCGGCGGGGAGGAAGAAAGCCGGGCTCCTCCGCTAGTAAAAGAGCTACACGAAGATAGCGGAGGAGTCCGGCGAGAAGACCCCCGAAGACGGAAGACCCCCGGAGCTGTGCAATAAAATATTTTTTCTCTGTGTTGTGTTTTTTTTTGTACTTTATTTCACAGGTGAATGGGTAGGGGTACATTGTACCCCATACTCATTCACATAGGGTGGGGGGCCGGTATCCGGGGGCCCCCTTCTTAAAGGGGGCTCCCGGATTCCGATAAGCCCCCCGCCCGCAGACCCCGACAACCAACGGCCAGGGTTGTCGGGAAGAGGCCCTTGTCCTCATCAACATGGGGACAAGGTGCTTTGGGGTGGGGGGGCCGCGCGGCCCCCCCTTCCCCAAGGCACCCCCCCATGTTGAGGGCATGCGGCCTGGTACGGCTCAGGAGGGGGGGCGCGCTCGCTCGCCCCCCTTTCCTGGCCGGCCGGGTAGCGTGCTCGGACAAGGGTCTGTTGTGGACTTTGGGGGAACCCCCACGCCGATTTTTTTCGGCGTTGGGGTTCCCCTTTAAGTCCATTTCAGGCGGCGGAGCCCGCGACGTCTCCTTCGCGGGCCCCGCCTACCTGTACACGCGCTCGAAATGGGCGGATTTGCCTCCGCCTTACGTGGGCGAGTCCGTTCATTTCAAAAGTTGAGCGAACTGTTTGGCAAACAGTTCGCTGAAACAGTCCGCTCAAAAAGTGCCGTGTGTGGCCATGTCCGTCCATGCTAATTTTGAGCGGACTGTTTGCCGAAACTGTTTGACAAACAAAGTTGGGCGAACAGTCCGCCCGTGTGTACGCGGCCTTACGCAGTGACCTGCTGATGTCCTTGCGTTACCCACAAACTTCAATTTTAAGCGCTTGATCCACTTTCTAAATGTGAGTGTTTCTCATTTTCCTTTAATAAATTTTACGTTTATATGGATTCACACTATGTGGAGTATTTTCTTTTTTGGTCATGCTATTTTGAACACTTGTGGTACTATTGTCTGTGTCCTCACCTCAACATTGATGTCATGTGGAATCCCTCTTCTATCTGCACAATTTGTTTTCACCGTTTATTTAAAGACTGCTATGTTTAGGTTTCAAAACAACTTTTGTATGATGGCACATGGACTTTAGTTTTGATGTGAATTTCACATCTCATTTTCATTATTATTAGTTTTTGTGGCCATTGCACAGTGTACATTCGTTTGTATACATATGTATTTCCATGAGTGCAGAGGAGGAAGGGGGGGTACAGAAGAGCCGCTGGGCTGGGGGGTGCAGAGGAGGTGCAGGAGTGTGTGGGGGGGGGGGGGTTGAAGAGAAGACTCTGGACTAGAAAAGATTTGTTGGGGCAAATACCATGGATCAGGTGAGGGGGAGTGCAGAGGAGGCCCTGGTCTAGGAGGGGAGTGCAGAAGGAGGCTCTGTATTAGGGAGGGAGTAAACAGGAGGCCCTGGACTAGGGGATGCAAAGGAGGCCCTGGACTAGGAGGGGAGTCCACAGGAGGCCCTGTAGTGGGGGATGCAAAGGAGGCCCTGGACTAGGAGGGGAGTACACAGGAGGCCCTGGACTGGGGGGCTGGGGGGTTAAGAGGAGGCCCAGTAGTGGGGGATGGAAAGGAGACCCTGGACTAGGAGGGGAATACACCGGAGGACCTGGATTTGAAAAGTGGGATTGATGTGGTAAAGGACATGGATTCAGAGAGCAGGGTGCAATGGAGGCTCTGAACTTCAGGTGGGCTGTAGAGGAGGCCCTGGACTCGGAGTGAAGAGCAGAGGACTGGGATATGGTGATTGGCGTGGCAAAGGCCCCTGGATGGGGGGATACAAGGGACATACTGGACTAGGTGAGGGGGTGCCTGGAGGTCCCAGATTAGGAGAGGGGTGTCTGGAGGCCCTGGACTAGGGAAGCATGTGTCTAGAGTCCCTGGACTATGAGAGGGGGATCGTAGAGGCCCTCTGAAATAGGAAAGAGGGTACTCACCTCTTCGCCGGCTTTCGGGTCTTCAGGGAGTTCCGTTGGAGATCCGGTGACGTCACGGACATCGACGTCACCAGACTCCGACGAAGGGAAGGGAGGAGGAGTCCGGTGATGTCAAAGTTCTGATTGAAAGTAACGTGTGTGGGGAGGATCTATGCATGGTGTCACTCGCTGCTGCCCCACTCAACAAACACGATTGCCAGCTTTACATTCTGTGTTTTTATCATCTTTATGTGAGTAGTTTGTGTTTGAACATAAAAATGAAATCTTATAATTAAGCAGTGAGCACTTCGATCTTTTCTTTCTACCCATGACCTGGCGTCCTTGCTGAGATCTAAGGAGACGTGAGAGACGTTTATGGACCGTGTTAACCCTTTTGATACCCGCTTGCATGACCACCTGTTTGCACAGGGGTCCATGCCATAAGGTGAGAGTGATTAGTAAGACCGGAGGTGGAGGGATTGTCACCCTACTGTGGAAAAGAAAATGACTTACGTCAGTGCTACAGTTTGAATTTAAAACGGATTTGTGTGAACTGTGAAGTTAAGTCATGGATTGTGGAAATTAACTAGTGTCGGGTGATTGTATATAGTGTATACCACATTTACCACTGACTAATGCAGAGTTGCAATGCAAGGAGATCAGCTAAAAGTAGTTGGATCTGTATGTGCGTTATAATTAATCGAAATTAGAAAAATTGAAAAATTTTAATCAGTAACGGCGCTAAAAAATATATATTTCCTTAATTGTAGTAAGAAGCTTTTCTTCAAGCAGGTTGAATTTTTTTTCCCTGTCAAGTTAAGAACAAAGCTGGGAGCATCTCGGATATTGTTCCAGTGAAATGTATGACTTGTTCTCCTTCGTAAAGATTTATCCCATCGAACCATCTCACTATGTAGAGTTGCATCGTGAACTCATGCCATCAAACAAAGTGATTCTGCACTGCACATTGCAATCATTTTATTCTCCATCTTACAAAAAAACTTAGTGTTTTATTGTGTTTGAAATATGCTTTTTGTCGTGGAGAGTCAGGGCTTCTATAAGCCAATCCGTCTCACATGGCAGATATACATTGTAAAATAAAAAATACAACTTTATAAAGAAACAAGAGTCAATAAAATCTTCATGTGGGAAGAAAGCTCAATCTACTTGAACATTGGATGGTAGAATGTTCACCGCTGAGAATTATAGGGTATTCAGTATTATTTTTTGTGGCAAAAAAAGCACACTTAAAATATCAGCAAGAGCTTCAGAAAAGCAGATCTGTGTTAACCCCTTCCCTATGTGTGTATACAGCCTCACAGAAGCGGGCTTTTATCCATGGGGTGGCATATACACTATATTACCATATTACCATATGGCATATACACTATATTACTTTTTTCAACCTCGCCTACCATGTAACTATGTAACTATATACACTATATTCCCAAAAGTTATGGGGACGTCTGCCTTTACACGTACATAAACTTTAATGGCATCCCAGTCTTAGCCCTTGTACACACGGTTGGACATTCCGTGTGTGGGCTCCATCGGACTGTTTCCGTCGGAATATCCGACGGACCAAGTATTCCAGATTGGCTATAAAATTTTCCGACAACATGATCCGATCGGACTTCATCCGATCGTTTCTAGAGAATTCCGATCGGACAAAGTGCCACGCATGCTCAGATCAAATTCCTAGACCAAAGCTATTGGCTACTAGCCTGAACGTAGTCCCGTCGTAACGAAATAACGCCATCACGTTCTGAATGATTGGATTTTCCGACAACTTTGTCCGACCATGTGTATGCAACAGTTTCGGAACAAATCCGACGGATTTGGTTGTCGGAATGTCCGACCGTGTGAACAAGGGCTTAGTCTGTAGGGTTCATTACTGAGTTGGTCCACCCTTTGCAGCTATAACAGCTTCAACTCTTCTGGGAAGGCCGCCCACAAGGATTAGGAGTGTGTCTATGGGAATGTTTGACCATTCTTCCAGAAGAACATTTGTGAGGACAGGAACTGATAAAGCTGTTATAGCTGCAAAGGGTGGGCCAACTCAATATTGAACCCTACGGACTAAGATTGTGATGCCATTAAAGTTCATGTGCTTGTAAAGACAGGTGTCCCAATACTTTTGGTAATATAGTGTATATATGTAGTACAAATAGTAACAATGCATATGTTGTTTTTCTTGTTTTGTTTGTTACTCGTGGAGTGCGTCAATAATCGCCTACAGCAGAATGCTCCTGTTAGTTTTCAGGATTTATATTTACATTAACATAATCCATGTCTTTGTGTTTCTCTGTTTCCAAGCATTTTAGAATGAATTCTTGCACTGTTCTTCCTTTCCATAAATTATTTTTTATTAATTTGCTTAAAATGCGACTACTCCAAGAAGGGCCAATTTCCTAGCACAGTCCCTTCCTTGCATAGCCCTCTTCTCTTCAGGGAGTGTCTAATTACTGCCTGTGCTGGTCCAGCTCCCTCACCGCTACCCTCCCTACATAACTTTTTTTGGGCTGTTGAAGGAGTGAAGGGGGATACTGTAGAGCATCTACAGAATCTATTACATTTTTGCATTATGTGTTGTTTTTAAATGTTTGTTAAAAAATATACCTGTTTGAGGTGCGACTCATTAAAAAGTCCCGCGGGCTAATATTTTTGTTGTTTGGATACTGTAGAGCAGTCTTTCAAAACCAAGGTTCCGTAGAAGCCTTGGGTTCCTCCAGAGGTTGCTAGGGGCTCTTTGTGCAGTGGCAGACTTGTCTCCCACCTGCAATGACCACCAGGGCTGGACTGGGACAAAAATGTGGCCCTGGACTTCATCCAGACCGGCCCACTTTAATTTTGCAAACACACACAAAAACATTATATAAACTATACGCAATTGCGCAAAAAAATAAATTATTAATCACTTACTGTGGACAGTGACAATAAATTATTAATCAATTACCGTGACCAGTGAAAATAAATTATTAATCAGTTATCGTGACCAGTGACAATAAATTATTAATCAATTATCGTGACCAGTGACAATAAATTATTAATCAGTTATCGTGACCAGTGACAATAAATTATTAATCAGTTATCGTGACCAGTGACAATAAATTATTAATCAATTACCGTGGACAGTGACAATAAATTATTAATCAATTACCGTGACCAGTGACAATAAATTATTAATCAATTACTTTGGACAGTGACAATAAATTATTAATCAATTACCATGGTCAGTGGCAGTACATTTACCCCTACCCCCTCCCCCCGCTATGCTGCATATTAAAGCGGTAGTAAACCCGCTAATTTTTAATTTTTTTTTACCACCTGCAAAGCAAAAGGCATAATGAGCTAGTATGCACCGCATACTAGCTCATTATGAAATACTTACCTTAAAACGAGGCCCCGACATCTGGCCCGATCCACGCCGAGGGAGCTGGCATTTCTTCCAGGTATCGCGGCTCCGGCGCTGTGAGTGGCCGGAGCCGCAATATCGTCACTCCCGCGCATGCGCGTGGGAGATTTCATCCCGGCCGGGTCCGGCCACTGACCGCTGTGGTTGATTAAACCCCCACCTGATGGTGCTTGCATGGTTCTGGCACCAATGCCAACAGTGCTACTTGAGACAGAGCCAAGGGCATGAGACCAGTGGATCTCTTCCTCTTTTTTGTTAGTTAAATAACCTTTGACACTAATGACTATTTAATGAGCATTATTCCCACTGACCACCAATGTAATGGGCATTCTTCACTCCTACCACCAATGTAAGGAGCATTCTTCACACTGACCACCAATGTAAGGGGCATTCTTCACTCCTACCACCAATGTGAGAAGCATACTTCCCACTGATATAGGTATCATTCTTCACACTGGCCATCAATGTAATGGGCATTCTTCCCATTGATCACCAATGTAAGGATCATTCTTCACACAGACCTGTAAGGAACATTCTTCACACTTATAACTAATGTAAGGGACATTCTTCAGACTGACCACCAATATAAGTGGCATTCTTTTCACTGACCACTAATGTAAGGAACAATCTTTCCACTGAGCCTCATGTAAGGGAAATACCTCTTATTAACCACAACCACCAACATGGTGTGGCTTAGGTACCCCATCCATATGTCCTGAATATTATTGGAAGGATTCCTCCATGATAAACGTTGAGAAAGGTTGCTATAGAATGTCTCTTAAAAGGGTAAAGAAAGAGGCACCTTCTAAGTATGCAAAAAACAAGGAGAGAGGTGCCTCTGAGTGTAGATATTTAAAATTTTTAATGGTACATAACTTGCATTTGGGTGGAAAGTATAGGTATGTGGGTCCCAACAAGGGTAAGTCTTGGTGTGGACCGTCCTGCTATTCCCGGTTCTTCACACTCAGGCGCTGACTGGATAGAGCCCACCACTATAGAGGAAGAGAGGACTCAAAAAAATTGAGTCCCGCCACCAGAGCCGGCTCTTCCTCTATAGCGGTGGACTCTATCCAGTCAGCGTGAAGGACCGGGAATAGCAGGACTGTCCACACCAGGAATTACCCTTGTTGGGACACACATGCCTATACTTTCCACCCAAATGTGAGTTATTTACCTTATGTAACATTAAAAGTTTATGTATGTAGGACTTTATGTATACGATCTGATAGCCTTACTGGACATTATAGCCTAATATATTATACGTAGCGTGTCCTCAGCACTAGAGGAGACACAGAGTAATCTAGTTTTCCTTTTTGTCTAGAGTGTCTCTTCCTCTGATGGTAGAGAGGATTTTGGAGACCCCTTTAATACCGATTTAGTCCATATAATTTGGGGTAGCACCTTGATCCCTATATTTTCTCTATAAAAACATTAAAAGTTTTAAACGTCTACACTCAGAGGCACCTCTTTCCTTGCTTTTTGCAGTACCTTTGGAACTGTATATTGGCAGCCCTGAGTGTTCTGGACTCCTTATTCTCTATATGTCATTGACCACCTATATGGACTAATATAGACTGTATAATCCCATGACAGACTGTATTGCTATTGAGACACTTATGATTTAGGTTTTTGGGCCTTTATTTGTGTTTGCCCTCTAAGTATGAACTGTAGAAACTTTATGGTACAATAAATATAAACACTCACATTGAGGTTACAAATGATCAGCTTGAGGAAAATCCTGCAGGATGCTGATCGTTTTTAACCTCAATGTGAGTGTTTTAATTTATTGTACCACAAAGTTTCTACAGTTCATACTTATGCCCGCGTACACACGATCGAATCGTCCGGCGGACTTGGTCCGGCAAACAATCCACCAGACTTTCTATCGAATGGACTTGGCCACACACGGACACTCTGAAAGTCCGGCGATTTCTAACGCGATGATGTACAGCACGTACAACGGGACTAGAAAAAAGAAGTTCAATAGCCAGTATCCAATAGCTTCCTTCTCGTACTTGCTTCTGAGCATGCGTCATTCTTAGTCCACCGGACTAGCACACTGATGAACGGATTGTCCGCTGAAAGCCAAGTCCGGCGGACAAATTTTGAGTCAAAACTACTTTCTAAGTCTGCCGGACTTTACGATGAAAAAGTCCGCTGGGGCCCACACACCATCGAATTGTCCGGCGTAATGTGGTCTGGCGGACCAAGTCCGCCGGACAATTCGATCGCGTGTACGCGGCATTAGAAGGCGCCTCTTTCTTTAACCTTTTTCTACATGTTTTGGAGCGTGCTTCTGCTATCCTAAAGAGGCCTTCCCTGAGTTATGGAATGTTGCTTCTTCACCCCGAATATCACCATCCACACCCATTACAATAACACAGATTCTTGTTCTCTGGCTTCATTTGAACTACATTTTGTGCCAAAACCCCCTTCATTTCCATAAAATGTCTCTTGACTGGCAGCTCTAAGCCCTTGTACACACAATTGGAGATTCCGACGGAATGTGTCCGATCGGAGCGTTTTGTCGGATATTCCAACTGTGTGTGGTCTCCATCGGACTGTTTCCGTCGGAATATCCGCCGACCAAATTTTCCAACTTGCCGGAAATATTTTCCGACAAAATGCTCCGATCGGACATACTCCGATTATGTGTAGAGAATTCCGATCGGACAAAGTGCCACGCATGCTCAGATCAAATTCCTACATCAAAGCTATTGGCTACTAGCTTCTGAACGATCGGATTTTCCGACAACTTCGTCCGACCGTGTGTATGCAACAGTTTCGGACAAAATCTGTCAGACAAAATCCGACGGATTTGGTTGTCGGAATCTCCGACCGTGTGTACAAGGGCTAAGCCTGCTGGGGCTGCTGACATCACATCCAAGATGGTGGCACCCAACAGTGGTCTCACAATTCTTTGGACCACCACAAAAGGGAGGATTTTCTAGGTATTGTAACTAACATACCTTAAAAAAAAAATTAAAGGCACATATACGTTTATGGAAAGATTGTTGCTTAAATTAATCATCTGGCAACAGGGTCTCTTTAAAAAAAATCAAAAAAAAATCAGGTCCCTTTTTCCTTAGCAATCTGTTTATTGTGTGTCCCCAGTGTGAGCATCTTATGGACAATGAGACGCTGAATGAACTGCCTGCATTATCTGGTGAACGGTCTACACCGAGCCTCATCACTTCTACGTTGACCTACAGGCAGATGTTTTTGACTCATTACAGAGGCTCTTGTAATGTGCTTTCCCCGCAGGTGCCTGTAGAACATTGTGTTTAGTCTGTAGAACTCTTCTTTCATTAAGAGCAACCTCCCGGAATTCCATTGCGAGATTAATTGAATACGCAAACGGGAGTCCGGCACAATGCATCAGCAACAATAATTACACAAGAGAGGGACTGTGAAAACAGAAAATATATATTATAAATGGATTGCTTTTGGCTTAAAGGCACACCGGTAAGAAAACATATGAAAATGTATCAAAGTTTATTATGCACTGCATTACTAAATCTGAACAACAGGCAAATGGCTAAATACGCAGATGAAATGCACCTAGATGAGCTGTTTAAACTGCCGGAGGATTCTTATTTTTTTCTTATGTGATTCATGGAGCTCTGGTGGGCAAAACAGCCAAATATATGGTACCACATTCTCTGTTGGCAGGCCATACCTTATGAAATTTGCTTTACTTCAACCACTGGTTGAAAAAAAAGAAAATGGCTTGATTCCCCTATTAACACAGTTATGCTGCGTACACGCGGTCAGACTTTCCGATGGGAAATGTTCGATGTGAGCTTGTTGTCGGAAAGTCCATCTTAGCCCTTGTACACACGGTCGGAGAATCCGTCGGAATGTGTCCAATCGGACCGCGTCGTTGGATAATTCCGACTGTGTGTGGTATGCATCGGACTGATTCCGTCCGAATATCCGTCGGACCCAATTTTCCAACATGTTGGAAATATTTCCCGACCAGCTGGTTCGATCGGACATACTCCGATCATGTGTAGAGAATTTTGATCGGACCAAGTGCCACGCATGCTCAGATCAAATTCCTACATCAAAGCTATTGGCTACTAGCCTGAATGTAGTCCCATCGTAACAAAATTACGTCATCACGTTCTGAAAGATCGGATTTTTTGACAACTTTGTCCGATCGTGTGTATGCAACAGTTTCGGACAAGATCCGACGGACAAAATCCGACTGAGAAAATCCGACGGATTTGGTTGGCAAAATCTCCGACCGTGTGTACAGGGGCTAACATTTGCTGTCAGAATTTCCAGCCACAAATGTTTGGGAGCTGGTTCTCAAATTTTCCGACAACTTCACTTGTCAGAAAGTCCGATTGTGTGTAAGTCCGTCGCACAAAAGCTTGCGCATGCTCAGAATCAAGCAGAAGGAGCCGGACTGGCTATTGAACTTCCTTTTTTTTCTCGGCTCGTTGTATGTCTTGTACGTCAAGGCGTTCTTGATGTTTGGAATTTCCGACAACATTTGTGTGACAGTGGGTATGCAAGACAAGTTTGAGCCAACATCCTTAGGAAAAAAATCCACGGTTTTGTTGTCAGAATGTCCGATCGTGTGTATGCGGCATTAGTGTTGATGGTGGAATCCCTCCCACTGCGCTATTGTATTCTGAAGTGGGGAGTTTCCCAGCCATCAGAATACAATGATCACTGCTGGCGGCTATAGCTAATTGCAGGGATTTTAACAAACTTTGTAGCAGATTCCTACCTTGTATTACTGTAAAGAGATAGTTCTTTGTTTTACCAGAATTATGCAGACTGATTCTGAATGGGACAGTCTGATTCATTATAAACACCTGGTCCACTTTCAGTGTTCTGAAGAGGAAGGTTGCAGTGTCTCCATCCCAAGTAGTTAGTAGCATGTTTTTCTCACCTCTCCTCTTTAATATTTTGTTACTTATATTTTTTTTTTTTGGGTGGGGGTACCTAGTTTTAACAGGTACCCACTTCAACCCAGATCACCTAGTAAGCAAAAGTTCACTCCCACACCTCCCTGTGCCCGCAGCCTTCTGGGACACATCACCGGTCCCAGAAGACTGCAGAGCCATTCACAAAGCGCTGGGTGGCTTAGCATCCAGCTAAGTTTCCTTAGTTAAGATGCCGGCGCTAGGGATCCTAAGCCCATTGAAGAATCAGATACCGTTTTTGTTTTATCCAGCTGTTTTTACTGAGTACAACTTGTTCCAAGTGAAAGATATAACACCAACATGTCATAAAAAAATAAAAATTAAAAACAGAATCACTGAGTTGGAAAAAGGATCACCCCCTCCTAAAAATGACTTGTAAACTCAATGAGAGTGCCTAGAAGCACAGTGATGTCTATTAGCCCTCGTACACACGGTCAGAGATTCCAACAACCAAATCCGTTGGATTTTGTCCGACGGATTTTGTCCGAAACTGTTGTATACACACGGTCGGACAAAGTTGTCGGAAAATCCGACGTGATGACGTTATTTTGTTACGACGGGACTACGTTCAGGCTAGTAGCCAATAGCTTTGGTGTAGGAATTTGATCTGAGCATGCGTGGCACTTTGTCCGATCGGAATTCTCTACACATGATGGGAGTATGTCCAATCGGAGCATTTTGTCTGAAAATTTTACCGACATGTTGGAAAACTTGGTCCGTCAGACATTCCGACGGAAACAGTCCGATGCAGACCACACACAGTCGTAATATCCGACAAAACAGTCCGATCGGACACAATCCGTCGGAATCTCCGACCGTGTGTACAAGGGTTTAGAAGTGGAAGGTATTTGGTACAACAGAGACCCTCCTTGGATCAGGACGTCAGTCCTAACTGGATGAAAGAGCCAGGAGGAAACTGGTCAGAGAGGCTATCAAGAGGCCTACAGCAATTCTGAAGCAGTTGCAGGAATTTATGACAAAGAGTGGTCATTGTGTGCACAACAAAAATCACAAATTCTCCACAAATGTGGCTTGTATTGGAGAGTTGCGAGAACAAACCCACTTATCAAGAAAGGCCACCTGCAGTCATGGCTGAGCTTTGCCAAAACGCACCTTGAAGATTCTGAGGCCACATGGAAAAAGGTATTATGGTCAGATGAGACTAAAATTTAATTAATTGGCCTCAACACCAAACGATATGTCTGGCGGAAATCCAATACAGCCCACCATTAAAATAGCACCATTCCTACAGTAAAGCATTGAGGTGGAATTATCGTGTTATCGGGGGTGGTAATACCCTGTTATGGGGACGTTTCTCTGCAGCAGGTACTTGTCAGGATAGAAGGAATAATGAATTGGCAAAATACCGTCAAATTTTTGAGGAAAATCTGCTGCCTCTGCCAGAAAGTTGTCAATGGGAAGAAAGTTTACCTTCCAACACGACAAAGACCCAAAGCACACAGCAACAGTGACTACACGCTTGAAAGAAGCCTCCCGGTGCATGCGCGGGAGTGACGACATTGCAGCTCCAGCCACTCATAGCGCTGGAGCCACGATACCCAGAAGACACGCCGAGGCAACATGTCAGCTACCTCGGCGTGGACCAGGTGAGATACAGACACCTCGTTCTAAGGTGACTATTTCATAATGAGCTAGTATGCGGCATACTAGCTCATAATGCCTTTTACCTTACAGGTGTAGAAAAAAAAGTGTCAGCGGGTTTACTACCGCTTTAAACTCAGGTTCACACTGTGGGCAGGTTTGAAATCGTGCGATTTCAAACCGGCATTTTAGTCCGCCTTCAGGGGGCGATTTGACAGACATCAGTGCGGGTTCATGCACAGATGTCTATTGAAATGGCCCCAGATGTTGCCAAAAGTAGTGCATGGCGCCGCAAAGTCGGGGTCGCACCAATTCGGGCGGTGTCATTGCAATAGGCTCCACGATATGGAATACGATTTGACCTGTTAAATCACATGCTAAATCAGCCCAATGTGAACATTGGCTGAAAGAGAAAAAGGTGAATGTCCTTGCATGGCCTAGTCAGAGCCCAGACTTAAACCCCATTGAAAATCCGCAGTCCACAAACGGTCACCATCAAATGTAACTGAACTTGAGCAGTTCTGCAAAGAAGAGTGGGCAAATATTGCAAAGTCTAGATGTGCAAAGTTAGTAGAGATATCCCAACAGACTAAAGGCTGGAATTAAAGCATAAGGTGGTGAACAGTGGTGCTCTAAAGTCATGGAGATGAGAGGAGGTATTTCTCTAATATACTCGGCCTTAGCGGAGTCCGCTGAGAAAACTTCTGATATGCTGGGATGAGAACGGGATCTGGACACTTGGCATCTTTGTTTAAGCGTTCCTTTAAGGGCAAATATAATACTGTATATCTCTGATAGAAGCCAACCTGAAAGTCATTTCCCATTGGTTCATGGTACACAATCGCCTTGAAAACATATATCCTGCTGTTTCCCCTTTATGCTTTAGACAGTGTGGGCATACGAGTTCCCTGCTGCACATTTTTTGGCAGTGCCCCAGAATCAGAGGGTTCTGGAATTAAATATTTCATTTAATCCACAAGATCACTGGAGTTTAGGTGCCCCAGGACCCCAGGACAGCTCTTCTCAATCAACGAATAATCTTAAAAATCTAAATTCACTTAAAATTTGATAAGGTAATTCTACTCTGGGCTAAAACTACGATTGCTCCGGCCTGGAAGAGCCCTTCCATATCATTTATAATGGCAAAGTGGAAAATTTCTTGGATGATGTCACAAGAGAAGACGACCAGCATTCTTCAGAACTCTGTTGAGAAATTTGAGCTGACCTAGGGTTGCCGCCTGTACGGTTTTCTCCCGGACGGTCCGGTTTTTGAATGATGTGTTTGGATTTACTTCTGCCACAGACCCGGACACATCATTCACATGGACTGCACTGCGAGTGACAAGTCTCTCCTCTCCCTGACAGCAGCTTGGTTCACCAGAGCAGAGTGTCAGTGTATCAAAGCTCCTCCCCTCCTCCTCTTTCTCCGTTCTGTATACACACAAGGAGGGGGGGAGCAGGACGCACTGATATCTGGTCTGTAGGAAGTTTTTATTATGCTCTGTAGATGGAGGAGGGAGGGGGAGAGAGTGGCTGGAAAGGAGGACAAGGTAGAAAATATGTGGAGTGATTGAGGGGTTAGGAGGATATGTGCTGGGGGGGGGGTAAGGGGGAAGATATGCCTCTTCCTTCCCAAAGCACCCCCCAGCACATATCCTTCCCCTTACCCCTCCCCCTTGCACTGACCCTCGTCTCTCACAAAGCGCCCCTCTCAGTACATATCTGACCCCCCTAAGCGCCCCCAGCACATATGAGTACAGGCTGAAAATGATGGGCACAGAGGCTGTATGATTGGCACAGAGCCTGTGTATGATGGGCACAGTGGCTGTATGATGGGCACAGAGGCTGCATATGATTGGCACAGAGGCTGCATATGATGGGCAGAGAGGCTGCATATCATGGGCACAGTGGCTGTATGATTGGTGCAGAGGCTGCGTATGATGGGCATAGTGGCTGTATGATGGGCACAGAGGCTGTATGGTGCGCACAGGCTGCATATGATGGGCACAGAGGCAGCACATGATGGGCACAGAGGGTGCATATGATGGGCATAGGCTTCTTAGCATGGGCATAGGCTGCATATGATTGGCACAGAGGTTGCATATGATGGGCACAGTGGCTGCATACGATGGGCACAGAGGCTGCATTTTATGCACATAGAGGCTGCATTTGATGGGGCACAGTGGTTGCATTTTATGGGGCACAGTGAGGCTGCAATTGATGTTTTTTTTCAGAAATTTTCAGTTTGTCCCCCCCCCCCCAAAAAAAAATTGAGCACCATCCACCACTGCCCGGTGGCCCCGCCCTCCTCTGACGCACAGGGACTTCCCTATGGCTTTCCCCGTGTTGTCAGAGGGGGGCGTGGTCACCTGTTTACGTAAACGGGTGACCCCACCCCCCTCTGGTGAGTGGGGTTGCAAAAAGGGAGCACCACCCTAAAGGAAGCACTTTTTTTTATTGAATTACTAAAGGAAGCACCTTTTCATCAAATTACTATTGAAAGCACTCAAGCACTTTTTAGTGTGTTATATATTGCGGTCTATGTTATTGTATCATATATTGTCACAAGGTGTTATATGTTAGAGCACTTTATATGTTTAAGTACTTTATGTCAAGCACTTTATTCCGCTAGCACTGTTTACACTTTGTTACTTATCTTTAAGGTTCTAGCACCTTTGCAACAGCAGCTGTGGCCTTTTTCTATTGAGCCACATTTTATTCCATTTTAAGCGCAAGTTCTAGTTTAAGTTTAAACCTGTCAAGTTGGCTGTATAGGGCCCATTTTTCTAATAGGAGCCCTGCCTGAACATAGTGGGAACGCACGTTCCCACTCGTGTCTTTTTGCACTTTTATAAAGTGTTAACGAATGTCGTGCCTGGGGCTACCCTACTTGTGAGAAACACCCTAAAGTAGCTCTAGAACCTTTTCATGGAGCGTTGGGCGTTTTTTCATTGAGCACTTTGGTGCAGTTGTAGTGCATTTTGTCGTGGGACAACCACTCGTATGCTACTCCTGCTTGGGGTGCCATTAACAATTAATCGCACCACAAACGCGACCCGTGATCGCTGCGCTTTTGTAGCGTGTTTCCGAACGTGTGGCAAAACACCAATTTTTATGTGTTTTGCAGCGCCTTTAGGAAAACGCACAGGGGGGAATTCAGCCACAATCAGGACTGTTCCACCAATATAGGAACAATTTGAAGCATTTGATAGACCAGGGATCCTCAAACTACGGCCCTCCAGCTTTTGCAAAACTACACATCCCATGAGTAGGGTTGCCACCTGTTCGGGATTCACCCGGACAGTTCGGGTTTTGAATCATGTGTTCGGGTTTCAGGCTGACTGAAACCCGGACACAATATTCATATTGGGCTGTGGCTCACCAAGTAACCAAGATAGTCACACTGCAAGCGGCTGTCTGGCGGCAGGACGATGCTGAGAGCAAGAGCAATTTGGCCACACCCACTGTTCGCTGCGGTACGCTATGTGCACCACATTACTACTCTACTTGGGGCACCAAACGGTGTCCCAGGCCACTAAATTGTTTGGGTTTGGCTTGAAGAAAAGGTGGCAACCCTACCCCTGAGGCATTGTAAGACTCTGACGTTCACAGACATGACTAGGCATGATGGGAATTGTAGTTCCTGAACAACTGGAGGGCCGTAGTTTGAAGATCCATGTGATAGACCAGTGATGGCGAACCTTGGCACCCCAGATGTTTTGGAACTACATTTCCCATGATGCTCAGCTACACTGCAGAGTACGTGCGTATCATGGGAAACGTAGTTCCAGAACATCTGGGGTGCCAAGGTTCTCCATCACTGTAAGAGACCGTGCAGCAGATCCAGCAGTTGTATTGCATGCTTATGTTATGCTACATTATTGCTGATCTTTCAGTGCGTTTCGCTCGTTTTGCCTCATCTAACAAATCCCAATTATCATTTTCCAATCTTTAAAAAAAATATAAAAATGCTTACAAGTGACTTCCTTCCACCTAATCCATTATAGTTGATAGTAAACTAATCAGCGCCGTGCCTGCTCACTGAATATTTGGCTTAGGTTGGGAACAAGGTTTTTGGCTAATGAAATCTGATTATTGCAAGTTAAGCTGTGCATTGGCACAGAGCGGAGGGGCCATGGATTTTCCTGTCTTTGGTTTCCGCTTAGGTTGCAGACTATAGAACAGGGATCTTTTTCACAATCAAATTTGGAGCTGTCAAAACCATAATAAAAAAAGAAAAAAAAGAAATGCAGCTAATTCCGTTCCTTGCAATGCAAGAGCATCTAACGTGCAAATCTCCAACGACACCCAACAAACAGACGGATTCATTAAAACTGTATTTAACCACTTGCCGACTGGCTCGCGCCGATATATGTCGGCAAAGTGGCACGTGCGTGCAAAATCCCATATGGGTACGTCGGCCCTTTAAGAGCCGCCAGAGGGCGCCGGCCCCCGGAGGCACGTGTGCTACGCTGCGCGACGAGGGACTCGCTTAGGTCCCTTGTGACGTCACCGCCCGGGGCATGAGGCTTCCCCTTAAAATCCATACCAGATGCCGTTTAAAAAAAATAATAATTGATGTGGAGTTTCCCCTAAAGATTCATACCAGACACAGTGACTGGTATTGTCGGGGATAAAATTCGGATCCCTGTTCATTGAAGTCAGATGCATGTCGGATCCAAAGTGTCATGGCGTAACAGTGTGAACCCAGCCGAGTTTAAAAACGCTGGAGGAGAAAAAAGCAAAAATTCTCTATGGAGACGGTTCACATCTCCACTCCATGTCGCCTGAAGCTCAAACAAGTTCTGGAGCTTTTTTTAGTGCTCAAATCGGACAGATTTGGGCATTTTTGGCCCTTTTTATTCTCATAGAAATGAATGGAAACGCGCCATTCACATGTTTTTGTGCATATTCACACTATTTTCTGCTCAAATTAAAAATGTTAAAAATAAAATAGTAATAATATATGGATAAATAAATGAAAATAAATACACAAATAACTAAAAATCTTCATAATTAAGTAAAATAAATTAATAATATGTAATAATACATTAATAAATAATAATTAACCTCTAACTTTTAAAAAATATTAAATACATTATTATTATTAATAACACCCAAACTCAAACACAAACATACATTATTATTATTATTATTATTATTATTATTAATAATAATAATAATAATAATAATAATTTATTTTGTGTTAGGGTTAGGCTGTTTAGTTATGTATTATTATATAAGGGGTAAGGGTTAAACTTAAGGGTTAATTAACTTTATAAAAAAATATTAAATACATTATTATTATTATTATTATTAATAATAATAACACTATAACAATAAATGCTCAAACTCAAACATACATTATTATTATTATTATTAATAATAATAATAATAATAATAATAATAATTTATTTTGTGTTAGGGTTAGGCTGTTTAGTTATGTATTATTATATAAGGGGTAAGGGTTAAAGTTAAGGGTTAATTATTTATTTATTGTTACTTAGTATTTATTTATTGAATTTGTTTATTTTTTATTTATGATTTGTATTTATTTGTGTATTTATTTTACATGCACTTATTCATTTATTATTATGCATATAATAATAAATAAAAATAAATAAATAATTAAATAAAATAATAATACATAACCCTAACCCAAACTCCTAATCCAAACCCCAACCGAAAATGAACTTGAACCCCTTACCCTAACAAAAAAACATTATAATAAATGAATAATAATAAAAGAAGAAATAAAAGCTAATGAAAAAGCTAAAAAAATCTGAAATACCTAGCAACAAATGATGTAACAGATAATAGTTTTCTCTATTGGCTAATAAAAAAGAACGGAAAAGCCAAAGAAAGCTGCATACAAACGCGCAATTTGGCGCAAAAATGTGCCAAAAACACGTGAAAAAAATGCTCTAAGGTGCTTCGCTCAGGTGTGAATGCAGCCTTAAGGCACGGGGCACACTGGACACCCAGCATATAGCACAATGGCAGCAAAGGTGTCCAGTGTGTCCCCTCACCAATATTACATCGTTAACAAATGGCCCCTGCCCACACCTATAACTGGTCTTCAAAGCAAGGAGCACATGGTAGGGCAACACATGCAAAACAAAACCTGAGAACTTCCCAGCTCAACTCACCAACCAGTCCGCTACCAACCAAATTCTGCTGTCAGAATGCGTTAAAAACAGGGATTTAGTTAGCACACATTTGTACTGCCAGCTTCCCTCCTCTCTTCTCAGGAGCAGAGAAGGGACGGTAAATATTTCATTAACTGGATTTTGTCTGAATGAGCACAGTGATCTGTACTGATTGCTCCTGTCTTCATTCTTGACTGAAGCATAGTAAACTATGTTTACTGCAGGCTGCAGAGAAAGGGACTGGTGAATCTCTGTCTTCAGTTTCTTTCCCTGTCTCAAAGGAGAGACATCAGAGGGTCTCCCTTGATATTTCATCCAAGCCCCATTAAGAGGGTCCTAAAAAATGGTGAAGAAATTAATAAAAAATAATATTGTAAAAAAGTTATAAAAAATAACATTGTAAAAAATAAATAAAAACAAAACAAAAAAACGACTGACACCGTCCACTGCCCTACCGACACCAAACTTTGCCCTACTGAAGCTGTCCACTGCCCTACCGACACCAATCTTTGCCCTACTGATGCCGTCCACTGCTCTGCTGTGTGTTTGAGCTCTGGGGTGCACAGCCTAATGCAATTGGCTGAGCACCCCAAGGAATATCATATATGATGATATTCTTGATGATAGGAGACACCAGGGGATGGGTATAACATCCCCCTGGGAGCAGAGGAGGCGACTAAGTGTCAGCAAGATGGGGCAACCCAAAAGCCACGTGTGGAAAAAGATGCCCATCCCCTGTCCTATCATCAAGAATATCATCATATATGCCTTACTACAATTCTACTTCTTTACCCATAGGTAAGAGTTTTAGGACCAGAGTTTCTGCTCCCTCTCTTCCTGATGTAATTAATCACTATTAATTACTACCTTATTACCCTTTATAGGTATTCTCTGTTCAGCTCCTCCTGATGAGTGGACAAACTTCCACGAAACGCGTCGAGCATTTATACTTGATGTCATGTCACAGCTATCATGTGTATATCAGGCGTTTCGATTGTTTGAGTCATCAATTTTATTTAATATAATTTTGATTGGTTATATCTATGTTGGGTGTCCTGCTGATGCTACTATTATTACTCATGTGTTACAGTGTTTAATATGCTACTAATTTTACTATGATGAGATAGACCAATCATGTTTTATCCGCTCTGTACCATATTTATTGTTCTAATATGTGTATCATTTATTGTATTGTGCATCTATTGGTTATCAAATAAATATTAATTATACTTCTATATTTGATTACTCATTCTACCTTATGCCGCGTACACACGGTCGAACTGTATGGTGTACTTAGTCCGTCGAAACACATTTCAGCGGACAGTCCGCTCGTGTGTGGGCTTCAGCGGACTTTTTCAGCCTGCAGTCTGGCGTACTAAGAATTTCGGATTTTTCGAAATTCTGTCCGTCGTACTTTGGTTTCAGCGGACAATCCGCTCGTCAGTATGCTAGTTCGACGGACTAAGAATGGTGCATGCCCAGAAAGGATTTACACGGCGGAAGGGTGCTTTGCTGTGTCTTGGACTTCCTATTTCTAGTCCCGTCGTACGTGCTGTACACGTCATCGCGCAAGCTTTCGATGGACTGTTTGTGCATCCGTGTGTGGTCAAGTCCGTTCAGTCGAAAGTACGACGGACTGTCCGTCGGATTGTATGACGAACTAAGTACGCCATACAGTCCGCCCGTGTGTACGCGGCATTAGTCTTGTGTTTCACAAAAAGTCCCAATGCCCCGCCTGCCCCCATTCCCCTTTCCTTTCAGTTACCTCATTGGTGCCACCTCACTGGTGCCCATCAGTGCCGCCTTAACAGTGCCCATCAGTGAAGGAGAAAACTTAGTTATTTACAAAGTTTTGTAACAGAAACAATTTTTTTTTCTTTTATTCAACATTTTTGGTCTTTTTTTATTATTTAAAAGAAAATTAAAAATACCACCAAAAGAAAGCTCTATTTGTGGGAACAAAATGATAAAAATGTCATTTGGGTACAATGTAGCATGACCGCGCAATTGTCATTCAAAGTGCGACAGCGCCGAAAGCTGAAAATTGGTCTGGGCAGGAAGGTGTATAAGTGCCCGATATTGAAGTGGTTAACCTTGTTCAACATGAAAGTTAAAGCAAAAGAGTGATTTGTAAATTTTGTTATATGTTTGCCGAGTATTTCCACTCTCTGACACGGTCAAAAAGGAAAAGCTTTTCTGGCTATTAATCTGACATCTACGTGATATGACAGGCTGTCAGTCGCCCTGCCCTGCTTCTGTGGAACTTGACCAATCTTTATGCGTTTTAAATAAAAACCTGACAAGTTTTGACGACCTTCAAATCGCTACAGAAAACTCTTTCAATTGATTTCATGTTCCCGTGTGCTCCTTAACCCCTTGTCTGCGGCGGGAGGTCTCCACCAGAGCTGAGGTCAGCCAGACCTATGAAGTGCAAAAACGGCAGAGGAATTTCAAATATTATAATTAGTAACCAACGTTGGTGCCAGAGTTAGACAGCATTAGGGGTTTGAGACGCTCTGTAAAGAAAAAAAAAAGAAAAAATACTATAACAGGTTTGTTAGTGGTGAAAAAGGTGAGCAGATGCTATTTTCCCAAGTAAAGCTGCCCTCTGTATCTTATTTGAGACTATATATAGTACAAATAAAGGGTTGGCTCACCCCAAAGTGACATCTTAGCTGTAGGTAGAGTTAAATGGACTGAATCACTTGCTGGCTTCTAACGCCGTGTACACACGGCCAGACTTTTCGCCGGACTGAACTCCAAAGGACTTTTCGACGGAGTTCCGACAGAGTTCCGCCGGACTTGTCTACACACAATCACACCAAAGTCCAATGTATTCGACCATGATGACGTACGACCGGACTAGAGTAAGGAAGTTCATAGCCAGTAGCCAATAGCTGCTCTAGCGTCTGTTTTCGTCCGTCGGACTAGCATACAGACAAACTGATTTTTCGACCAGAGTCGGAAAGATCTGAAACATGTTCTAAATCTAAAGTCTGTCTGATTTTTCAACAGCAAAGGTCTGATGAAGCCCACACACGGTCGAATTGTCCGACGGATTCGTTCCGTCGGACCTTTGCTATCGAAAAGTCCAGCCGTTTGTACGTGGTATTAGACATTGTGTGGCCAAGAGTTTGGACACTACTGACCTTAAACCTTTATAGGCTTACTAATGCTGGATAAGAAGAATTGGCCCTCAATCAGTGCTCTAGGTAACTGCAAAAATGTTCAGTAGGGTGTGTAATGGAAATTTGTAAGTTCTGTATATAATTGTATTCTATTTTGTATGTATTGCACTCTACCCTCACTGTGCATACGGCACTAATAACGTTTTCAGTACATGTTTTGCATTCTTTCGAGTCCTGATTAGAATTAGCCTGCCTATGTAACGCCCTTTGTTACCATAAACGTACAATTGTAATATTAATGTGATACCTACGTAATCATGTGTATAAAAGCCTTCAAATGCTTCATAATAAAGGAGAACAGTTATTTGGAAAGATGCTGAGCGTATCTTTTGTGTCTGTTCCCTACTGTAGTAGTTATTGTTAATTTGGAACCATTAATCAATATGAGGATAGGAGTTGCCTATCTATAAAATATCTTTTTCAGGTGGGAGTCAGGATTCTGTGCAGGCCACTAAGGTTCCTCCACAACAAACTCATCAATCTGCCTTTATGAAGCCTACATCACTAAGGATATCTAGGTATAAGATTGGCTTCTTAGATATTATACGACAAAAAGTCTGAACGCACCTGACCTTACACCTTTATAGGCTTACCAATGCCGGATAAGAAGACTTGATTTGTCTTTATGAAGCCAACAGCACTAAGCTTATCTAGGTGTGAGGCTGACTTCTTTGGAATTACATGGCAAAAAGTTCACACACACCTGACCTTACACCTTTATAGACTTACTGATGTTGGATAAAAAGACTTGACTCGTTGTCAGTGTTCTAGCTAATTGCAAAGATGTTTAGTAGGGTTGAAGTCAGTTTTCTGTGTGGGTCACTAAGGTTCCTCCCCATCAAACTCATCAATCTGCCTTTATGAAGCCTACATCACTAAGCATATCTAGGTATAAGATTGGCTTCTTATATATTATACGACAAAAAGTTTGAACACACCTGACCTTACACCTTTATGGGCTTACCAATGCTGGATAAGAAGACTTGATTTGTAATCGGCGCTCTACCTAATTGCAAAGATGTTTCAGTAGGGTTGAAGTCAGGGTTCTGTGTAGGTCATTAAGGTTCTTCTACATCAAACTCATCAAACTGTCTTATTGGAGCTACATCACTAAGCCTATCTAGGTGTAAGGCTCTTCTTTGATATTACATGGCAAAAGTTTGCACACACCTGATCTTACACTTTTATAGGGTTACTGATGTTGGATGAGAATACATGACTCATAATCGGTGCTCTAGTTAATTGCAAAGATGTTCAATAGGGTTGAAGTCAGAATTCTGTCTAGGCCATTAAGGTTCCTTAACATCAAAGTCATCAAACTGTCTTTATGAAGCCTACATCAGCAAGCGGTGAGGATTTGGAACTCCTTTTCACAAGCAGTGGTATCAGCAGGCAGTGTCTCTAGTTTCAAAAACACTTTAGATGGGCAGCTTAATGATCGGAACATGCAGGGATATGAGATTTAATATTGACATAAACTCTCTCACACACACACGCACACACACACACACACACACACACACACACACACACACACACACACACACACACACACACCATAGGAGGAACTGGATGGACTAGTTAGAATCTTTATTTGTCCTCAAAAACTTATAAGGACGCCTTGGCTGGCCAGCCCTCGCCCCGGGACACCCCTGGAAGTTCCCCAGAGGCAGATGACACAGTTCCCTTGGAGGATGAGGACGGATTGTCAGCAGCATGGCGCGCAGTGAGTACCCCTAGAGATAATAACATGCTTGAGACACAGATCATCATCTCTAATGCATCTGAAGGAGAGCCTACACTGAGGGACATATTTACTGCTGTTACATCTTGTAATCAGTCCATTGCTGCTCTCTCAGAGGTTATCAAGGGGGTTAAAGCTGAAATCACTTTGTTCGCCATGATATGCAAAAACTCAGAGAGAGGACATCTGCCCTGGAAGGCAGGCTGAGTACAGTAGAGGATGATCTGGTGCCCATGCAAAGGGACCTAAAATATAATTGCCATCTTACTGAACAACACGCTATGCGACTTGATGAGATGGAAAATCGCATGAGATGAAATAATGTACGCGCCTTGGGAATTCCAGAAAGCGTAGAGGGTAAAAACCCGGTTGACTATCTTTATTTGACCTCAGTGACTATGAACCTATGTAACTGTTGGAATTGAACATGATACATCTAAAGTTTCTACATATCTGTTGGTACAACCAAGTCACCAAACACAATCTGCATAGCAGAACGAGTTCTATTCAGCCCACCTGGTGTGCACGAAGCTTCAAAGAGATTTAGGACAATGAGGGCTCCGGTCTGTCTGTAAGGACAAAAGGGACCTAATGAATCACAAGATGTGAACCCAGTCGGAGCAGTTGCAATTCAGGGGGCAAACACTGCCCCTCAGAGGCCAATTATGGCAGGACTGTCAGAGATATTTAGCCTGGGGGAGGAGACGCCCCAGAGACGCTGATTGGTCCACAGGCAAAGGGGGGTGGGCAATGGAATGTGGTGTGGCTGAGGTGTGTTTATCAAAAAGGGTTTCATCAAAGAGAGCTGCCTCTCATTCCATCATGAGGCTCAGCCGCGAAGATCTGATAAGTATTGCTTGTATTGTATTCTGATTGTATGCTATGTACTCTTGTAACTTCTATTGATACCTTATGCAAACTTTCTTGTGAAATAAATGAGATATGATTGATCCTAGACCGTGTATTTGGTTTCATAGCTAATTGTTATAGTATTGTGATATTAACGATAGCATGTGCTAGATAGATAGACTAACTCATCTATAGGGACTAGACAAAGTAATACATAACTGATAATAATAATAGTTGGTATTGATCAGTTATTTCAGTAACCAAGCCTATCTAGGCGTAGGGCTGGCTTCATAGATATTACATGGCAAAACAATTGCACACATCTAACGTTACGTCTTTATAGGCTTACTGATGTTGGATGAGAAGACTTGACTCATGATCAGTGTTTTAGCTGATTACAAATATGTTCAGTAGGGTTGAAGTCAGGGTTCAGCATAAGCCACTAAACTTTCTCCACACTCAACTCATCAAACTGTCTTTATGCCCCTTATATCAGTAAGCCTTATAGGTAAGGCTGGCTTCTTAGACATTATATGACCAAGAGTTTGCATCAGACCCTTACACCTTGATAGGCTTATTTATGTTAGAAGAGAAGACTTGACCTGCCATTGGTTTTCTAGTTAATTGCAAAGATGTTCAGTAGGGTTGAAGTCAGGGTTCTGTGTAGGCCACCTAAATTCCAACACATCAAACATATCAAACTTTTGTTATGGAGCTGGTTAGTGTTCTAGTTAATTGCAAACTTGTTCAGAAGGGTTAAAGTCTGAATTCTGTGTGTGCCACTGAAGTTCATCCACATCAGACTCTTCAAATGTTCTTTATGGAGCTGGCTATGAACATAGGCTGGCTTTTTTGACATTTTATGACCAAATGTTTGCACAAATCAGGCCCATACACCTATTATACATATTATTATATTATATTATATTATATTATATATTATTATATTATATTATATTATATTATATTATACACCTACTTATTGATGTTGGAAGAGAAGACTTGACCCACCAATGGAGTTCTAGTCAACTGCAAAGATGTTCAGTAGAGTTGAAGTCGAGGTCCTGTGTCAGTCACTAAAGATTCAACACATCAAACTCAATAAACCTTTCTTATGGAGCTGGCTATGTGCACAGGGGCACAGTTGTGACAGAACAGTAGACAGTCTTCCCAATATTGTTACCATAAGCTTGGAATTGCACAGTAGTCTAAAATCACTGTTAAGTTGAGGCAATTAAAATCTTTAATTCATCATCCCAATGACTCTCAAAGAACCAGAATCTACATTTTGACCTTATGGTGGACCTCCAAACATTTGTTAGAAATCTTACACTCAAGAGATACCATGCTAGTAAAAAATTCTCCCAGATCCCAAAAGCCACACCATGTTACTGAATCACCCCTTTCTTACAGCTAATTAATTATCACCAAAAATCCCAATAATTTCACATTTTTACCTTTTGCCAAAATTTGATAAGTTTCTCACCAACCCTCTTGGTAGATCAATTATAACTGATCCTAATTCCATAACTGTCAAATTATCACAGTACATTGACCACCATATGCAAAAGAAAAATGTGTAAGGAATCTTCTCTCATATTTTAAAGATTTGATGGATCCTCCTTAAAGGTTATACTTGGACTGAGAACAAACTTTGGCTGACCCTGGACTTAACATTAATTTATTCAAGCATTTCTAAAACAAATGGCCCAAGGATAATATATCTAAATCAGATCCTTCAATGTCAAAACAATGGGCAGACATTATTTTTAATAATATAGAATACATTCTTACACAAAAATAATTATAGTATGGCATGTTTCAAAACTTTTTACATCCGACATGCAGAACTGGCATAGGTATGTCTTTGAACAGAAAGGCCCTATAGCAGGCATATGCAATTAGCGGACCTCCAGCTGTTGCAAAACTACAAGTTCCATCATGCCTCTGCCTCTGGGTGTCATGCTTGTGGCTGTCAGAGTCCTGCTATGCCTTATGGGACTTGTAGTTCCGTAACAGCTGGAGGTCCGCTAATTGCATATCCCTGCCCTATAGAATAAAATGATGGTGTTGTAATGGTATTTGCGCAGTGATCTTTCAAAACTGATTTTTTTGGGGGGAAAAAAATCACACTTTAACTAATTTTATTGCACACAAACACAATATAATACCCATTTTTTTTTTGGGTTAAATATAAAAGATGATGTTACGCTGAGTCAATAGATACCTAACTCGTCACCCTTTAAGATTGCATACGCCTGTGGAACGGCGCCAAACTACGGTACTCAAAAACCTCCAAAGTCGATACTTTAATAGCCTTTATAGGTTAACAGTTTAGAGTTACACAGGATAGAATTATTGATTTTGCTATAACATTCGCGATCATACCTCACATGTGTGGTGCAAACACCATTACCTTATGGATGTGAGACCTATGTATGTGTTCGCCTTTCTGCGTGTGCACAAGGGGACAGGGGCGCTTTCATTTTAATTTTTTTTTATTTTTTACCGGGTTTTTTTTAGCACTTTTTTTGCTTTCAAAAGGAATGTAAACATCCTTTCTGTCAACAATAGGCAGTGATAGGCACTCTTTATGGAGAAATCTGGGGTCTATTATGCCGCGTACACACGATCAGATTGTCCGGCGTACTTAGTCCGCCGAAACGCATTTCAGCGGACAATTCGATCGTGTGTGGGCTTCAGCAGACTTTTCCAGCGTGAAGTCCGGCGGACTAAGAAAGTATTTTTTCATTCCAATCTTCCCGTCGGACTTGGGTTTCAGCAGACAATACGTTCGTCAGTATGCTAGTACGGCAGACTAAGAATGACGCATGCTCAGAAGCAAGTACGAAAAAGGAAGCTATTGGCTACTGGCTATTGAACTTCCTTTTTCTAGTCCCGTCGTACGTGCTGTACGTCATCGCGCTAGCAAACGCCGGACTTTCTGTGTGTCCAAGTCCGTTCGGTAGAAAGTCCATCGGATTGTATGTCGGATTGTATGTCGGACTAGGTACACCAGACAATTCGATCATGTGTACGCGGCATTAGACTACAGATGTCTCATCCGCCCTTAAAGGGATCTGATCACACCAAGATCAGTTTGATCAGATACTTTACCGATTTAAAAATGGTGCTGTTTACAACCGGGAAACCAGAAGTGCCAAAAACGCTTGTTGCTTTCAGTTGCCTATTCCATCAGGGACCACCAGTCCTCAACAATCTTTTAATTTAAAAATGTAAAATTCTTCCTCAGGGAACTTGTACCACAAAACTGATCATAATTATGTGCCCCTCATAGACGTCCCAATAGATCATTGCGTGAGCAAACCAAGGCTCCCAACAGGGTCCCCTAGGATGCCAATGGACCGCAATGGGGACACCCAAATTTTCTGCCACAATTTACGGATTTGACTCCAAATTGAATACAAAGCTAACGGCATATCTCCCTGGCCAACATTTGAACCATGACCATGGAAATATGCTGTTAGCTCTGTTTTTAATTTGGAGTCAAATCCGTGAATTTTGGCAGTAAATTTGGGTGTCCTCTTGCAGTCCTGTTGCACCCTAGGGGACCTTGTTGGGAGTCTTGATCGCTCACTCGGTGACCGATCGGGAGGTCTATGATGGGCAGATGATTATGATCAGTTTTTCAATTTCCCATATAAAGAATTTTATACACAGTATCTCACAAAAGTGAGTACACCCCTCACATTTTTGTAAATATTTTATTCTATCTTTTCATGTGATAACACTGAAGAAATGACACATTGCTACAATGTAAAGTAGTGAGTGTACAGCTTGTATAACAGTGTACATTTGCTGTCCCCTCAAAATAACTCAACACACAGCCATTAATGTCTAAACCTCTGGCAACAAAAGTGAGTATACCCCTAAGTGAAAATGTCCAAATTGGGCCAAATTAGCCGTTTTCCCTTCCTGGTTACAAGGCCTCAGGTGTGAATGGGCAGCAGGTGTGTTAAATTTTGTGTTATCGCTCTCACTCTCTCATACTGGTCATTTGATGTTCAACATGGCACCTCATGGCAAAGAACTCTCTGAGGATCTGAAAAAAGGAATTGTTGCTCTACATAAAGATGGCCGCATACAGCGGTTTAACAGGACAGGTTCCACTCAGAACAAGCCTCACCATGATTGACCAAAGAAGTTGAGGTCACGTGCTCAGCGTCATATCCAGAGGTTGTCTTTGGGAAATAGACGTATGAGTGCTGCCAGCATTGCTGCAGCAATTGAAGGGGTGGGGGGTCAGTCTGTCAGTGCTCAGACCATACGCCGCGCACTGCATCAAATTTGTCTGCATGGCTGTTGTCCCAGAAGGAAGCCTCTTCTAAAGATGATGCACAAGAAAGCCCTCAAACAGTTTGCTGAACACAAGCTGACTAAGGACATGGATTACTGGAACCATGTCCTGTGGTCTGATGAGACCAAGATAAACATATTTGGTTCAGATGGTGACAAGCGTGTGTGGCGGCAACCAGGTGAGGAGTACAATGACAAGTGTGTCTTCCCTGCAGTCAAGCATGGTGGTGGGAGTGTCATGGTCTGGGGCTGCATGAGTGCTGCCGGCACTGGGGGGCTACAGATCATTGAGGGAACCATGAATGCCAACATGTACTGTGACATACTGAAGCAGAGCATGATCCCCTCCCTTCAGAGATTGAGCTGCAGGCCAGTATTACACTAAACATTAAAGTGGTTGTACACCCTGTGCAACCACTTTTACCTATAGGTAAGCCTATTTTAAGGCTTACCTGTAGGTGCTGGAAATATCTCCTAAACCTCCACGGTTTAGGAGATATTTACAATAAAGCAGTGTGCCGATGTCTATGGCACATGCACACTTTACAAAGAGCAGATCATGCTGTTCCTAAAGTGGGTCATGCCGTGACTGACGGCTCCCACATGCATGCGATGGAGTGGCGTCATGCGACTCCGGCCAGTCCCAGAGCCGGAGTTTGTGGCCCCGGAAAGGAAGAGGGGTGAGGATAGACGCCCAATGCTAGTGGGGACAGCGGTGACAGGCAGGCTTTGGTTTCAGGTAAGTGACACATAATGGGCTATTGTGTGATGCTAGTAGCCCATTATGCTTTACCTTTGCAGGGAAATAAATAGGAAGTAAAATCCATCAGGCTTTACTTCCTCTTTAATGTAAGGGGCATTTTTCTCAATGACCACCAATGTAAGAGGCATTCTTCTCACTGACTACCAATGTAAGGATCATTTTCCCTGCTGACCAACAATGAAAGGGGCATTCTCCCTATTGACCACCAAATATAAGCAGCATTCTTCTCTATTGCCCAGCAATATAAGGAGTATTCTTCCTACTGACCTCCATTGTAAGGGGCATTCTTCATACTGACCTCCAATGTAAGGGGCATTCTTCATACTGACCACCAATGTAAGGGGCATTCTTCATACTGACCACCAATGTAAGGGGCATTCTTCATACTGACCTCCAATGTAAGGGGCATTCTTCATACTGACCTCCAATGTAAGGGGCATTCTTCATACTGACCACCAATGTAAGGGGCATTCTTCATACTGACCTCCAATGTAAGGGGCATTCTTCATACTGACCTCCAATGTAAGGGGCATTCTTCATACTGACCTCCAATGTAAGGGGCATTCTTCATACTGACCTCTAATGTAAGGGGAATTCTTCATACTGACCTCCAATATAAGGGGCATTCTTCATCCTGACCTCCAATGTAAGGGGCATTCTTCATACTGACCTCCAATGTAAGGGGCATTCTTCATACTGACCACCAATGTAAGGGGCATTCTTCATACTGACCACCAATGTAAGGGGCATTCTTCATACTGACCTCCAATGTAAGGGGCATTCTTCATACTGACCTCCAATGTAAGGGGCATTCTTCATACTGAACTCCAATGTAAGGGGCATTCTTCATACTGACCTCCAATGTAAGGGGCATTCTTCATACTGACCTCCAATGTAAGGGGCATTCTTCATACTGACCTCCAATGTAAGGGGCATTCTTCATACTGACCTCCAATGTAAGGGGCATTCTTTGTACTGACCTCCAATGTAAGGGGCATTCTTTGTACTGACCTCCAATGTAAGGGGCATTCTTCATACTGACCTCCAATGAATTGGTTTTAGCAGGGGTTCCTTAACACCTGAAAATTAACCACTTGCCGTCCGCGCTATAGACGAATGACGGCCACATCGCGGACCTGAATTTCCCTTAGGCCGTCATCGGCCTCCCATTTGCACGCTCACTGTGCGCGATCTGCAGGGCACACACGGCGTGCGCTGTGATCACGAGTCACTGATCACAGATCTGAGTAAGGGGCCGGTCCTGGCCCCCTTACCACATGATCAGGTGTCAGCCTCAAACGATGTAAACAAAAGCTTGGTAATCTTTCTTTTTTTTTAAAGCCGATCACCAGCTTATCTGCAAGGGATATCGGTACCAAAGTGGAAGAGGCAATTATGCCTCATCTGTGCCCACCATTACCCCCTGGCAGGTGGTCACCGTGCCCAACAGTGCCACCTATCAATGCCCATGAGTGCCACCTATCAATGCCCACAAGTGCCACCTATCAATGCCCATCAGTGCCACCTAGCAGTGCTGCCTATCAGTGTAACCGATCAGTACCCATTATTGCCACCCATCAGTGTCCATCACTGTCACCCATCAGTGCCCATCACTGCCACCTATCGGTGCCCATCAGTGCCGCCTCATCAGCGTACACCAATGAAGGAGAAAAATTACCTGTTTGCAAAATTTTATAACAAAATATACATACACACACATTATATATATATATATATATATTTTTTTTTTTTTAATCCGGTCTTTTACAATTCTTTTAACAAAAAATAAAAACCGCAGAAGTGATCAAACACCATAAGAAAACTCTATTTGTGGGGGAAAAAAAATTCATTTGGGTACAGTGTAGCATGACCGCACAATTGCCATTCAAAGTGTGACAGCGCTGAAAGCTGAAAATTGGTCTGGACAGGAGGGGGTTTAAGTGTCCGGTAAGCAAGTGGTTAAACTGTTCCTCTGAAGCAAAAACATTGAGAAAAGCTTTTACATTACACCGAACAATTCACTACCATTTTCTTTCTATGACAACCCGCTACTTAATTACAACCCACAGCTTTGATGTCACATTGTTACTTTGTAAATTCTCCTTTTCACATGAATAAACAAGAACTCTCTTCGGAGCCAGTCCTGTTTTCATTTGGAATTCTCATCTTTTCAGTCCAGGCCATATTTCATTCTTCTGGATTTATTCAGATAACTTTTATAGATGTCAACATTGTATCTACTTATTAATATATCTCTAACAATCCTCATTCACAAGCATGCTTCTTCTGTATTTATTTGTATGTGGGTTTGAGTTCATTCAGTTTCTTATTAATGATTTGGTTGGTACGTTTTATTATTAAATTCTAATTGAAAAACATCTGAATTATAAATTTGATCACATGAGACTGGATGGATCATAGTCAGTTTATTTGTATAGATGGTATACCAGGGGTCAGCAACCTCTGGAATGAATAGAGAAAGCCAGAGTTTGACTTTGCTTAACTCCTGATTTAACCACTTCAGCCCTGGAAGATTTTACCCCGTTACTGACCCAGGGCTGGTGCAAAGATTTTTGACACCCTAGGCAAAACCTAATTTTGCCACCCCCCATGGAGTGCCCATGTATACCCCACATTTTTAATGAAGCGCCTATCAAATGCAGCCACCAGCGCCCATCAAATGCAACCGCAGCAGCACCCATCAAATGCAACCTCACCAGAGCCCATCAAATGCAGCCTCACCAGCGTCCATCAAATGCAACTTTACCAGAGCCCATCAAATGAAGCCTCAGCAGCGCCCATCAAATGCAGACTCACCAGTGACCATCAAATTTAGCCTCACCAGTGCCCATCAAATGAAGCCTCACCATCGCCCATCAAATGAAGCCCACCAGTGCCCATCAAATGAAGCCTCACCATCGCCCATCAAATGAAGCCCACCATCGCCCATCAAATGAAGCCCACCATCGCCCATCAAATGAAGCCCACCAGCGCCCATCAAATTCAGCCTCACCAGCACCCATCAAATGCAGCCTCACCAGCGCCCATCAAATTCAGCCCACCAGCGCCCATCAAATGAAGCCCACCAGCACCCATCAAATGAAGCCTTAACAGCACCCATCAAATGAAGCTTCACCAGCGCCCATCAAATGCAGCCTCACCAGCGTCCATCAAATGCAGCCTCACCAGTGCCCATCAAATGCAGACTCACCAGTGCCCATCAAATTCAGCCTCACCAGCACCCATCAAATGAAGCCCACCATCGCCCATCAAATGAAGCCCACCAGCGCCCATCAAATTCAGCCTCACCAGCACCCATCAAATGCAGCCTCACCAGCGCCCATCAAATTCAGCCCACCAGCGCCCATCAAATGAAGCCCACCAGCACCCATCAAATGAAGCCTTAACAGCACCCATCAAATGAAGCTTCACCAGCGCCCATCAAATGCAGCCTCACCAGTGCCCATCAAATGAAGCCTCAACATCGCCAATCAAATGCAGCCTCACCAGTGCCCATCAAATGAAGCCTCAACATCGTCCATCAAGTGCAGCCTCACCAGCACCCATCAAATGCAGCCTCACCAGCGCCCATCAAATGCAGCCTCACCAGTGCCCATCAAATGCAGCCTCACCAGTGCCCATCAAATGAAGCCTCAACATCGCCCATCAAATGCAGCCTCACCAGTGCCCATCAAATGAAGCCTCAACAGTGCCCATCAAATGAAGCCTCACCAGCACCAATCAAATGAAGCCTCACCAGTGCCCATCAAATGAAGCCTCAACACCGCCCATCAAATGCAGCCTCCCCAGCGCCCATCAAATGAAGCCTCAACATCGCCCATAAAATTTAGCCTACCATTGCACATCAATGGTATATTGATTGGTTTGTGCAAAAGTTATAGCATCTACAAAATAGAGGATAGATTTATGGTATTTTTTTTTTTTACTAGTAATGGCGGCGATCTGCGATTTTTTTTATGACTGCGACATTATGGAGGACACATCGGACACTTTTGACACATTTTTGGGACCATTCACATTTACACAGCGATCGGTGCTATACAATTGCACTGATTACTGTGTAAATGTGACTGGCAGGGAAGGGGTTAATACCAGGGGGCGTTGCAGGGGTTAATATGTTCCCTATGGGAGTGATTCTAACTGTGGGGGGAGGGGACTCGCAAGGGGAAGAGACCGATCGGTGTTCCTCTGTACTGGGAACACACCATCGGTCTCCTCTCCACTGACAGGACGTGGATCTGTGTGTTTACATACACAGATCCATCGCCCTACTGTGTTCCCGGGCAATCGTAGGTGCCCCACGGACATCGCGGCATCCCTAGATGGCCAGGAATGAGAGGACGTCATATGGCGCCCACCCAGGATGGAAGATCCCATTTGCGGGCTTCATATGACTATACGCCGGGGCTGAAGTGGTTAAGTAATTTTTCTTCTTCACTAATGTGTGCTAATGAGGATGCACTAATGTGCACTGATGAGGCTGCACTGATGGGCATTGATGAGGCTGCATTGATGGGCATTGATGAGGCTGCATTGATGGGCACTGATGAGAGGGCATTGATCGGCACTGATGAGATGGCATTGATGGGCACTGATGAGGCTGCATTGATGGGCACCGATGAGACGGCATTGATGGGCACTGATGAGATGACATTGATGGGCACTGATGAGGCTGCATTGATGGGCACTGATGAGGCAGCATTGATGGGCACTGATGAGGCTGCACTGATAAGGTGGCACTGATGAGGCGGCACTGATGGGCACTGATAAGATGGCATTGATGGGCACTGTTGAGGCAGCACTGATAGGCACTGATGGGGCTGCACTGATGGGCACTGATGGGGTGGCACTGATGAGGCTGTACTGATGGGCACTGATAAGATGGCACTGGTGGGCACTGATGTGGTGGCACGGGTGGGCACTGATAGGCAGCACTAATAGGTGGCATTGATGGGCACTAATGAGGCTGCATTGATAGGCAATGATGGGCACTGATGAGGCGGCACTAATGGGCACTGATGAGGCTGCACTGATGGGCACTGATAAGGTGGCACTGATGAGGTGGCACTGATTGGCACAAATAGGCAGCATTGATGGACACTAATAAGCTGCACTGATGGGCACTGATACGCTGGGCATTGATGTGGTGGCACTGATGAGGTGGCACTGATGGACACTGATAGTCAGCACTAATAGGTGGCACTGATGGGCACTAATAGGCGGCATTGATGGACACTAATAAGCTTCACTGATGGGCACTGATAAGCTTCACTAATGGGCACCGATATGGCTGCACTGATAATCATGGTTCAGATCAGGCCACATGCTCATCCATACTCTGGGTATTCTTGCTGGCTAAGGAGAAGCAGTAAGCTGTAAGAAAGTGCAGGTAAAGTGAGTATATGGGGGTCAGGGTATGCCCATTCTAAAGATCATGCATGGGCAAGGTGACAGTGTCTCTTTAAATTCGGAACTAAAGATAAAAAAAAAAAAAAAATCAGGCAATTATTGTGCACTCAGAAAGTTTTCATGTAACACTCCACAACTTCCCAATCAATCCCTCACAATTTCATATATTCAGCTGTCAAATTATTATAATTAAAAGTACAGAATTTCATCATAGTCATTCACCGGGGACAAGTTCTGCAATAACAGTAAAAATCAATAGCAAAATACTATCAGCCATCACCTCACTTTCAACATTTCATCGCACTATATGGAAACAAATGCAGCCAATCAACATACTTATTTGTAATTCTGTGTTTTTCCCAAAGGCCCGCCGATAATCCAGAACACATGCTCTGATTAATGTGTAGGGCAATTTACATGTACGCAGAGGCGTAGCTTGAAGCTTGTGGGCCCCGTAGGAAAAGTTGACCTGCCCCCCCCCCCACACTACTTCCAACGTGCATGTAAATATCTCCACCGCACGTCAAGATACTCAAAGTGGCTTAAGAATTTTGAGTTCCCAGAGTTCCTCTTTACATCAGAGGACAGGGATCACCACTGGAGAATCAAAGGACAGGGACCCCTGGCGGGTCCCTTTCCCATCCCAGCACTGTATACAGCTCCCCCCCCCCCCCCCCACACACACACACACACTACACAGGGCTGAAATCACATTCCTTTACACACAGTCTGTCAACCTTCACAGGGTGTATCTGGCTTTTATGTTGCCCTTCTGGCCCGGGAAATGGTCGGAACGGCAGTGTAGTTGCTGTAGGCAGATACACCCTGTGCAGATCATGAATGTTGTAAAGGAATGTGATTTCAGCCCTGCGGAGGAGAAACAGTATAGAGTGCTGTAATGGGAAAGGAGCTCAGCACCCGGGCATAGCATGCAGGCTGGAGGGGGTGGTCAGGGGGATTTGGGGGGGGGGGGGCACTTAGATCTCTGAGGGCAAAGCCTTGTGACATAAAATCTGGGCCCTGCAGTCCTTCAAGGGCCCCCTGAGCAGGTGTTAAGGGATTTGTTTTAGCAATTTCTGAAGGTTTCTCTGTCAGTGTTGACAGGTGTTGGGGGAAGGCCACCTCCCGGAGGTGTGTGTCTTTTCCCCAGTTGTCAGGGAAGTGGGGTAAGTAGACATCCCCGGGTGGAGGGGGGGGGGTACAGAGAATCCCAGATGGTGACTAGGAGACACTGAGCAGTGTCATACCTCACCAGTGACATCTGTCCATCGTGGCTACAGGATGGCACTCTCCTCCTTTTGCCTCCCTGAGCTTGGTTACCATTCCATGTTGCCAGTACACAGCACAGATACTTCACCATCCTGGACTGTTCTCACCTTGTGCTCCTCTCCATTCAGGAAATGGCTCACAGCTTCTCCCCAGCCAATGGGAACTGAGGGATGTGGACTGTGGAACGCAAAGTAGAAGCCCAGTACTGTAGCGTGGCTTTGGGGCCCTAGGGCAGATCGGAGCTGGATTTTGTGGAGGATATGATAATATGACAGGGAGGCTGCAGGGGCCCCCTGGGGTTAGGGTGGGGTGTCGATTGTGACCCCTGCAACCCCTTATGCTACGCCCGTGCACATACGTTCTATAATTGTCATGATGTTGTTTATGTAAAAGATGGTTTAATAGTGTTAACTCATAAATATGGAACAATTTGGAAGATTTTTGGAAAATATTTTTATTTTATAAGTAGAACCAAAACCTTTTTTTTTTCTTTGAAAGAAATAGGATCTCTGTCTCAATTCTCTGTTATGCCCCGTACACACGATCGGACTTTCCAACAACAAAACCGTGGATTTTTCTTCGAAGGATTTTGGCTCAAACTTGTCTTGCATACACACGGTCACACAAATGTTGCTGGAAATTCCGAACGCCAAGAACATGGTGACGTACAAGACATACGACAAGCCAAGAAAAAGTAAGTTCAATAGCCAGTGTGGCTCTTCTGCTTGATTCCGAGCATGCGTGGAACTTTTGTGCTTCGGACTTGTTTACACACGATTGGAAATTCCGACAACAAAGTATTGTTGGTGGAAAATTTGAGAACCTGATAGCCAACATTTATTGGTGGAAAGTCTGACAAAAAATGTTCACTGGAGCATACAAACGGGCGGATATTCAGCCAACAAGCTCGCATCCAACATTTGTTGTCGGAAAATCCGATCTTGTGTATGGGGCATTAGAGTGAAGAAATGCACTAGGCTCTAATAAAAATAAAGTAATGTGCTTGGGGAAATATTACAGGTATGTCACGCTATATTCCAAATTAAATTTAAAATATACAGAGTCGTCTTTATTATTGATTGGACCCTGGGCAAACATTTTCTTTCACCTACTACCAGTGTAAGAGGTATATACAATGACCTCCCTGTAAGGGGGAATTTACACTGACAACCATTGTTGAGGAGAATTGTACGGATCACCAATGTAAGGTTACACTTTTACACCAATGTTAGGGGAATTTACAATGACAATCAATGTAAAAGGGGATTTACACTGACCACCAGTGTAAAGGCAATTCTGCACTTACCACCAATGTAAAGGGAAAAGTACACTGATCACCAATGTAATGAGGAATTTACACTGACAACTAATGTAATGGGGGATTTTTACATCAAGAACCAATAAAAGGGGATTTCTACACTGGCCACCAATGTAAGATGGGAATTACACTCAACACCAATTTAAAGGGGGCTTCCACCTGGACCACCAATGTAAGTGAAGATTCGAAACTGACCACAAATTCAAGTTTGGATTTGTTTTTACCAATTACCAATATAAAGAGGAGTTTCAACACTGGCCACCAATGTAATGGGGATTCACACTGACCACTAATGTAAGGGGAACCTGCACACTGGCCACTAGTGTGAATGAAAGGATTCTACACCAAACCTCAATGTATGAGAAGATTTACACTGACCACAAATGTAACTGAGACATTTAGAATTCGTTCACATTTGTGTGTTGGGAGCGCATGCAAAATTTCCTGAAACCATAAAAACATGCTGCCGTTTAGCAGATTGAATTGCACAGAACATCCGCTGGCATTCCTGGCCCATTCTCTCTGTCCAGTGTCCCTTTGCGAAGTAGCTTCCCAGGGGGGCACTCATACATGCTTGCTCCCGAGCACCGCTGCTGCATTCATGGACACAGACAGTGAGAAATGGCCCTGCCCCCCACTCCCTCATCACTGGCTTTGATTGACATCACTGGGAACCAATGACTCCTGGTGCCCCAGCAAAGCAAGAACCGGAAGTGAGGGGAGAGAAGAGCTGCAGACGGGCAAGGTGCTGGATTGAATGAGGGCTCAGGTAAGTAAAAGTGGGGTGCAGGGTAGGGGGATGCCGATGCCTAATTTTTTTTTACCTTAATGCAAGGAATGCATCAAGATAAAAAAAGTTTATGCTTACAACCACTTTAAGATACAGAAATTAACCCCATATTTTTTTTTTCGGTAGGGATATTTAGGTGTATAGTCCAAACAAAAAATAAGTATCAGCTTTACATAAGAAAAAATACATCATGCCCCGTACACACGATCGGAAATTCAGGGAGCAAAAGGCACATCAGAAAACGGCGCTTTAAAATATCGGAAAGGCCGCTCTGTGCATGTGTGTCCGGATTACGAACAAATCCGACTTCAGAACAAACAGGCAGTCCCTAACCTGTTCTTAACTCGGGGGCCTGTACACATTGTTTGTTTATTTGTTATGTTTTTTACTTTATTTCAGAGCAGATTATATATATATATATATATATATATATATATATATATATATATATATATAAAATCTGCTTTGAAGTAAAAAAAACATTAACGAGTGTATATGCTAACATCTCACCAAAGCCCCCCAAAAAAAAAATATAAAAAAAATAAAATTTAAAAATTTAAAAGTGTAAAAAAATAAAATAAAAAACTGACACCACTCTCCCCTGCCATACCAACACTGTCCACTGCCCCAACCCCCTCCCCCCAAAAAGCATTGTGAAAAAAAAAATTAAGAAACAAATTAAATTGTAAAAAAATCAATTAATACAGATAAAAAAAACTACCGACACGTCCACCGCCCTTCCCCAGAAGCACTGTGGAAAAATATTAAAAAGGTGATTTTAAAATGGGGGGGGGGGGGGTGGTTGGGATTGGGAGGGGGGGTTGGACTAGCATACAGACGAACTGATCTTTCGACCAGACTCAAGTCCGTCGGAAAGATTTGAAACATGTTTTAAATCGAAAGTCCGTCTGATTTTTAGACAGCAAAGATCGGATGAAGCCCACACGCGATCGAATTATCCGGCGGAACCTAGTCCATCGAAAAGTCCAGTCGTGTGTACGCAGCATTAGAGATATTTTTTTCTTTCTTCTAAAGCAGGGGTGTGAAACTCAATTTTATTGTGGGTCGCAGTAGCATTATTGTTGTCCTCAAAGGGCAGGTTGTATCTGTAAGACTACATACTATAAATATGTATCTAGGGCTTTTTTTAGAGAGAATAGTAGCAGGGAACTCAACCATTCCCCCACAGTGAATGGTGGATGTGGGAGAATCCTAAAGGGGCAATAAATACCAGGAGCGCATTATGTGCAGAGTTCAGAAATGTGTTATATACAGAGCAGCGGTGGCCCCTCGCACCGCCGCCACCAACCAAAATTGCAACACTCCCACCCCACGCCTCTCCTTTCCTCTCCTCTCTCAACCCACCACTTTCTATAAATAGAAATCTTCTTCAGACATGTCTCCTCCCAACAGTGTGATGTGTGCTCCGATCACAGCCTCTCCTACCTCCACCGATCCGATCCCCGAAGAAGTACCAGCACATCCCGCACCGCACACTCGCTATAAAGCTTGCCCCCCGTCATTCTTGCTCTGCTTGTAGCCATCCTCCCCTCCCCGGCCTGCTCTAAGACTCCCGGCCAATCGGGTCTTAGGAGCTGCTTACTGATTGGCCGGGAGAAGAAACAGGAAGACAATAGCGGATATTCATTTGCTATTGTCACACAACTGGGTGGGCTCGGGGAGCAGTGCTCTGCGCCCAGAGTCCACCCTTTTTTTAAGTCAATTAGAGCCTTAGGCTCTACTCACATGCTTCAAAAAAAATGAAAACATTGAATTTGATGCGTCAAGTGCCCTGCATGTAGATTAGGGGTCGGGTGCATAATTAGGGGGGCAGCACCCCTGCACCCCTAATGGAGCAGCCACGACTGCGCAACATACATAAATAACATCATATATTGCAGTGAACGAGGTCACTTTTCAGTGGCACATATGAAACCACAAACATGCTTATAATGCAATAAGTCCATTCAAAGTGTGCATGCCAAAAGCAAACTTGATAGTAACTGAACTCAGGGCCGTTTTTAAGGCAGGACAAAAGGGGCAGCTGACCTGGGCCCTGTCATTGTTGTGGGGCCCAAAGCAGCTGCCAAATATCCTGGTTTAAATTCCCTTGTCCCTTGAGGTTTTAGTCCAGGGCTGTGTCCCAATATCTCAGTGTGAAGTGCTGCTACTAATGCTGCCCAGCACTGCCCTATTGTTATGTACAGATGACTCACCTGCAGACCCTGTGTTTACAAGTAAATTACATTGATACATTGATATGTAAATAGTGGCAGCATCCATATGTAAATAGCGGTAGCGATATGTATAGCATGCCCCCATGAGGTCATATCCACAGTAATCTCTAGCAACCAATCACCAAGCAGAAATCATGTGCTGTAACCTCTAGCAACTAATGAGTGAGCCGTAATGTGTGCTGTAACCTCTAGCAACCAGTCAGTGAGTGGTAAAGATACTCTGTAACCTCTGGCAACCAATCGCTATAGCAGCCTGATCTGATTCAGTAAACTGATTTTGAGTCTAGCTGCTATTTATTGTATGTCTCAGAGCAGGTGGAGAGCGAAACTGCATGAGGGGGCCCCAAGTTTTGCCCAGCGTCCAATCAATATTAAAGACAGCCCTGAATGAACTGACACTCTTCCGTGAATTCTGTGTTCTTTGCAAACAAATAGCCAGTGCTAAATTGGGAGCAGAGGTTGTGGCCTTGCAGCCACTGCTCCCAATAGACGTGAGTGGGACTGCTTGCATGCAGATATATGGAGCACCTGTGCACTCTGTGCAGGCAAACACGGCCCTCACACGGGTGTACACTTAAATATTTGAGCAAGGTTTGGGGGCAGTAAACACACAGAGTTGGAGGCAATAAAGTTATATTGTAGAAAGGTTCAACACAACTTAATCAGGCCTGGTGGAAAGGCCCACCCGTCTGGAGCCACTTAAGCCCCGTACACACGAGAGGACTTATGTCTGACAGACTTCCGAAGGAGTTCCGACAGAGTTCTGGCGGACTTTTCGGCTGAGCAGACTTGGCCACACACAATCACACTAAACTCCGACGGATTCGAACCTGATGACGTACGACTGGATTCGAATAAGGAAGTTCATAGCCAGTAGCCAATAGCTGCCCTAGCGTCCGTTTTAGTCCGTCGGAATAGCATACACACGAGCAAATTTTTCGAAGGGACCGGGTCCGGCGGAGTTCCGTCTGAAAAATTTGAAGCATGTTCCATATTCTAAAGTCCGTCAGACTTTGGTGAATCAAAAGTCCGTTGCAGCCCACACACACACGATCGAATAGTCTGACGGAATCAGTCCGTCAGACTTTGGATGTTGAAAAGTCCGCTCGTGTGTACGGGGCATTAGAAACTGTGACAGCAGTCTGAAGACTTTAAGATTCTGACAGCATCTGCAATGAGGAGCGGATGCGGTATGGCTGGTCCACACCCAAAGGGCAGACTTCTCAAAGAGGGGTAGATGTATTCTATGCCTTGTCCCTACTTCTCTGGAACCTTTCCCTACCTCTAAGCACTGCTCCTACAAGATGGGTAATCTGTCCCTACACTAGCCACTCGCATAAAGCGCACCAAACCCAGGAGCCAGAGTCTAAATAAACTCTGCCTGACCCAAGATGGCCACTGTAGTAACAATGGGCGCCAGCGTCCAATCGAATAGCTGTCTCTCTGTGACATCAGGAAATCATAGCGGAACCAAGTTCCTTACAACTTCCTTCCCCTACTGCATCAGTCGAGAGACACTTGCAGTGGTGAACACAGACTGCACCTGCCTACAAGCATGCCCGTGTGAGCAAGGCCTAATACCTAGAATATTTTCTGGGATAGATTTCATTTTATTTTTTCCTTTCATGCAGGGCTCATACAAAGCAAGGCACAGAACTCAGATAAGGTTGAGAGTGATCCACGATGTCACATTCTGAAATGGCTGCATGCCAACAATGGACAAAACTTTGATTTGAAGACTAAATACGGCCATGGGAATTTAGCCAAAGTTACAAAGAGATCATAACTTAAATTTCCATTCGATTTAAGAAAAACATAATGAGGACAATGGCATGAAAAGAGATAAGAGTGGAAGGCACGTTAAAGAGGCCAGGAAAGGTCATCCCTCCTCTCCCACCAACACCTCCTGTCAAAATAAAAGCCGTCAGTCAAGTCTCTTTATTTGCTCATATAAAGAATACAATAAGGGTTCCTATAAAGCACTGAATAATCTCCAGCCGGCCCTGGACACTGAACGTAGCGTCTCCCGCTGGGTTAGTGTATGCCTCGAGCTCCGAACATCCTCTAGCGGAGCCGCTTTGCCTTTCAGTCAAATGAAATAGTTTTGACTTGACCATAAAACTTTATTTGCCTTTTTAAAAAGAAGCGCAATGATTCTGCTGGCGTCTAATCGCATCTGTCATTAGAGATTAGGAGATACGCAAAAGTCAAGGCTTGCCTTTATGCAGGGACTCCATGGCTGCTAGTCAATGAGCAAATGGTGGTAATTAGCTTAGCTAATAACCATTGAAAAGCTTTGTAGGGGACATCAGAAGCTTCACTTGGGAACCCGGTGGTGTCTCCCATAAATGAGATTCCCTCACCCCCAACCTCCTATCGTGATTTGATTAGACGGAATTCTGCTTTGAAAGCAGCTTGCTGTTTGTATGTCAGCCTCTTTTGTCTCTATTAGTTACCATGAAATATGATGGGTCTTCTCCAAATGAATGTTGGTGGATAACTCAGCATATACTGCATACCGAAGGAAGCATAAATACAACTAGATTTATGGGGCTTTTTTGCTTGCAGTGTGAGTGGAACAAAGTTACAAACTTTATTTACAAGATAGATGAGAAGAGCATTATACAGAGCTAGGTGAGCTCTAAAAGTGAACCTGTCATGGCCAAAAAACTGTCCCAGCTGATAACACTGCTTATGTCAAGGAACCTGGCTGAAAGTACCCGAATAACAGATGTTCCCCAGCCTGGAATTTAACACCCACCCCAACACACATAAATAATAGGCTGGTGCATTTTCGTTTTCGTCCGAATACATTTTCGTCCGGATTTCGTGTATTTTCGTTATCGTTTTAACAAACGATAAAGAACACGCAGAATCAGAAAACCGAAAGATTCGACATAAACAAATGCTTTATTTTTGTTTTCGTTGCAACAGTTCGATATAGATAGGAGATTCGACATGACGCTGACAATAGCGATCTGTATCCATCGAACCTGTGGTCGAATGTGCCTAACCTTACCTCCATTAGTCCAAGATTATTCTACATAGAGAGAAAAGATTTGACTTAGAGAGAAAAGATTCGACATTATAGAGACAAAATTGCAAAAGAGGTCGAATGTGCCTAACCTAACTCTATTAGTCCAAGATTATTCGACATAGAGAGAAAAGATTCGACATAGAGAGAAAAGTTTCGACATTATAGAGACAAAATTGCAAAAGAGGTCGAATGTGCCTAACCTAACTCTATTAGTCCAAGATTATTCGACATAGAGAGAAAAGATTCGACATAAAGAGAAAATATTCAACATTATCTGCTTAAGGACCGCTTCCTGCACATATACGTTGGCAGAATGGCATGGCTGGGCACAATCACGTACCGTACGTGGCTCTTTAAGTGCCCAGCCGTGGGTTGGTAGCATGCCACCGGTGGGGGAAGGCAGAGACAGCCGCCGAGGGACCCCAGAAGACCAGGTTCAGGGTCACTCTGTGCAAAATGAGCTGCACAGTGGAGGTAAGTATAACATGTTTGTTATTTAAAAAAAAAAAAAATTAACTTTAAAACTCCTTAAACCACTTAAGGACCATCTCCTGCACATATGGGCACAATCACGTACCTGTACGTGGCTCTTTAAGTGCCCAGCCGTGGGTCGGGAGTGCGCCACCGGCGGCGCGCTCCCAACCTGGTCCTGAGCTCCTTGACCGAGGTTGCGGGACCAGTGGACCCGATCACCGCTGGTGTCCCGCGATCAGGTCACAGAGCTGAAGAACGAGGGGAGGTCTGTGTAAACAAACCTCTTCCCCTGCTTCCTACTGTGGCTGTCACCGATCGCCTGTTCCCTGTTATAGGGAAAGACGATCAGTGACGTCACATGCCAGGCCACGCCCCCCTACAATAAAAAAAAAACACATAACGTCAAACATAACCCCTCCTCGCCCTCTAGTGGTTAACTCCTTCATTGCCAGTGTCATTTACACAGGAATCAGTGCATTTAAATAGCACTGATTGTTGTATAAATGACAATGGTCCCAAAAATGTGTCAAAAATGTCCGATGTGTCCACCATAATGTCGCAGTCACAATAAAAATTGCTTATCGCCGCCATTACTAGTGAAAAAAAATATAGTAATAAAAATGCTATAAAACTATCCCCTATTTTGTAAACGCTATAACTTTTACGCAAACCAATCAATAATCGCTAATTGCATTTTTTTTTTTTACCAAAAATATGTAGAAACTACGTATCGGCCTAAACTGAGGAAAAAAAATGTTTTTTTATATATTTTTTGGGGATATTTATTATAGCAAAAAGTAAAAAATATTGCATTTTTTCAAAATTGCCACTGTATTTTTGTTTATAGCGCAAAAAATAAAAACCACAGAGGTGATCAAATACCACCAAAAGAAAGCTATATTTGTGGAAAAAAAAAAGGACACCAATTTTGTTTGGAAGCCACGTCGCATGACCGCGCAATTGTCAGTTAAAGCGACGCAGTGCCGAATCACAAAAAGGGGCGCTTGGTCCTTTGGCTGCAAATTGGTCCGGGGCTTAAGTGGTTATAGAAACAATAGCAAAAAAGATTGAATGTGTCTAACCTAACTCTATTAGTCCAAGATTATTCAAAATAGAGAGAAAAGATTTGACATGAAGATTCGACGAAGCAGTCGCCACGAGCAGACATTTATGGTCAAATGCTCCGCCCATAGGCTATAGAAGAATTCTAATGTTGGTTGACTAGTAATAATATTTAATAAATATAATTATTACTAGTGTCATACAACATTAGAATTCTACTATAGCTTGTAAGCGGAACATTCGACCGGAAATGTAGGATTGCGGCGTGGTACAGTTTGGCTGCTCCGTCGAATCTTCTTAGAACTTTCGACAGACACCATAAGCCTTAAATGACAGATTTGACCTTAATTATTTTGGATTTTCAGACTAATGCGTTTTTTAACAAAACGAAATAAATAAAAACGAATTTTGGGAGTAACTAAATTTCTTTTTCGGACGAAAACTAATTTAGGAAACAAAATATTTCAGTGTGCACATGTCTTATAAATAATGTAGCACCCAACTAGTTACGGTAGGTTGCTAGTAAGGACGTGCTTGGGCGTGGTCCCAACCCCACGTGCGCGAACCCTCAAGGGGAGCTAACACTGCGCAGTGCTAATCACAGGCAGTGAGACATTTCCCAATCTGCTGCACAGAACGGGAAATGTCTCACTGCCTGTGATTAGTGCTGCAGACTGTCAGCCTCCTGCCAGGCTTCCTGGCAGGCTCATGCACATGGGGTTGCAAAACACGCCCGACCCCATCCTTAGCTGATACTAAGATCAAGACAAATGTAGTTTTGGCTCCTCTGTAGCCAGTGGAGCAAAGTTTGATTGCTTTTGGTTGTTCTGGGTTCTGCTGGTTGCAGGCTCAACTGTTTCCCCCTGCGTTCTAGTGAGTTCTGGCTTTTAGTGGGTTGGAAGAAGCAGACCCTGGACTTTCATATTCATACAGCCTCAGCCAATCCATGGGAAGAAGAATGACCAGTATAGGGCTGAGGTGTGTATAAATAGGCTGGGCCTGGAACAACAGGGTCCTAGTCCTGCTCGAGAAGACCCAGCCTTAAACGGGTTGTAAATGTTTGTGTTTTTTCACCTTAATGCATCCTATGCATTAAGGTGAAAAAACACCTGACAGTGACCGGCCTCCCAGCCCCCCTTCCGTTTTACATACCTGAACCCTCGAACTTGCTCCACGGGGACGCGACATCCCTCTGCTAGGGGGTTCTCGGCTGTTGATTGGATAGATTGATAACAGCACAGCCATTGGCTCCCGCTGCTGTCAATCAAATCCAATAATGCGGCCGCTGGGGTGCGGGGCCGAGTCCTGCATTCGGCATCTATGGACCCCGAATGCTGGACTCGGGACCGCACCCACAAGGTAACCCCCCGGGAGAGTGTTTGTCCCAGGGGGTTATCTGATGTGGGGAGGAGCCGAGAGAGCCGCCGAGGGACCCCAGAAGAGCAGGTTCGGGGGCCACTCTGTGCAAAACGAGCTGCACAGTGGAGTTAAGTATGACATTTTGCACGAAGTACTGGAGGCTCACAATACAGAATCTAGCTGGTACATGGAGGAAGATATTCAAGTACACAGGACACAATGAGTAAAGGCTAGAGAGAGAGTGAGATCCTAGTGACTTTCCTTTTTAACCCTTGGAGAGACTGTTCCAGAGTTGCTGGCTTAGAATTGCATATGCATCAAAGCTTCCTGAACTGTAAGTTCACCTAATACTAGTCACAAAAGGGGTTCACCCTGAAGAATTCAGTTATAGCCAGCGAGTGTCCTCCATTGTACTTTGCACTTAATTTGGAGTATCCCAAGGCTCAGCCCACCCTAAGCAGCATTAAAGTATATAAAGACATGCACTGCCTGTTTCTTAATTTGGGAGACTCTGAAGCAGTTGTGTACCTGGCTACCATGTGCCTTATAGGGAATAGAACCTGGGATAAAACTTCCAGACCTGTCTGGGACCCGTGCTACAATAATTTCCTTCTTCCTACTACATATAAAAAAAAGAAGAAGCTCAAGCCCCATTACTTACCTACTTTACCTGAATGGTTACATGACATAACGAGGGTGTTAACATGCATTACAACATGCATCAACATGTAGGCGGTCCAAGGTGCTTGGTCAAGGAGAGATCAAACACGATCCTTGATAGTATTTAATTATCTGGCATACTGTATATAGGTTCAGGATAAAGGGTAATGACAGTCCTATGTCACCAGTCTTAGGCCTGTTCTACCAGAGGACAGTTTCCACTGGAAGGGTGGCAGTTTGCGGTGCACCAGGACGGGGCTGTACTGCCACTGGGGGGAGAGCCCACATTACTATTCTGGATACCAGGATGTTTCCTCACTTCAGGCATTGTCCCTACTCATCAGGAACCTTTCCCTGAGCTAATCACTTTTCATAGCAAGCAGATGCTTGTCCCTGACCTACTACTTGCCTCAGGCATGCCGGTCACCTTATACTATAAAGTCCCACACCAAGATGGTTGCCTGAGATTTTGAGAGATTGCAGTGTCCAATCAGACAGATGGCGCCTCTGAGTGAATGATGGAGTCCATAAGGGGACAATTCCCCTAATGTCACGTACACACGATCGGAATTCCGGCCAGAAAAAGACAGATGAGAGCTTTTCATGCGACCGTGTGTTTGTTCCATCGGAATTTAGCTGTCCAAATTTCCGCCAGCCAAAAATTGATAGCATGTTCTCAATTTTCCCAACGGAAAAACTTTCTATCGGTAATTCCAATCGTGTGTATGCAATTCCGACACGCCCAAAAATCACGCATGCTCCAATTCAACTACGAGACAGAAGCTATTGGCTACTGGCTATTGAACTTCCTTTTTCTAATCCCGTCGTACGCGTTGTACCACACAGCGCTATAAACGACAGCTTGAGCCAAATTCCGTTGGAATTCCGTTGGGAAAACCATCAGAGCTTTTTCCGACGAGAAGTTCGATTGTGTGTACGCGGCATTACAGGCTTCACTCTATCTGTAATAATGGCACAGTACCACCTACAGGAAGGAGGGAAACTTGCACCTGCCTACAAAAACACTTGTAAACAAGCAAGTAAATGTGAAAAGGAGCCCAAAGGAGACCTGCCCTTGGAAAAAAAAATAATAGGGCATACTTTTTCGACCTTGCCTATTGAAAATGCTATTTGCCTGACATGGCAATCGTGCTAACCTGTTGACATCTATACTCATGCAAAAAGGCATTCTGTCATCTATTTCAGGTTAGCAATTAGCACTTTCAGAAGGCAGTCAGCAAAGGCAGACCCCATATTTCTCATAACAGGAAACCTTTGAGTGGAGCTTCCCATTAAGAATCCTCCCCCCAACCCCCCCCCCCCCCAAAAAAAAAACCTACAAAATGCAAAAAAACACTAAAAATGCATAGGTGTGAATCAGGCCTAATGGGGAAATATGACTGATCCTTGGTAAGTATATCATGGCCAATTATATTTAGGAAACAAGATTTTTAAACCAGGAGCACATATTGATAGGATTATATACAAGCTACTTCTTTCGTTCTAATGAGTTTCCCATTAATCCAATCCCTATGGAATGTGTCAAGGCAGATGTTTATTGTCAACAGGATAAAGGGTGTGAAAGCTTGTGGAAATATCATGTTCTAATTACATAAAATTCTCCCTTGCTAAAGAAAGTCTGCAACATGTGTTAACCCTTCGAGTTACAATGCTATAGGTGTAATGCCCCATACACACGGTCGGACATTCTGACCACAAAATCCGTCTGATTTTTTTTGACGGATTTTGGCTGAAACTTATCTTGCATACACACGGTCGCACAACGGAAAGTCCGATTGTTAGGAACGAGGTGACGTACAAAACGTACGACGGGACTACGTAAAGGCTACAGTAGCCAATAGCTTTCGTCTCCAAATTTTTTCTGAGAATGCATCGCACTTTGTGCGTCGGAATTCTCTACACGCGATCAGAAAACGTCCGATCAGATTTTGTTGTTGGAAAATTTTAGATACAGCTCTCAAACTTTTCCCCTCGGAAATTTCGACAGAAAAAGTCCGATAGAGCCCCCACACGATCGGATTTTCCAACAACATAATCCAATCGGACTTTTAACGTCTGAATTTCCGACCGTGTGTATGGGGGATTCGATTTTGTCATGTGAGAGATGGTAAAACAGTATTATATGGAGCAGGGCTGTCTTAATAGCATCATAGCCCCTGGGCAAAGTAATGTACTTGGCCCCTACCAGCCTACCCCAATTTATACACCTACTCTAAAGAATTAAAGTACTGTATAAATAGTTGATAGTATTATACATATATTTAATAGTACTTTCAATAAAATCACATTTAAACAATAGGAAATCATGCCATAAATCAAAGGCTAATCAACTCAAAGGGCACAGTACAGAGGGGGAGGCAGAAGGGCTCAGTACGGGGGGGGGGCACAAGGAGGGCACAATACTGGGATCAAGACAGCACAGTACAGGTTCCGGGATGCTCAGGGAAATCTGGGACTGTTGACAGATATGATGTAATGAAAGATTATCATAGGGCACTGCCCAGGGGTGCCCATGAATTAAGATGGCCTTGATTTGAGGGTATGGAAAGCCCCAACCCCATTTAGGGATTTTTTTTATGTAGATAGCAGTGGCGGCCCCTCCATTAAGAGCGCAGGGGAGCCGCCCTCCCTAATCCAAGTGCCCAGCCCCTAATTTACATCTAAAGTCCCAGGGCAACATCTTGTATATATTTAATTCATGCAAAAGGAGCCCTGACCAAGTATTGAATGCATACTATACTGTACATGGACACATTTTAGTAAGCCAACATTTCTGTATTTAAAATATTTTTTGTATTGATTTTATGTAATATTCTAGTTTTCTGAGATTCTGAATTTTGGGTTTTCACTAGCTGTAAACCATAATCCTCAAAACTAAAAGAAAGAAATGCTTGAAATATATCACTCCGGGGGTTATTTACTAAAGGCAACTCCACTTTGCACTACAAAAGCACTTGGAAGTCGCTGTAAATCCGAGGGGGGACATACAAAGAAAATAAAAACTGCATTTTAGCTTGCACATGATTGGATGTTAAAATCAGCAGAGCTTCCCCTCATTTCAGATCTACCCCTCAGATTTAGAGTGACTGCACTTCCAAGTGCACTTGCAGTGCAAAGTAGATTTGCCTTTTGTAAATAACCCCCAATGTGTGTAACGCATCTATACAAAATATGCTGTATGGGTTTCACTTTTTGAATAGAATCACTGAAATAAATTAACTTTTTGATAATATTCTAATTTTATGAGATGCAGTATAGTGCCTGACCTCACAAATGTGCTTCTGGAAGAATGGTCAAACATTCCCATAGACACTCTCCTAAACCTTGTGGACGGCCTTCCCAGAAGAGTTGAAGCTGTTATAGCTGCAAAGGGTGGGCCAACTCAATATTGAACCCTACGGACTAAGACTGGGATGCCATTAAATTTCCCATGCTTGTAAAGGCAGGTTACATAGTTAGTTAGGTTGAATAAAGAAACCAGTTCATCAAGTTCATCCTGAGTGAGTGTCTACTATTGTCCCTATCCCTGTACATTGCACACTCACATCGGTCCCTACACTCAAGGATCTAACAATACAAGGTCCTCATTCATATACTAGGGCCAATTTGGCACAGAAGCCAATTAACCTACCTGCATGTCTTTGGAGTGTGGGAGGAAACTGGAGTACCCGGAGGAAACCCACACAGGCACAGGGAGAACATGCAAACTCCAGGCAGGTAGAGTCATAGTTGGGATTCAAACCAGTGACCCTTTTTACTGCTAGGTGAGAGTGCTACCCACTACACCACCGTGCCGCCCTATAGGTGTCCCAATATTTTTGGTAATATAGTGTATATCAAGTAAATTTGTGTCTGTTTGTGTGTTGTGCCGTTTGGATGTAGAAGCTTTTGCATATCCAAAAAAAAAAAAAAATACATGAAAAACTATACATTTCATTTTATGGCCTTCCGATGTATCTAAAATGTATCATTCATAAAAAAAAAAAAATTGGAAAGTTGACATTCATTTATCGTTTTTAACATTGTCCGGGTAGATTTTGATCTTACAATGGCCTTTATTATTTTATTTATTACCTGGTTTATCATATTTTGGCCTAATGCTGACTCAACTCTCCACTGTGGATTCATGGCTGAAAACCAAGCTACATTTTTAATGCTAAGACAACACTGTCCACAGTCGGTCATGATGATGACTTGTGAACAGCGACATCTGGGCCTCGTCATAGACGATATTGAGAAAAAAAAAAATTGAACTAAACAAGCTTTTATTGCGGAATGAGTGGATCATGTCATCACCCTGACATTATCCAGAGCTTTTAAAAGGTCTGCGGGGATGTAACCTAATACATCGACCGGCGAGCTATTATTCACAGTTATCACCGGGGCACCGACTTGGCAATTTGGCAGGAGCAATGATTTTTAGAAACAAGCTTTTGTATTATTTCTCATTTCCTGGCCAGTTCTATAAATATGACAGAGATAAGCCACCAGTGTTTGGGAGTGTTTTACAAAAAAAAGGAAAGTGCATGACTGCTAATTAAATTATTGCCGCTAGCATAGTACCCCCCACTAGCAACTGACTGTCATGGTCAGTTGTCAGAGACCAGTAGCTATAGCAGTAGAGAGGTTCCCACTGACCAGCTGGATAAGTACAGCAGCAGGTCACCCTGCCAGATGACCTAGCCCTTGTACACACGGTCGGAGATTCCGACGGAATGTGTCCGATCGGACCGTTTTGTCGGATATTCGACTGTGTGTGGTCTCCATCGGACTGTTTCCGTCGGAGTATCCGACGGACCAAGTTTTCCAACTTGTTGGTAAAATTTTCCAACAAAATGCTCCAATCGGACATACTCTGATCATGTGTAGAGAATTCCGATCGGACAAAGTGCCACGCATGCTCAGATCAAATTCCTATATCAAAGCTATTGGCTACTAGCCTGAACATAGTCCCGTCGTAACGAAATAACGTCATCACGTTCTGAACGATCGGATTTTCCGACAACTTCGTCCGACCGTGTGTATACAACAGTTTCGGGCAAAATCCGACGGATTTGGTTGTCGGGAATGTCTGACCGCGTGTACAAGGGCTAAGTCTAAGCACTAACCAAAGTTCACCAGAGCTCCTGATGGTGGAGATTGATTTTGCTGCGTGTTAGTACCAGGTCACGGTCCTCAGGATCGCCCCACCAAGAGGTGAGCAAGGCAGGGTCAAGTAGTAGGTATAGCAGGTAGAGATCAAGCAGAAGCATGCCAGTAAACAAGCCAAAGGTCACTAACAAGTGGTCACAGGCTGGGATCAAGCAGAAGCTTAGTCGAGGAACAAGCCCAAGGTCTGTAATGAGTAGTAGCGGAGATGGCAGCAAGAGTGACAAGAGGACAAGAGCGAGAAATTGGCTTGAGAGAGCACAATAATCTGGAAAACAGTACCAGTGTGTCAGTGGGAGGAATAGTGTTCCATCCTTGGTGTCAGTGGAAGGAATAGTGCCCCATCATTGATGTCAGTGGAAGGAATAGTGCCCCATCATTGATGTCAGTGGAAGGAATAGTGCTCCATCATTTGGTATCAGTGGAAGGAATAGTGCTCCATCATTTGGTATCCGTGGGAGGAATAGTGCTCCATCTTTGGTGTCAGTCAAAGAAATAGTGCCCCATCATTGATGTCAGTGGAAGGAATAGTACTCCAACATTGGTGTCAGTGGATGGAATAGTGTCCCAACATTAGTGTCTGTGGAAAAAAAGGGTGTCTCATCATTGGTATCGGTGGAAGGAATAGTGCTTCATCACTGGTATCAGTGCTAGGAATAGTGCTCCATCATTGGTGTCAATGGAATGAATGGTGCCTCACCATTGGTGCCAGTGGGAGGAATAGTGTCCCGTTGGTGGTACCATTGGGAAGAATAATACCCCAACTTTGGTGTCAGTAAGAGGAATTATGCCCTATTGTTGGTGTCAGTGAAATGAATGGTGCATCATAGTTGGTGCCAGTGGGAGAAATAGAGCCCCGTTGGTGGTACCATTGGAAACAATAGTGCCCTATGTTTGGTGTCAGTAGGAGGAATTATACCCTATTGTTGGTGTCGGTGGAATGAATGGTGCATCATTGTTGGTGTCAGTGGGAGGAATAGTGCTGCCTATCAGTGGAAAGAATAGTGTCCCATCTTTGGTGTCAGTAGGAGGAATTATGCCCTATTGGTGTCAGTTGGATGAATGGTGCATCTTCATTGGTGTCAGTGGGAGGAATTGTGCCCAACTGGTGGTATTATTAGGAAGAATAGTGCCCCAACTTTGGTGTCAGTAGGAGGAATTATGCCTTATTGTTGGTGTCAATGGAATGAATGGTACATCATCATTGGTGCCAGTGGGAGGAATAGTGCCTCCTATCAGTGGGAAGAATAGTGTCCCATCTTTGGTGTCAGTGGAAGGGAATAGTGCCCCGGGGGCTGGTATCAGTGCAAGGAATAGTGCCTCATCATTGATGTCAGTGGAAGGAATAGTGTTCCATCATTGGTGTTAATGGAATGAATGGTGCCTCACCGTTGGTGCCAGTGGGAGGAATAGTGCCTCCTATCAGTGGGAAGAATAGTGTCCCATCTTTGGTGTCAGTGGAAGGGAATAGTGCCCCGGCGCTGGTATCAGTGCAAGGAATAGTGCCTCATCATTGATGTCAGTGGAAGGAATAGTGCTCCATCATTGGTGTCAATGGAATGAATGGTGCCTCACTGTTGGTGCCAGTGGGAGGAATAGTGTCCCGTTGGTGGTACCTTTGGGAAGAATAGTGCCCTGACTTTGGTGTCAGTAGGAGAAATTATGCCCTATTGTTGGTGTCAATGGAATGAATGGTTTCGTCATCGTTGGTGCCAGTGGGAGGAATAGCACCCCATTGGTGGTGCCATTGAAAAAAATAGTGCCCCATCTTTGGTGTTGGTGGGAGGAATAGTGTCTAAAGGGCAGATAAAGACAAGTAAAGAGCAACATGTGCCCCAGGGGCCACAGTTTGGAAACCACTGCCCTAGGAAGTGTCAACGGCTACAGAAATTGAAAAGAGGGAAGGTGGGATATACAGACCATCAGACAGGTAAGTATAACACCTCTTCTATGGCTATTACGACCCTTTTGGGGCAATAATGGTGTCATCTACCCATGGCGATAATTAAAGGGGTACTTCTTATGACTATGAACTACTCTAGGCTGATCGGGAAGATAACAGTGACAGTGGAAGTAGTGCAGCTAATGCCGCGTACACACGAGCAAATTATCCGGCATACTTAGTCCGCCGAAACGCATTTCAGCGGACAATCCGATCGTGTGTGGGCTTCAGCGGACTTTTCCAGCGTAAAGTCTGGCGGACTTAGAAAGTAGTTTTGCACTCCAAACTTTCCGCCGGATTTGGGTTTCAGCGGACAATACGATCGTGAGTATGCTAGACCGGCGGACTAAGAATGACGCATGCTCAGAAGCAAGTACGAAAAGGGAAGCTATTGGCTACTGGGCTGGCTATTGAACTATCATTTTTCTAGTCCCGTCGTACGCGCTGTACATCATCGCGCTAGCAAACGCCGGACTTTCTGTGTGTCCGTGTGTGGCCAAGTCCGTTCGGTAGAAAGTCCGCCAGACTATCCGCTGGATTGTTTGCCGGACTAAGTACGCCGGACAATTCGCTCGTGTGTACGCGGCATAAGGCAGCACAGTTTTCAGAGAGGGACCTGGCACCGTCCTGACAATGCGCCGTGATGTGAGGATGATCAGAGCAGATGGTAGGTTGCGGTAATCTCAGCCTTCTATGGGTCAGGGAGATGCGTTCATTCATACAGCGCTTTAAGCAGATGCCAAGTCAGTAACTTAAAAACACTTCTGTTACATCCAGCTAAACAAAAAAGTTGATGAATAAAACATGCTGCTTGTTCTGCAGAAAGGCCTTGACACGGTGTCTACAGCCTCACTGGTGGGCAGAAAGTGCTGGGCTGTCAGATGCAACAATATCAAGCAGCAGTATAAATAAGATACGCGGCATTGTACGCACCCTCTGCTATCGCCAGTCATCATGTCTGATGTTTTCTTTTTTCAATTCCGGAACATTAAAGCTGAACTAAAAGCAAACATCTAAGTACACGGCATTCATCTACTATCCATGGGAGCTGTTTAACCTGCCAAAAGATTTTAGCATTTGGCCAGCCAGTCCTCAGATGTGGACAGCTCCGCCAATCAGCTGGTTGGCTGTCTGACTTTTCTCCACTGTAGGTAGGCAATAAAGCCCGATCACCTCTCTGTCCCAGCCTGTGATTGGACAGTGAAGGAGCAGAAGAATGCTAATGAGGTATCGCTCTGCTCCTTCCTCTTGTCCGCATGTTTCTTATCAATACGTGTGCACTTAGGGGTTGATTTACTAAAGGCAACTAGACTTGCAGTTGCTCCAGAGCTTAGTAAATGAAGTAAAGCTTCACTTTAGAAAGAAGACCCAATCACGTGCAAGTAAAAAAAAAATAAAAAAAAAAAGAGCATTTTTGCTTGCACATGATTGGATGATAGCAGTCATCAGAGGTTCTGTTAATTTAATAAGCTCTGGAGCAACTGCTCTTGCAAAGAGCAAGTGCACAGTCTATTTGCCTTTAATAAATCAACCCCTTAGGCCGCGTACACACGAGCGGACTTTTCGACATCCAAAGTCCGACGGACTGAGTCCGTCAGACTATTCGATCGTGTGTGGGCTGCAACGGACTTTAGCTTCGCTAAAGTCTGACGGACTTTAGAAATGAAGCATGCTTCAAATTTTCCCGACGGAACTCCGCCGGACCCGGTCCCCTTCGAAAAATCCGCTCGTGTGTATGCTACTCCGACGGACTAAAACCGACGCTAGGGCAGCTATTGGCTACTGGCTATGAACTTCCTTATTCAAATCCAGTCGTACGTCATCACGTTCGACTCCGTCGGAGTTTGGTGTGATGGTGTGTGTCCAAGTCCGTTCGGTCGAAAAGTCCGCCAGAACTCCGTCGGAACTCCGTCGGAACTCCTTTGGAGGTCTGTCGGACATAAGTCCTCTCGTGTGTACGGGGCATAAGTGTACCTGTAGCACCCCTCAGTGTGCACTCACTGTCACCAAGTGCAGGAGATTACAAGGGGCTGATACCAAGTCAAAGAAAAGTGTTGGTAAACCTTTGACATGAAATATGGACAAAACATATCCCTCTATAGCAGGGGTCTCCAAACTGTGGGATACGGCTCTTTACTTACTTTTATCCAGCCCTTGAAGCACTATTTCATTCGCTGACACAAACAAAGGGGCAAAATTCCAGTGATAGGGCACAGTTCCTCCCAATGCCAGCAGTGATGGGGCACAGTTCTTCCCAATGACACCGACTATGGGGCACAGTTCCTCCCAATGACACCGACTATGGGGCACAGTTCCTCCCAACGACACGACTATGGGGCACAGTTCCTCCCAACGACACGACTATGGGGCACAGTTCCTCCCAACGACACGACTATGGGGCACAGTTTCTGCCAAATGACATCAACTATGGGGCACAGTTCCTCCCAACGACACCGACTATGGGCACAGTTCCTCCCAATGACATCGATGAGGGGGTACAGTTCCTCCCAATGAAACCAACAAAGTATACCAATGACACCAGTGACAGGGCACAATTTCTACCAAAGACACCAATGATGGGGCACAACTCCTCCCAGGAATACCAGTGATGAGGCACAATTCCTCCCAAAGACACCAATGATAGGGCACTATTCCTAACAATGACACCACCAATGGGGCCCACTGACACCAATGATGTGTGGGATGTGCTGCTTTAGCTCCTTTACTTGCTTTTATCCAGCCCCTAGGGAACTATTTCATTCACTGACACCAATGAAGAGGTACAATAACTTCCATTGATGGGGCACAGTTCCTCCCAATAACACCAACCATAGCACACAGTTCCTGCCAATGACACCAAATATGGGGTACAGTTCCTCCCAATGACAGCAACAATGGTGCCCAATTACACCTGTGATGGGGCACAATTCCTCTCTATATAATCAATAATGGGTCCCAATTCCTCCCAATTACACCAATGATAGGGCACTATTCCTACCAATGACACCAATGATGGGGCACAGTTCCTACCAATGACATCAACAATGGGCCCCATGATACCAATGATGGGGCACAATTCCTCACAATGGTACCAATGATGGGGCACAGTTCCGGCCAGTGACACTAACAATGGGGTACAGTTCCTGCCAGTTACACTAACAATGGGGTACAGTTCCTCCCAATGACACTAACGATGGGGCCCAATGATAACAGTGAAGGGGCACAATTCCTAATAATGTCACCAATGATGGGGCACAATTCCTCCCAATGACACCAGTGGTGGGACACAATTCATCTCAGTGACACCAATGATAGGGCACTATTCTTACCAATAACACCATTGACAGGGCACAATTTCTACTAATGACACCAACAATGGGGCCCAATGACACCAAAGATGGGGCACAATTACTCCCAACGACACTACTGATGGGTAACATATCCTCTCGCTGACATAAAAGATTGGGTATTGTTTACTCCAACTGATGCTGGTTCATTTTCTACTCCCGGTGGCCACTGTGAGCCCCCCCCTAAAGTCTGAAGGACAGTAAACTGGCCCTTTGTTTAGAAAGTTTGGAGACCTCTGGTCTGTAGTGTGTATGTGTCTCAATTCAGAGCATTGAGTGTCATTACTGTCTGCTGCCTCCTTCCTCTGCTAGTTTCACTTCTCACATGTTTTCCTCACACCAAGGTAAAAATGTGAAAAACGAGGGAGTTCCAGCACACAGCCTGGGATTGACAGCCTCAGCTCTGCTCCTGTGTGCTTTGTGAAGGGTGGGGGAGGTGTCCCTTCCCTCCAATCAGCTCTCACTGGGCTCTGCAGAGTGTAACTTCAGCTCCCTGCTTTCTGAAAGCTCAGACGGCTGTATACATTCTGTCATTATGGTCGGGATTGGGATTGCTTGTTGCCTCCCTTGTTGTTTGCCATAAGAGAGGTACCCCAGGCCTCCACGGGGTTCTCCCCCTTTGAGCTGGTTTATGGGAGACACCCCCGTGGACTACTGGATATAATGCAAGAGACGTGGGAACAAAAAGCTTCCCCGTATCGGAGTGTGGTCGAACACGTGTCTCAAATGCAGGACCGAATAACAAAGGTTATTGCCATAGTACGGGAACATTTGCAGGCTGCGCAAAACGCCCAGTCGGGTATACAACCGATCTTCCAAGATTAGAGAGTTTAAACCTGGGGATCGGGTGCTGTTCTTAGTGCCTACCGTTGAGAGTAAGTTTCTCGCCAAGTGGCAAGGACCCTTTGAGATAGTTGAGAGGGTAGGCAAGGTCAACTATGAAGTACATCAGCCCACCAAACGTAAACCCTACCAGATTTACCACGTCAACTTGATCAAACCATGGAAAGATAGACAGGTTTTGACAGTCAGTCTGAAAGTCCTGGAAAACCCTGATGCTCAGATTAAAGTGGTTCTGCACCTAAAAAAAAAAATATTAAAAGCCAGCAGCTACTAATATTGCAGCTGCTGACTTTTAATAAAATCACATTTACCTGTCCCAGGGTCCAGCGATGTCGGCGGCAGATGACGAGCGTTCGCTCGTCTTGCTGCTGCCCCCGCCGCCATCCTCGGTCAGGGAATCGGGAAGTGAAGCATCGCGGCTTCACTGCCCGGTTTCCTACTGTGCATGAGCGAGTCGCGCTGCGTGTCTCTTCTGGTCCCCCGCTGTGTCCTGGGAACTGTGTGTTTCCCAGAACACAACGAGGGGGGGGGGGGGGGGTCTGCAGGGGTCTGCGGCGGATCAGATTAGCGGAACTTCCCCTTTAGGGTGAAGAACCGCTTTAAGAAGGTAGGGATTCCCGAGGCTCTCTCCCCCTTCTCGAGTCCTGGGAGTTTTTGCAGAGGAATCAAGAAATTTTTTCAAACCTACCAGGCCTAACCTCGGTAATTGAACATAATGTCATTACAGACCCTGGCGTTCGAGTAAACCTCAAACCCTACCGCATACCCGAAGCTCGCTGGAATATTGTGACGGCCGAGCTTAAGAGCATGTTGGACCTTGGGATCATTGAGGAGTCTTCAAGTAGCTGGTCTAGCCCTATAGTCCTTGTATCCAAGCCGAATGGAACCTGGCGGTTCTGCAATGACTTTCGCAAGTTAAATGAAGTCTCCAAGCCAGACGCGTATCCGATGCCCCGGGTCGATTAATTAATCAAGAGATTAGGACCGGCCTGGTACATCACCACTCTTGACTTGACCAAGGGATACTGGCAGATCCCATTTTCCCCAGAGGCTAAAGAAAAAACTGCATTTGCCACACCCAAGGGCTTATGGCAGTATGCCGAATGCCATTCGGGTTACATGGGGCCCCAGCCACTTTCCAGAGGGCCATGGACTTCGACCCGAGACCTCATAAGGAATTCTCAGGAGCCTATCTTGATGACATTTTTATCTTTAGAAAGGACTGGGAGAGTCACTTACCAAAGGTCCAGTTGGTCTTGGATGTCCTCCGAAGGGCGGGGTTCACAGTGAACCCAGAAAAGAGCAAGGTTGGGTTGGAGGAGGCCCGCTACCTAGGGTATGTTGTAGGCAGGGTTGTGATTAAGTCCCAACTAAACAAGGTGGAGGCTATTCAGAAATGGCTCACAAAGAAACAAGTGCGTTCTTTCCTTGGCATTGTGGGCTATTATAGGAGGTTTGTCCCCAACTTTGCCAGTCTAGCAGCACCATTGACTGATCTCACCAAAGGAAAGAACACAACTGTTGTTCAGTGGAGTGCAGAAGCAGCGTTCTGCCGATTGAAGCAAGCTTTGTGCCAGGAACCAGTGTTGGTAGCTCCCGACTTCCAAAAAGAATTCCTGGTACAAACAGATGCCTCAAAATTGGGTCTGGGTGCAGTACTGTCCCAGATGATTGGGGGCGATGAGAACCCTGTTGTGTACTTGAGCCGGAAGCTCACACCAGCTGAGAGGAATTATTCCATTGTGGAAAGGGAGGGTCTCGCAATAAAATTGGCTTTGGAGACACTCTGCTACCACTTGTTGGGCCGACCCTTCGAGTTAGTTTCAGATCATGTGCCCCTTAAGTGGATGGCCCAAAATAAAGATAAAAACTCCAGAATCACCCGGTGGTTCCTTACTCTACAGGACTTCAGGTTTGTAGTGGTACATAGACCGGGAAAGGTACATCAGAATGCGGATGCCCTTTCTCGGGTCTACTGCCACTGGAGTCGTGGTGTCCAGACCCCTGGCCTGGAACAGAGGGGGGGATATGTAGAGGGTCAGCCTGGGGCAGGGTTAAGAGGGGGTTAATTGAAGAAGGCAGGTACTTCCCCTTCAGCCCTGCTTATTATCAGGTGTGCTGAAAGTGTCAGTGTGGAGTTGTTGAGTAGGAGAGAGAGACACAGCAGCACGCTGTGTGGAAATGTCCATTGCTGGAAGGTGTACCTGATGGGTGAGCTTAAACCACAAAAAGACTTTAGTTGTGTTTGGAACCATGAACTGTTACCTCTAAGCCTGTGGGCTGATGAACTGTGAGCTGTACCTGGGTGCACATCAGTGTGATAAGACAAGTCTGTCTGGTCTTATATTTTGTTTTTGCTGTTTTGCCGAATAAAAGCCAATTTTATTTTACTGGACTGCCCCTGAGCCAGCTCTTCACCCATCTGATCCCCTACAATATATATATATATATATATATATATATATATATATATATATATATATATATATATATATATATATATATATATATATATATATATATATTACACACAGGCATATAGATATATATCTATCTATCTATGTGTAGATATATATATTTATATAGATATATAAGCTTTAAATGGCAATACATTGTTCATAAACGTTATCATACTTCGATCGAACAGATTAAGAGAAACAGAGATATGATCAATAACTGCCGATTGTAAATTACAATCAAATACCAACTATGGATTGAAATCCACTTCCCCATGTGTGACATATCGAAGAATTGCGTTGTTGACTATAGATCAATTATTCCTATTGGGAGAGATCAATTAGAAAATGAATCAATCATTTATCAAAGCATGTATGGACACTATTGGGTTAGGGAGATCAGCCACCCAGAAGCTAGGCTTAGTGTTAATCTCATGCTGCTATGCTCATCCATGAAACGCTGCATACACTACTCCCTCCTTGGTGAGGCCCCACTGAGGGGGAACACAGCTAGAGTAACACAAGAGAGCAGAGTCTACCTCCTCTTCTAGTACTTGTATTTATATTTTTGGATGAGAGAATGCAGCAGAGGCGAATCTGTGTCAGGCATTTGTGTACACAGCTATGAACTGCACAGATGTCAGGGTTTACAGCAGAGGGTCTTCAAACTTTCTAAACAAAGGGCCAGTTTACTGTCCCTTATGCCGCATTCACACGAGCGAATTGTCCGGCGTACTTAGTCTGGCAAACAATCCGGCGGATAGTCCGGCGGACTTTCTACCGAACGGACTTGGCCACACACGGACACACAGAAAATCCGGCCTTTGCTAGCGTGATGACGTACAGCACGTACGACGGGACTAGAAAAAGGAAGTTCGGTAGCCAGTAGCCAATAGCTTCCTTTTTCGTACTTGCTTCTGAGCATGCGTCATTCCTAGTCCGCCGGACTAGCATACTGACGAAAGTATTGTCCGCTGAAACTCAAGTCCGATGGGAAGATTGGAGTGAAAAAATACTTTCTTAGTCCGCCGGACTTTACGCTGGAAAAGTCCGCTGAAGCCCACACACGATCGAATTGTCCGGTGAAATGCGTTTCGGTGGACTAAGTACGCCGGACAATTTGATTGTGTGTACGCGGCATTAGACTTTTAGGGGGCCAGACTGTGGCCAGTGTGAGTAGAAAATACCTTAGTTTCCAAGGGAGCAAACAATGACCCATCTTTGGTATTTGTGGGAGGAATAGTGCCCCATTTTTGTTAACAGGAGAAGGAATAGTGCCCTATCTTTGGTGTCAGTGCGAGGAATGGTGCCCCATCACTAGTATCAGTGGTAGGAATAGTGCCCCATCATTGGTGTCAGTGGGATGAATGGTACCTCATCATTGGTGTCGGTGGGAGGAATAGTGCTCTATCGATGGTGTCAGTGGGAGGAATGGTGCCCCATCATTGTCAGTGGGAGGAATAGTTCCCCATTATTGGTGTCAGTGGAAAGAATGGTGCCTCATCATTGGTGTCAGTGGGAGGATTAGTGCCCCATCGCTGGTATCAATGGAAAAAATATATGGAAAAAAACTTTGGGAGTATGAAATTGTCCAAAATGTCTTGGTATGCTGACATCTTAAGAGTCCCCTTCACTGGAACGAAGGGGCCAAGAGGTCAGTCAAGTTCCTCCACCCCAAACTCGCTCATCCATGTCTTTATGGACCTTGCTTTGTGCTCTGGTCCAAATTATTTGGTGGAGGGGGGATTATGGTGAGGGGTTGTCTCTCAGGGGTTGGGCTTGGCCCCTTAGTTCCAATGAAGGGAACTCTTAAGGCGTCAGCATACCAAGACATTTTGGATAATTTCATGCTCCCAACTTTGTGGGAACAGTTTGGGGAGGTAAGAAGGCATGAAACCTGTTTCCCGATTGGCCCAGGTGATCCTACTGAATGGCTAGCACCGGGAGGAGCAGAGAGGAGACACACTGGAGAGGAGAGGGGAGAGGACACCGGAGACGCTTTCCCCGAGCCCGCCACGCTGGAAGATGACCACATCCAACCATCGCTCTCACATCCAGGGTGAGAGCGGTGGATGTGAGAGCGATGGTTGGATGTGGTCATCTTCCAGCGTGGCGGGCTCGGGGAAAGCTCCTCCGGTGTCCTCTCCCCTCTCCTCTCCAGTGTGTCGCCTCTCTGCTCCTGCCGGTGCTAGGCGTGCAATAGGATCACCTGGGCCAATCGGGAAACAGGTTTCATGCCTTCTTCTCGATTGACCAGGAGGAGAATCAGTGTTACAACAGTAATTTTAATTCTGTTGTGATGGTGGTGGGGGGGGGGGGGGGTGTTAATGCCGTGCTGCAAGGGGTGGTAGGTGGCAGTTGTGCTAGTGCTGCTCCACCGGTGACCCTGGGGGAAGGGGGTTGTTTGCCCGCCCCCCCCCCAAAAAAGAAACCTCTAGCCGCCACTGGAATGAAGCCATCCAATGCCCTGGTGGTTGGCTGGTTATTCAGTTGCCTTTGTAATGGAAAGTTGGTTGAGATACACCTCCCAACTTTTTGAGATGGGAATGAGGGACACCTATCAGCAAAAGTATGCAGGCATAAGACACACCCCTTGCCACGCCCCCTTAAAGGGGAATTGTACAAAAAAACAAGATTGGTTAAACCCACGAGTGCTTTTTTTTTTTTTTTACCACTACTACCCCTTTATATTGGCTTTTGGAATTTACAAATGTAGCAATTTAGAAATCAAATGAAAGGTTTAGCACTGGAAAACACTTTTTGATAGATACAAATTTCATTTTATATACAACTAAAATGAGGGACAGTTGAGGAGGAATGAGGGACAGGGGGACATTGCTCCAAATCAGGGACAGTCCCTGGAAATCAGGGCCAGCTGGGATCTATGGTTGAGAAAGAGAGGCCCGGAGCAATGCCGAAGGTATTCGGCGGAGGGGCGGCGTGACAGGGGTTAACGGGGGCGGAGCCAGGCAAGGGGTGTATGCCGGGGGGGCTGGACAGATTCGAGTATGGGCGGGCTCCATACTCTGTGTGGCAGGAAGCGGAAGGGGAGGGGACAATCTGCACGAGGAGCCGTGAGGGTAAGGAGCTTCCCACCCACCCGCCCTACGATTGGGAGAGATGGTGGTGACGGTAGGGAGAGGGGGTCGGAATACTGGTTGGTGGTTGTTTGGCGGGGTGCAAGGTACTTGTGAAGGTCATATGGGCACCTAAAGGGCATGGTTTAGGGACCCGTCTGAGGGCGGCTCCCAGTTGGTATATGGGTACCTGCTAGAGTCGGAGGCTTTAGCGACTTGAGGCCTGAGAAGTGGCTAGCGGGTACAGTCATGTGTTATGCCTATTGAACCTTGTGCCCCATGGTGGTGATAAAACGGAAAAGAGATATATAGATATATAGGTAAAAAGGTTATTACGTTATTTACGTTATTACGTTATTTATGTTAATTATAAAAGTTATATTTTGGTTAATAAAAATAAGATTGGCTGTTGTGGCCAATTCAATCCACCCCGTGTTGTGTGATCATTGGAGGGTGGGATGGGCTATTAGTAACGGGTGCAGCCATAGTGAATACCATAGTCATGGTTGAATTTTGCTGTGTATGAGTCCATCAGAGGGACTATTCCTTTCTATGCTATTAGTCAAAGGCCACGAGAGCACAACGTGTCAGCGGAACCCCCGACGGCCCAGACCAGCAGGGAATTGTAACGATTGCGACTTTTGGTGCTGCTGCAACCGTAATGTAAACTGACAGACAGAAAAAAAATAAGGAAAGAAAAGAAACCTCTTCATGGAATTTAATTGGGCCTGAAAAACATCGGCAGCTTCTAAGCAGACGAGGACAGTGTGCATGTGGCTCAAACTGGTTAATGTCACATTCAGGCGGGGATTTTAATGTGCCCTTTCCTGTACCGCAGCATGTGACCCCCCTGGCCTGTATTATGTGCTCTGTCTCAACTGTATGTTCTTATCACATCATCAAGATAGCATGAAATTCAATTGGGTGGAAGAGAAGTAATTCAATTCTCCCTTCTCGTGTGGACTGGTATTAGACAGACAATGTACAGATCACTGCTCACAACAATCCCAGCCGACTGTTGAACCCGCTGCTGAGTAGAAGAAGATACAGCGAAAAAAAGGAGGGGATAGCTTTGTCATATACTCCTTTCCATCGCAACAAAGTAATGGTGATAAATGGAGCCAACATTATGGCCGATAGTTTCAACGTAACAGGAAGGCGCGATAGTTTAAAGCCCAACTTTGGTCTGATCCATCCCACCGACCTCATCCGTCATCCAGGACTCTTCACCGCCACTGCATGGTCCTCAATAGGGATGTTCTGCAAACATCTAAGAATCCACGTCTGGATTTTTGAATGAGAGGATGAAAGCAGAGGCTAAACTGTGTGAGACGTTTGTGAACACAGCTAAGAACTGTAACAGATGTCAGGGTTTAGAGCAGAGGTCTCCAAACGTCCTAAACAAATGGCCAGCCTACTGTTCTTTAGGTGTTGAGGTGGGGGGGGGGGACCTGTGGCCAGTGTGACTAGAGAATGTCCTGGCTTTAATGTGAGTAAACAACGCCCTAATATTGGTGTCAGTGGGAGGAATAGTACCATGCTGTTGGTAATAAAGGGAAAGGATAGTGCCCCATCATTGGTGTCAGTGGAAGAAATAGTGCCCCATTGTTGGTGTCAGTGTCAGGCATGGCCGGGACAAGGGGTGGGCAGGAGGGACAGGTGCCCCTGGTGCAATGGTTTATTTCAGGGGTAGGGGGCACCCTGACCCTAACCCTAAGGGAAAGGGGGGCGCAGTTTGGCATCTTTGCCCTGGGCGCTGGATGACCTTGTCCCGGCACTGGAGGCAGGAAACGTATCTCACTGTTGTTAACAGGGGAAGCAATAGTGATCCATTATTGGTGTCAATGATAGGAATAGTACCCAGCTGTTGTGTCAGTGGAAGGAACAATGCCCCATCATTAGTGTCAGTGGAAGGAACAGTGCCCCATCATTGGTGTCAGTGGGAGGATTAGTGCCCTATCATTGGTGTCAATGGGAGGAACAATGCCCCCTCTTTGGTGTCAGTAGGAGGAATAGTGCCCCTATAATTGGTGTCAGTGGGAGGAATAGTGCCCCATCATTGGTGTCAGTGAGAGGAATAGTGCCCCATCATTGGTGTCAGTGAGAGGAATAGTGCCCCATCATTGGTGTCAGAGGGGGGAATAATGCCCCATCATTTGTGACAGAGGGGGGAATAATGCCCCATCATTGGTGTCAGTCACAGGAATAGTGCCCCATTATTGGTGTCAGTCACAGGAATAGTGCCCCATTATTGGTGTCAGTCACAGGAATAGTGCCCCATTATTGATGTCAATGGGAATAATAGTGCCATGTAGTATTGGGAGGAATAGTGTTCTAAGGGCTCTATAAAGCCAAGCAAAGGGCCACACCTGGGTTTAGTGACCGCAGGTTTACAGGGCTGTGTCCTCTCTAATATAACATCTCCCTCTAGGAAGTAGATGGTGACCCTGGATGATGCCTAAACAAAGATGTCCTTGATGGACGGAAGCTGACATTTACAGCAGTAGTTGCCATTACTAAAGTGATAGCAGCGATCATCTGTGTCTTGTGCCATGAGGCTTCCCCTCTGCACATCGACCACAGCGGGTCACTCGCTTGGCAATGTCACCATTTATGCACACCTCCCAACTTTTTGGGATGGAAATGAGGGACACCTATTCGCAAAGGTATGTAGGCATAGGACACACCCCCTTAAAGAAGAATTGTACAAAAAAATAAAGCGTTAAACCCACAAGTGCTTTTTCTTACCATTACTATTCCTTTATATTGGCTTTTGAAATGTACTGGTTTTGTAGCAGAAAGTAATATACACACACACACAAATATATATATATATATATATATATATATATATATATATATATATATATTTTTTTTTTTTTTTTTTTTTTTTTTTTTATGGTCGGAGCCCTCTGCTGTAAGAGATATGAAAGAACACATAAACACGTCACAAGACTAACAACATAAAATAGACCTGAATTGTGCCCTTGGTCTGCTGTAAGGTAAGCCCTGGTGAGCTGGGCGGTGAGCCCTGGTCTGCTGGGCGATATGCCAAGAGAAGGCCGCAAAAGACTTGGTTTAGGGAGGTAATTATTAATTTATGTACAACAAGACACTACGGGGCAAAGTTGCTGAAGGCTCAGGACATTTCCACTTGTGGATTGGAGATGTATCGAGTAAAGCAGGTGGATTCCTGCCTGCCCATCTTTGATCGCGTGGACTGGCTTCTGATGCTGCTCCAATGCGAAAGAATGTCCAAGAAAATGACCAAGGTCCTGGCCTAATTTGCTCAAAAGGAACCTGACGTGACTAATGAACTGGTTGCTGCCTGGGGTACTAATCGGGAACGGTAGTAATGGGCTGTCCTGCGAGGGATCAAACATATGGGCCAAAAATTGATCTAGGATGGACACGGGGCACCAGGCTTTGAGAGTTTGGAAAGGTTTGATGTCAACCCCTGGACCGGACTATTGTGTTTTGGACACCCTGAGGAGCAAGATGAAGTAAGTCTGATGGCGTGTGAGGTGGCGTCTACGTAACACTTTACCACTGGGATGGTGACAGTATTCACTGGGGCGTAAGAAGCTGTAGAAAGCCAGGTAGATGGCTGCTTGAACGACCAGGCTGAATTTAGCCAAAGGGGAATGTGACAGGATGAAAGACACGTCTCGGAATATGGCGCTGGTGACGGGTAGCCGTTTGATACTGAATTGGGGTCATTGCCTGTGAATACCACACAACATGGTCTTGACCGTATGGGCGGCAAAAAAGACGGTTTGTTAGGATCTCATAAGGGGATGAAATACTGGATGTCAGCTGAGTGGGGTCTTAGGTATTGTGTGACAATGCCAACTGTGTGTGGTGGCATAATATGAAGACCAGGATGTGATGGAGAACTCTTGGTATTGCTCTGAGGTTTGAAGCTAGTAACCTGACATAGAACCCCTAGGCTACACGGTAGGCCTTCAGGGTGTTGTGAGATAGTGAAAGATTAATAAGGCAGGTAGCGTTGTGAAAGTGTTGTTTGAATCCGAGGTTAGCTACGACCAGTGTGGGATAAGAGACATGGTCGGGTCGGTCCCAGGTTCCTGCAAAATAACGAAGCAAAGTTAATGGGTAGTGCGTCGGCCAGATTATTGCGTTTGTCTGGGATGTGGACGCATAGGACGTTAGATTGGTGCTGTGGGGATAGTGGCACCAGCCTGCGCAGGAAGGCCACGATGGCAGGCTACTAGGACCTCCTTTATTCATAATACTGGCTGTGGCTTGGTTGTCTGTGGCGAACGTCACTGTTTGTCCTGCCCAGTTGTTGCACCAGACTTGAGCTGCTGCGACAATGGGGTAGAGGTCGAACAAAGAGGAGGACTAACTGGGGTCGAGAACTGAGTTGACCGGGAGCCTGTAGTAAGGTGACATGAGAATTTTGTTTTGACAAGGGGGATTGCAAAGAGCTCTTTGGGGCAAAGCTGGCCCCCTGGTGAAGATGCAAGCCCTCGACAATGGGTTTTTTTTTTTGGGAGATACTGTCCAAACCTGGTGCAGGGTGGACTAACTGGTGTTCTAACTGGCCTAAAAAGGGGAAAGCGACAGAGAAAATGATGAGCAGCCGTGTTGCTACTGGAGACGATGAGTGGCAGTTTGAGCCACTTGCTGAAATGCTTGCAGCGATTGCAAGGAAGCGGCCTTATTTGAATTAAGAGGTGAGAATGAATGAATGGATGGATGAATGAGGTGAGCAGCTGTGTTGCTACTGGAGATGACTGGCCGTATTAAGCTATTGCAGAGATGCTTGCAGCGATTGCAAGAAAGCAGCAGCTTTATTTGAATCTATAAATTAAATTATAAGTGTGTAGGAATGAGGAGAGCAGCCGTGTTGCTACTGGAGATGAGTGGCCGTATTGAGCCATTGCATTGATGCTTGCAGCGATTGCAAGGAGCTTTGTTGAAAGGCGAAAGAAAAGGTTATAGAGGAAATGTGATTATGTAGGAATGACCGTGCGCAACACTGAGCAAATTGGTGGAGAGAATTGTGTATGATCATGTATGGATAGACTGAGAAAGTCAAACGTAAGTACTGATGAATTCGTACAGTCAATGTGACTAGTTTGGACTGGTTATAGCTATGGAATAGTCTGTGAAAGATTTGACTCATTTGAGTCGGAGATGCAACAGGATTCGGCTTGGTTGTTAGAGTTGCGTTTGGCAAGGACTGGAATTGTTGCACCGATGCTGCGACTAGACTCGAATCCTCTGTAGATGCGACTGAGAGGCTCATATATGGGATCCGACCGTATCGCTGAGGATATGGCTGGGTTCGGATTGATTGAATTGTGATGGTGGTTGAAGGGGCTGGTGATTGCCAATGATCCGAAACATAGAAGCGAAGTTGCGACTAGATTCGAATCGGCCGTAGATGCGAGGCGACTACAGGGCTCGTATGACAGATCTGCCCGTATTGCCGATGATATGGCTGGGTTTGAATCGACTAAATGGTGATGGTGGTTTGAAGGGGCTTGTGATTGCCGAGGATCCGAAACATAGAAGCGAAGTTGCGACTAGATTCGAATTGGCCATAGATGTGAGGTGACTACGGGGCTCGTATGACAGATCTGACTGTATTGCCGATGATATGGCTGGGTTCGAATCAACTAAATGGTGATGGCGGTTGAAGGGGCTTTGTGATTGTCAAGGATCCGAAACATAGAAGCGAAGTTGTGACTAGATTCGAATCGGCCGTAGACGCGAGGTGAGTAAGGGGCTTGAATGTCGGGTTTGACCGCATTGCCATGAAGTGAACGGCTCGAGTAAACCCGCGTTGGGTAGAAAGCATGAAATACATGAAAGATGACATAGAAAGACTTACGGTGGCGTAAGTGCGACTTTTTCCAAAATGAACATGATAACGTAACTACTAGAGTTTAGAGGAGCGGTAACAACAAAGTCCTACCTGCAACAGCGAGTGTGTAGCGGTCCGAGCGCGGGACAATCGATGAAGATGTACGACCGATCTCAAAGGTACAACTACGTGGACACGCAGTGAGTTGGCAGAGTCAGCCTGTGCAATGCATTTGACACGAATCAGCTTAAAAAATGTATGAGATGAATCTGATATAAATTGTCAGTAAGGAGTATCTGATACGAATTGGTTGTAGAGTGTATGCCATTCTTACTGTGAAACCAAACACCTATCAACCACCCATCCCCCAGGCTAGTCAAGTGCAGGAAAGACATCAGGTGGGTTTAATTACACCCCAATCAGCCACAGAAACCCATACAAACAATACCTGTTTATCTCAAAAAAGGATGAGAACAGTGAATCTTATAACTAGTGAAGCCTATGGCGAGTGATATTGGAGAACCACCGACAGCGACTCGGAGGCTTGGATCTATGAATGAATCGTATGTTTGGTAGAAGGAATTTACGAATGTACTATGCCTGTGCCGAAAGATGTCGGGACATGAGTGTCAACAACTCAGAGGTAGGTTTTGCGAAAGGGGTGCAGGATAGTAAGCATGATAAGCCGCAATTTTGCACATGATATGAAAAGATTCGGATACTACTTATCTGCGACCATGAGCGGGAACCGCTGACGAAGACCACGAATGAAGAAGCCGAAGTGCACCTGAGATTGGACGCACAGACAGTCGACCGTGAGGGAGCTGAGAGGAGTCAACCCCTTGATGTGCAGTACCTTGCACTGGAACCGACACAGACCGTTGTGGGTGGTCTGATTATATACCCTCCGGGCTCCTCCCATAATTACGGGCCACCATACTGGCCCTCTTATATATATATATATATATATATATATATATATATATATATATATATATATTATATATTTTTTTTTTAACCACTTCAGCTCCGGACCATATGGCTGCCTAAAGACCAGAGCGTTTATTACAATTCGGCACTGCGTTGCTTTAACTGAAAATTGCGCAGACGTGCCACGTGGCTCCCAAACAAAATTGGCGTCCTTTTTTTCCCACAAATAGAGCTTTCTTTTCTTGGTATTTAATCACCTTTGTGGTTTTTAATTTTTGCGTTATAAACAAAAAAAGAGCGACAATTTTGAAAAAAACGCATTATTTTTAACTTTTTGCTATAATAAATATCCCCAAAAAAGGAGGAAAAAACATATATTTTAAAAAACTTTTTTTTCCTCAGTTTAGGATGATACGTATTCTTCTACATATTTTTGGTAAAAAAAAAAAAAAAAATCGTTGATTGGTTTGCGCAAAAGTTATAACGTCTACAAAATAGTGGATAGTTTTATGGCATTTTTATTAATATTTTTTTTTTTATTTACGAACAATGGCAGCGACCTGCGATTTTTATCAGGGACTCTTTATCCACTGGCTCCGGTAGATTTCGCTGCTCAATGACCAGAGCATTTTTTGAGATTTGGCACTGCGTCACTTTAACTGACAATTGTGCGGTCGTGCAACGCTATATCCAAAACAAAATTGACGTCCTTTTTTCCCCCACAAGTAGAGATTTCTTTTGGTGGTATTTGATCACCTCTGCAATTTTTTTTTTATTTTTATTATTTTTTTTCTGCGCTATAAACATAAAAAGGGCAACAATTTTGGAAAACAAAACACAATATTTAGTACGTTTTGCTGTAATAACCCCATTTTTTTAAATTTTTTGTAAAAAGCATTTTTCTTTTTCAAATTAGGCCGATATGTATTCTTCTACATATGTAGAAGAATACATATCGGCCTAATTTGAGAAAGAAAAATGCTTTTTACAAAAAAAATAAAAATAACGCTTATTGCGTATGTTGATTGGTTTGTGCAAAAGTTATAATAGGGGATAGTTTTATAGCATTTTTATTATTAGCTTTTTTTTTTTTTTTACTAGTAAAGGCTGCGATCTGCGATTTTTATAATGACTGCAACATTATGGCCGACACATCGTACACTTTTAAACACATTTTTGGGACGATTGAGAATTATACAGCGATCAGTGCTATAAAAATGCACTGATTACTGTAAAAATGTCACTGGCAGGGAAAGGGTTAACACTAGGGGGAGATCAAGGGGTTAAATGTGTTCCCTGATTGTGTGTTCTAACTGTGGGGGGGGGGGGGAGGGAACTGACTATAGGAGATGACAGATCGTGGTTCCTAGCTATTAGGAACTCACGTTCTGTCTCTCCTCACAGAACAGAACAGGGATTTGTATGTATACATACACACGTCCCTGTTCTGCCTCTCGTGCCCGCAATCGTTCGTGGCCAACGGTCATCGCGTCTGTTAGCCACGAACATTGGCACCCCGCTGTGCAGCAGGCACATGCACGCTCCTGCTATCCCAATTAAAGGAGCCGACGTACAGCTACGACGGCTAGCGGGATCATGCTGACCTGCCGCAGTATAATGACGGCGGCTGGTTGGCAAGCTGTTAATGTGAGATCTGGGGTCTAGGAAGGAGGGAGCACCCACAATGCCACATCCGTAATGTATCAAGGGAAAACAAAGAAGATACCAAATAAATATCAACAGGTCAGACTTTTAAGGCATGGAAGCAAATAGGAAAGTAGAAAAAAAAATATTTATTTTATTGAAAAAATACAATATCATAACAGTGTTCAAAATAATATAAAAATCATATGAAATTATATAATTTGTACATTGAGCCCTTGTGCGTCGCATCTCAATTCATATGATTTTGATATTATTTTGAACACTGTTATGATATTGTATTTTTCAATACAATACATATTTTTTCTTCTACTTTCCTATTTTCTTCCATGCCTTAAAAGTCCGACCTGTTGATATATATTTGGTATCTTCTTTGTTTTCCCTTCAGATCTGGGGTCAAAAAGACCTCAGATCTCAAATTTACACTTAAAAGCAATAAAAAAAAAAATAGAAAAAATAAAATAAATGTAATTTTATTTTTAAACATAAACACGTCGCTCCGGTCCTCCAAGGGCACAGAGTCATCTGGGGGCCATATTGCCCTCACTTGACTTCCTGCCCACCACTCCAGTGGATCGGATCGTTTCCGCTACTGTTGAACTCTCCCGTAAGTGGCAAATCCATCGCTGGGACAACTCTTACGTGAAACCAAGCGGTTAATGTGAGTTCTGGGGCCAAAAAGACCTCAGATCTCACATTTACACTTAAAAGCATTAAAAAAACAAAAATAAATGTGTGACGAAACGTCCCCCACACTCCGCTTGAGTGTCTCAGTCAGTATACCGCTTCCTAAGTCCTGGAACACAACGCCAATGGATCTGGCTATAGGAACCCCCAAGAACTAGACAACACCAGTCTTGAAGTACACCAGGAATAGCTTTTATTTGAGATCTCTCAAAAATATATACAGAAGGATGACTAAAACCTAACCTAATTAGCATGAGCTAATTATCTAATCATTGACCCAGACTAGTTGTCTGAGAGATAGGACTTTTCAGGGTAAGCCCTTGTACACACAGTCAGACATTCCGACAACCAAATCCGTCGGATTTTGTCCGACGGATTTTGTCCGAAACTGTTGTATACACACGGTAGGACGAAGTTGTCGGAAAATCCGATCGTTCAGAACATGATGACGTTATTTCGTTACGACGGGACTATGTTCAGGCTAGTAGCCAATAGCTTTGATGTAGGAATTTGATCTGAGCATGCGTGGCACTTTGTCCGATCGTAATTCTCTACACATGATCAGAGTATGTCCGATCGGAGCATTTTGTCAGAAAATTTTACCAACAAGTTGGAAAACTTGGTTCGTCGGATACTCCGACGGAAACAGTCCGATGGAGACCACACACAGTCGGAATATCCGACAAAACGGTCTGATTCGACACATTCCGTCGGAATCTCCGACCGTGTGTACAAGGGCTAAGACTTTGTCTCCTAGCTCACTGATTGACTATTCAATACACATTACCATAAACATAATCACAGGGTTAATTAGCACAAACAACAATGTGTGGAATACTCTTACAAGCCAGACTAGACTCATTTACACAACAGATAGGTGGCTGGAGTTGATGACATTAGCATCTAACAGTTTGTGTCCCAACAGTGTGATTTAGTCTATTGCTAATATGGCAAATACATATCCAGAGTCTGTGTGTCTTGGGGGGGGGGCATGGATCTGAATCCAAGTAACACCACCTCAGGGGTCCCCAGGCATACAGCTCACAAAGAGAACCATTCCCCCAAATGCCAGGGCCCATAATCGCAAGGCAAGAGGCTCGCATTCTGTCCCCTCCAACAGCCTCTGTCCCGGCTAGGTCTGTCACAAAATGTAATTTTTATTTTTATGCATAAAAAAAAAAAATGAGCCCTTCAAGGCCGGAGGGTGGAAGTGACGTTTGACGTCGCTCCAGTCCTCCAAGGGCATAGAGTCATGTGGGATCCATCTTGCCCTGACTGGACTTCCTGCCCATCACTCCAATGGATCGGATCTTTTCCGCTGCTGTTGAGCTCTCCCGTAAGCGGCGAATCCACCACCGGGACAACTTGTGAAAGAGGATCGCCCACTGTGGAAAAATATACCGGGGTTATGGCAGCTAGCTGCTTCCATAACAACGGGATATATGACGTCAAAGTGGGGACATATATCCACGATCTTCAGAGCATCTCAGCTCCAGGTGTCACTTCAAGAAAGATTGACATATTGATGATAATAATGATGATTGGTCCCTAAGCACTGGGCAATAAAGGAACTATATTCTCTTAGTCTTGCTGGGACTTGTAGCTTCTTGTCTTGTAGGCTACAAGTTATCCATTTCTTTATCCATTCAGCGCGTGTGAAAATTGGACAGAAACTCTAATTTTGTTTTAGAAGAAATTCTGTCGAAATGCCATATGGCGAGAAAGACTTTGAAACCGCAACCAACGCCGCTTGTCAAATGATTTACAGAACTAAAAATGAAATTTGCAAACATTTCCTCCCCTCCTGTAATAATATCATGAATCTGAAGAATGTTTTGGCCATTATGTGACAGGACCCCAATCTGTGTCTGCTGATTATAATTAGTAAATCGTGTTATTTTTTTTATTTATTTTTTTCACCGTTCGTTGGGATTGCTTTCGGATTTGGCACTACATTTAATTAAAAACAGGAATTCAGCTTAGCTTTTCAGAGGGAAGAATATCACTGTCCTTAGCTGTTCAGACTGAGATGGCATTCTGGCCAATGGCAATAAATATCTTGACAGATGCACTATATTGTCAAAAGTATTGGGACACCTGCCTTTAGACCCCTTTCACACTGGGGCGTTTTTAGCGTTAAAAAGCCTGTAAAGCGCTTGAAAGAAGCCTCATCTGCAGTCCCAATGTGAAAGCCGAGTGCTTTAAGAGCCCTTTCACAATGTCAGCGCCCGAAAAACGCTCGTAAAGCGCCGCTTAAACTAGCAGCGCTTTACCAGCGTTTTTCGAGCGTTATTGGGGCGCTTTTAACCCCTGCTAGTGGCCAAATAAAGGGTTAAAAGCACCCACAAAACGCTGCTGCCAATAGCGTTTTTCTGGCGTTTTACAGGCGCTTCCCATTGATTTCAATGGGAAGGGGCGCTTTAGGAGCGTTGTATTCACCGCTCCAAAAGCGCTGCAAAGAAGCTGCTTGCAGGACTTTTTTTGACGCCCTGCCAGCGCAGCGCCTTGGTGTGAAAGCACTCGGGCTTTTACATTGGGATTGCAGTTGCAGCTTCTTTCAGGCGCTTTTTTTAACGCTGAAGCGTCTCAAAAACGCCCCAGTATGAAAGGGATATTGGTGTGAAAGCACTCGGGCTTTTACATTGGGATTGCAGTTGCGGCTTCTTTCAGGCGTATTTTTTAACGCTAAAGCGCATGAAAAACGCCTGAAAAACGCCCCAGTGTGAAAGGGGTCTTACACACACATGAACTTTCATGGCATCCTGGTCTTCCGTAGGGTTCAATATTGAGTTGGCTCACCCTTTGCAGCTATAACAGCTTCAACTCTTCTGGGAAGGCTGTCCACAAGGTTTAGGAGTGTGTCTATGGGAATGTTTGACCATTCATCCAGAAGTGCATTTGTGAGGTCAGGTACTGTCGTGTTTGTCCCTTTGGCTAATTTCGGATGAAAGCTGTGTATTAATGATCAGATTATCGTACGATCGATTCGAAAGGGGTATTTTTTGTATAATATTCTGGTCGTGTGTACTAGGCTTAAGCACTGTCTCTGGGGCAAACTAATGCCGCGTACACACGATCAGAATTTTGGTTGGAAAAAGCTCTGATGGTTTTCCCAATGGAATTCCAATGGGATTTCCCTCCAAGCTGTCTTGCGTACACACAGTGACACCAAATTCTGACCGTCTAGAACGCGGTGACGTACAACACGTACTACGGGACTAGAAAAAGGAAGTTCAATAGCCAGTAGCCAATCGCTTATGTCTCGTACTTGCTTCAGAGCATGCGTGAGTTTTTGCGCATTGGAATTTCTTACACACAAACGCGTTTTTGGATAGGAAATTTTTCTGACCGAAAAATTGAGGACATGCTCTCAATCTTTTGCTGTCCGATGGAGCATACACACAATCGCATTTTCCGACCAAAAGCTCTCATCCATCTTTTACTGCCCGAATTTACGATCGTGTGTACGCAGCATAACACTGTGACACAAATAACCCAAATGCTAGAAATATTTTGAATGCAACGCGTCACTCAGAAAATGTCATCGGGGCGATCTTTCCTTATTTTGCTTCAGAGGAATAGAACGATTGTTCCACCTGCCCAGAGGAGGTGACAGGGAGAGAAGGCTACTGGGGAGAGAAGCATGGTGGATTTTTAGATTAAAAACTAGATCGCTTCAGGGGTTAAACCTGAGGTGGGATCTGGACTTGCACTTAAATTAAGAATGCCTCTCCCCAGGGCCTCCTCGCTCTCTTTTCCTTTCTCTTTTCAGTTTTTTTTTTTTTTTCCACATACCTAGATTATTATTTTCATCTTTTTTATTTATGTTTTTTTTAATTTCATGGCTTTCTTATGCCTATATATGTATGATGTATGCATGTGTGTGTGTGTGTGCATACATGTGCATATTATCACTACAAGGTGTGTGAAAATTAGTGGCATGCACATGGATCACCCTAAATGTACTGCAGCTGATTCTCTTTTTTGCATAATTGCCTGCGGTCAATTAAGACATTCAATGGGCGGAGCCTGTGATCTTTAGAGCTACTATTTATTTCAAAGTTTTATGTCTGTAATGTGGTTATGACTAAGGCCTTATAAGCTGAAACGCATCAACAGACTAATGCCCCATGCACACGGTCGGAAATTCTGATGGAAAAAGTCAGATCGCATTATGTTGTCGGTAAATCCGATCGTGTGTGGGCTCTAGCGGACTTTTTCTGTCGGAATTTCCGACGGAAAAAGTTTGCGAGCTGGGTCTAAAATTTTCCAAGAGCAAAATCCGATCAGACTTTTTCCGATCGTGTGTAGAGAATTCCGCCGCACAAAGTGCCACGCATGCTCAGAAAAATTTTTGGAGATGAAAGCTATTGGCTACTGGCCTCTATGCAGTCCCGTCGTATGTTTTGTACGTCACCTCGTCCCGAACGATCAGATTTTCCGACAACTTTGTGTGACCGTGTGTATGCAAGACGAGATTCGGCCAAAATCCGTATGAAAAAATACGATGGATTTTGTGGTCGGAATGTCCGAACTTGTGTATGGGGCATTAATCTGCGTTTGTTCACTGTGGCTATTCAATAAAATGAAGACACTTTAACCACCTCCCATCCGCACTATAGCTGAAAGACGGTTATAGCGCAAACTTACTTTGCCGGGAGGGCATCCATAGACAACCTCCCGTGCTTGAGCGGCCCCCTGCAGGGCGGGCACAGCGTGCTCTGTGATCAGTGAGTCTATGAGACTCGGCTGATCACAGATCGGAGTAAGGGGTTGATCCCAACTCCTTACCACGTGATCAGCTGTCAGCCAATCACAGCTGATCATGTGATGTAATCAACTATTTTTTCTCCTCACGCTGGTAGCATGAGGAGAAAAAAAGCTGATCACCGGCAGCTGTGAGAGGGACTTCGGTCCCGATCGTGGAGAGCCTCTGCAGAGGCTTCTGTGCCCACCTGTGCCACCTACCAGTGCCCACCAGCGCCACCTAACAGTGCCCTCAATACCACCCATTAGTGCCCACAGTCTCACCTATCAGTACCCACAGTGCCACCTATAAATGTCACCAATCAGTGCTTCTTCACCAGTGCTGCTTATCAATACCACCTACCAGTGCCCATCAATGCCACCTATCAGTGCCCATCAGGGACATCGATCAGTGCCACCCATCAGCGCCATTTTATCAGTGCCTATAAGTTTCGCCTTATCTGTGCCCATCAATGCAGCCCATCAGTGCAGCCTTATCAGCGAATAGCAATGAAGGAGAAAAATTACCCGTTTGCAAAAATTTATAATAAACTATGCAACAGGTTTTTTTTTTTTTTTTTATTCTGTATTTTTTTGTTTATTTAGCAAAAAATAAAAACTCCAGTAGTGATTAAATACCAACAAAAGAAAGCTCCCTTTGTGTGAAAAAAAAAATGATAAAAAATTAATTTGTGTACAGCGTTGCATGACCGCGCAATTGTCATTCAAAGAGTGAGAGCGCTGAAAGCTGGAAATTGGTCGGGGCAGGAGGGGGGGGGGGGGTTAAGTGCCCAGTAAGCAAGTGGTTAAGAGCAACAACTGGAGTACGGATAATTTTTCTACATTACTCGACTCAGCCAGCGACTGTGGATGGCGCACCTGGGAGCTCTGCTATCTATGTGGTGTATGGGTAGTAGCACTGACTTTTCTGTTTATACTGCAAACTAACACTGCTTGAGGGAAGAAATAGGGGAGTCTACCTAAGATTGAACTAGCTAGCATTAACAGGAGGGGAGGACGAGGGAGAAACGAAATAACATAGTAGACAAGTTGTAATGGCTAAAACCCTCCACTAGATGTCAGCAGATGTGAGCATACTACAGAACAAGAATGACCCGGTGCAATTCAATAAAACACATACAAAATAAGTGACAGTTGAGCAAAACAATATTTTTTATTAATTTTTACATATTAATGAATTACTACTTTAAATAAGTGATTGTAAGGGTATTTTTTTTTAAATAACAAAAATATCATACTTACCTCCCCCAGGGGCTCTTGTGGCTCCTCCCCACATCTGATAACCATCTCAGAGAAGCGCTCCCCTGAGGGGGTTACCTCCCGACTCCAGTATTTGTGTCTATAGACACAGAATGCCAGACTCGGCCCCTCCCCCCTGGCGCCCACATCATTGGATTTGATTGACAGCAGCGGGAGCCAATGGCTGCGTTGCTATCAATCTATCCAATCAAGAGCTGGGAGCCCATAGAGAGAGAGAGCCAGGGCGTCCCTGCTGACTGAATGAAGGGGTTCAGGTAAGTAAAATGGGGGGCTGGGGCACCGGTGACTGCTAGGTGTTTTTTTTTTTTTACCTTAATCCATAGGATGCATTAAGATGAAAAAACACGAAACTTTTACAACCCCTTTAAATAAAATAATATATATATATATATATATATATATATATATATATATATATACCCCTGTGTACCATGCATTCTTTTAACTTGTTGCCTTTATCAGGGGTAACCAGCAACTGCCACAAAAGCAATAAAACACCTCAACCAACTGAATAAATAAAGCTTATTGCTGTTCCTTCTTCATCTACCAAGAAGCTGCCAATGCTCTGATGCCATTTTTATGAGTCATGATCATCGGAATGAGAGGCGCTGTGCCTGGCTACAAGATTCATCTCTATTTTTCCCTTACAATCAGCACCCTTGCCTCTTGGATTCCGCCTGCGGCTATGTGTCACTACAAATAAATTAGCTCTAAGCATTATGAACAGAGCAAAGCTTTTCAATTAGGACTGGAACATTGGAACAGAGTACTTGCAGAGCCGGGGTAAAGCGGATATATTTAAAACGCGGAAAGTGGCGCTGATACTTTACTGGAGGACATGTTTGTATTAATACATACAAGGTCATTATGTCGAGTAGAAGAACTTGGCTCTGCAAGCTTTCAAAAAAATAAATAAAAATCAATTGGCAGATGCTGCCCAACATGTGTACTGTTCTGTCCAGCTAACCCTTGGTGACACCCATATATATATATATATATATCTATATCTATATATATATATATATATATATATATATATCTATATATATATATATATATATATATATATATATATATATATATATATTAGTACAGACCAAAAGTTTGGACACACCTTCTCATTCAAAGAGTTTTCTTTATTTTCATGACTATGAAAATTGTAGATTCACACTGAAGGCATCAAAACTATGAATTAACACATGTGGAATTATATACTGAACAAAAAAGTGTGAAACAACTGAAAATATGTCTTATATTCTAGGGCAGTGATGGCGAACCTTGGCACCCCAGATGTTTTGGAACTACATTTCCCATGATGCTCATGCACTCTGCAGTGTAGTTGAGCATCATGGGAAATGTAGTTCCAAAACATCTGGGGTGCCAAGGTTCGCCATCACTGTTCTAGGGTCTTCAAAGTAGCCACCCTTTGCTTTGATTACTGCTCCGCACACTCTTGGCATTCTGTTGATGAGCTTCAAGAGGTAGTCACCTGAAACGGCTTTCCAACAGTCTTGAAGGAGTTCCCAGAGATGCTTGGCACTTGTTGGCCCTTTTGCCTTCACTCTGCGGGTCCAGCTCACCCCAAACCATCTCGATTGGGTTCAGGTCCGGTGACTGTGGAGGCCAGGTCATCTGGCGCAGCACCCCATCACTCTCCTTCTTGGTCAAATAGCCCTTACACAGCCTGGAGGTGTGTTTGGGGTCATTGTCCTGTTGAAAAATAAATGATGGTCCAACTAAACGCAAACCGGGTGGAATAGCATGCCGCTGCAAGATGCTGTGGTAGCCATGCTGGTTCAGTATGCCTTCAATTTTGAATAAATCCCCAACAGTGTCACCAGCAAAGCACCCCCACACCATCACACCTCCTCCTCCATGCTTCACGGTGGGAACCCCACATGCAGAGTCCATCCGTTCACCTCTTCTGCGTCGCACAAAGACACGGTGGTTGGAACCAAAGATCTCAAACTTGGACTCATCAGACCAAAGCACAGATTTCCACTGGTCTAATGTCCATTCCTTGTGTTCTTTAGCCCAAACAAGTCTCTTCTGCATGTTGCCTGTCCTCAGCAGTGGTTTCCTAGCAGCTATTTTACCATGAAGTCCTGATTCACACACACAGTCTCCTCTTAACAGTTGTTCTAGAGATGTGTCTGCTGCTAGAACTCTGTGTGGCATTGACCTGTTCTCTAATCTGAGCTGCTGTTAACCTGCGATTTCTGAGGCTGGTGACTCGGATGAACTTATCCTCCGCAGCAGAGGTGACTCTTGGTCTTCTTTTTCTGGGGCGGTCCTCATGTGACCCAGTTTCTTTGTAGCGCTTGATGGTTTTTGCAACTGCACTTGGGGACACTTTCAAAGTTTTCCCAATTGTTCGGACTGACTGACCTTCATTTCTTAAAGTAATGATGGCCACTCGTTTTTCTTTACTTAGCTGCTTTTTTCTTGCCATAATACAAAGTCTAACAGTCTATTCAGTAGGACTATCAGCTGTGTACTGTATCCACCTCCTGCACAACACAACTGATGGTCCCAACCCCATTTATAAGGCTTGAAATCCCACTTATTAAACCTGACAGGGCACACCTGTGAAGTGAAAACCATTTCAGGTGACGACCTCTTGAAGCTCATCAACAGAATGCCAAGAGTGTGCGGAGCAGTAATCAAAGCAAAGGGTGGCTACTTTGAAGACCCTAGAACAGTGATGGCGAACCTTGGCACCCCAGATGTTTTGGAACTACATTTCCCATGATGCTCAACTACACTGCAGAGTGCATGAGCATCATGGGAAATGTAGTTCCAAAACATCTGGGGTGCCAAGGTTCGCCATCACTGCCCTAGAATATAAGACATATTTTCAGTTGTTTCACACTTTTTTGTTCAGTATATAATCCCACATGTGTTAATTCATAGTTTTGATGCCTTCAGTGTGAATCTACAATTTTCATAGTCATGAAAATAAAGAAAACTCTTTGAATGAGAAGGTGTGTCAAAACTTTTGGTCTGTACTGTATATATGTATGTAGCACCACCCCGGAAGGAGCTGCTGGTTAGATTTGGCCTTACTTCACGCCTAGGAGTGTCCCGTGGTAGATGGCCCAGTAACTCGAGAGACCAACTACAGATCCACTTGAGTGGATTTTATTTGCAAAAACTTAGACAATGAACAGTCTCTTAAATTGGGATCAGAGGGTTGGAAAGGAAGTTCAGGTATTCTTAGTGTCAAAGTCAAAATGAGAGAACTTGCTTACTTTAACTGCATCCAGAGAATAGCCATTCACAACTGGATGATCGCTCAAGTTGGACAGTCCCTCTCTCACAAGGTCTAGCAGCCAACAAGGTGCTTTACTCAGGAACAAGTCTCTGCCACAGACGTTGTTGTAGAACATACAAGATAATGTCTCTGCCACAGACGTTGTTGTAGAACACGTAGGGAAACTAAGCTTGAAGAACACTCGTAGGATACCTGGATCTTTCAGCCAACTTGGCGATATCCTCAAGACAGGATTCTCTTGGGTATTCCAGCTCTTCCAGGCTCTTGCTAAGAAACCAACCCGTACGTGGTCTTCTTCTGAAGAGTCCTCCCCTGGAATGCTTGACGTCACTGGGTCGCTCCCAAACCGGAGACGGCACCTAACACCTCAGAGTCCTACTTTAGTTTCCTTTCCTCGGGCTAGCCAGCCCTGAGACATCAAGATCTGGTGGGTCCGCACCCCAGGCCATAGCCTTCCTGGGGGCTGGTCAGGAGGACCAGGACCATGAAGTCAGTACATCATTCTGGACCGGAACCCCGTACCACCTGACGTCCGCATCTTAAATACCCTCTTCCAGAAAGCACAGCAAGAGCGCCACTCCCACTGGGCGAGCTCAGAGAGAGAGTAACTTAAGCACTTAACCAGGCCATAGTTCCATGCCTGCCAGAAGAGACAGTGCCCCCTGTGGTCAGGCTGAACTTCTCCCAGTCCAGTCAGACTGATGCTGAAGTCCAAATTTAGACAATTGTACCCAAAACAAACTGCAGTTAAGGTATAGCCTTAACTTTGAAAAACGCGTAGCGTGTCCTCTCCAGGAGCCGCTGTTATATATATGTATTAGAGCTGCACGATTCTGGGCAAAATTTCTTTGCTTATAATAAAAAAATCACGATTCTTGCAGAATAAAATATTTCCCCATATACACAAAAGTGGGCTAACTTCACTGGTTAGTTTTTTTTTTTTTTTTTTTTATTCATAGAAGTGTAATTTTTTTTTCCCAAATACAGTGTGACATAAAGAATAAACAACCACCATTTTATTCTCTAGGGCAGGGGTGTTCAAACTACGGCCCTCCAGTTGTTCAGGAACTACAATCCCCATCATGCCTAGTCATGTCTTTGAATATCAGAGTTTTACAATGCCTCATGGGATGTGTAGTTCTGCAACAGCTGGAGGGCCGTAGTTTGGACACCCCTGCTCTAGGGTCTCTAATGTGTATGTGTATGTGTATGTTTGGGGGTTCTAAGTAATTTTCGAGCAAAAAAAAAATATTTTAACTTGAAACCAAAGAATGTCAGAACAAGGTTTAGTGTTTAAAGGGGTGTTCCAGCAGAATTTTTTAAAAACAAAAAGTCAGCAGCTACAAACACTGTAGCTGCTGACTTTTAATAAGGACACTTACCTGTCCAGGGTGCCCGCAATGTCGGCCCCGCCGAGGCCGATACGTCCATCGTTTTGTATCCCGGCGCTGCCATCCTCACTAAGGGAAACAGGCAGTGGAGCCTTGCGGCTTCACTGCCCGTTTCCTACTGCGCATGCGCGAGTCGTGCGGCGCTTTGTGACCGGGGCACGCTGTGTTCTGGGACACACACATTTCCCAGAACACAGCGCACCCCATTCCCCAAAAGACAACGCGAGGAGGAGAAGACTGAAGATCACCACGGAGTAGGAAAAGGCAGATTAGGAAGACTGTCTAGCAACAGGGGTTTCTGGTAAGTTAAAAAAATAAATAATTTAAATGTTTTTTTTTTTTACAATTTTTTTAAGAATATTAATGCTATTTTTTTTTTTTTTTTTTTTTTTTTTTTAGGGTGGCCCTGCACTTTAAGTGGTTAAACTTCCATCACTGCTAAAGGATGTTGTGATTGTTGGCAGACTGCTATGGTTTTTTTTTTGTTTTATTTTTTCCTTTCTTTTGAGGGTAGAGCAGAGAGAATTCTCTACATAGAAAGAATCGGGAAATACTTTTTTTAGATCGCGATAGCGATTCTTAACGATTAATCATGCCGCTCTTATATATATATATATATATATACATATATACATACAGTATATAGCTGCTTTATCCTCATTTCTCTAGAGAGTCTCAACTCTACATCCTGACATGCCTGAACTCCACCTGATCTGCACTTGCAAGGTAAAGCAACAGTTTCACTTAGAAGGTGCTGAAGGAGCGGGCCTTGTCCCTGCGAAACGCGTAGAGGCAGTTCCAAAGATAGCGAGAAGCCCCCTGATACTATCTACGGTAGACACGTGCAATTTGCTTCCTTGCGAAATTGAAATTCAGACAAAAATTTTCATTATTTGGAGATTTGGATGAATCCAAATTTCTAAATAGTAATCAATTTCAACTAATCCAAAATAAATTATAAGTAAACAAATCATCCGAATTTGAAATGGAAACATATTGCAATGAACAACTGAAATAAAAAAACCTGAATTGAGCTCAGCCATCCCTGTAAGATTATATGAACTCTTTGGATCAAATAAAATAGTGTTTATTAATGTCAAAAATAGAAAATCATATATAACATATACAATGGTACCATACTAAACAAACTACACACAATATGCAATTAAAACCAATCCACCACATAACTCCATATCTTGTATGTATATACAGTGGAAACTTTGTTTACGAGTAACGCGGTTAACGAGTGTTTTGAAAGACGAGAAACTTTTTTTCTATTAAATCCTAACTCGGTTTGCGAGTATTGTCTTGCAAAACAAGCAGGATTCAAGCTAATGGGGTGTACAGCACCGCATTTGGACAGAGGTGCAGGGGCACTGGTGACACTGAATATTTCAGAGCCATTCGGAAATACTTGGAATCGCTCCGAGTGTTTCCGAGCCTTTCTGAGTTCAGCCGAGCTGTCCCCGAGTATTTCCGAGGCTCTCCGGTGCCCCACCACCTCTGGCCACATGCGGTATTGCATGCAATAGAAGTCAATGCGCAACTAATTATCTTCATGTTTATTGACGTCTATAGGGAAACTCGCTTTGATATGCGAGTGCTTTGGATTACAAGCATTCTCCTGGAACGGATTATGCTTGTAATCCAAGGTTCCACTGTACAGTATACGCCCACTATGTGGATGTTGGATAGGAGAATAGCTGTCCTTGATAATCCAATATAGTGGGAAGCAAAAAGAAGCAATTGATGGGACTGGTAACTGTATATATAACACACGAATGCAATCTGCAAGAGACCACAAAAGTGCGGTAGTGATTTTATCCAGGGATCAATGCCCAGAGCATCCACAATTGTGCTGTATTGGAGGGGTATTTCCAGCTGTAATGTCCAGTGAAAGAGCCCAAGTAGATGAAAGCAGAATCTATGGGGGTCCAGAGGGGGTGCAAGTATGTTCCCTGTGAAGATGGTTGTAGATTGTGAAAACCTCCCTAACACTATAGAGCAGCCTTTCTCAACCTTTTCAATACAGAGGATTCCTTGAAATAGTTCTCCAGTCTTGAGGAACCCCTGCTAAAAATTTGAAATCTACAACTCATGATACATTAGAGTGATGGTCAGTGGGAAGAATGGTCCTTACACTTGTGATTATTGGGAAAAATGGTCCTTATACTTGTGGTCATTGGGAAGTATGGTTCTTACACTTGTGGTCACTGGGAAGAATGCTCCTTACACTTGTAGTCATTGGGAAGAATGCTCCTTACACTTGTAGTCATTGGGAAGAATACACTTGTAGTCATTGGGAAGAATACACTTGTAGTCATTGGGAAGAATGCCCCTACAGCTACAACTCATGATACATTAGTGAGATGGCCAGTGGGAAGAATGTAGTCATTGGGAAGAATGTAGTCATTGGGAAGAATGCTCCTTAAACCTGTAGTCATTGGGAAGAATGGTCCTTACACTTGTGATTATTGGGAAGAATGGTCCTTACACTTGTGATTATTGGGAAGAATGGTCCTTATACTTGTGGCCATTGGGAAGTATGGTTCTTACACTTATGGTCATTGGGAAGAATGCTCCTTACACTTGTGGTCAGTGGGAAGAATTACCTCCTTACAGATAGCTAAAAAGATCATTGATGTCGGGAGTGCGCATGCGCGAGGCTTCCAAGATGGCCGCGATCATCTAAAGCTCCGCTGCCTCGCGGAACGACGGAACCCCTACCGCACGACACGGCTACCCTTCCGCTTCCCGAGCTATAGGGGCGGACTCCCGAAGTGTTGGGGCACATTTCTGAATGACCGGTGGACTGGCTAAACGCAATCTGGGCCCGCTGTTCGCTTCATTGGACGTGAGGGAGAAATCCAAGATGGCCACCGCAGCACAGCTCCTGTCTCAGGATCACAGATCCGCAGGCACAGTGGATTTCAGGTCAGATACAGACTTTCCTCCTCTCCACGCCACCCCAGGCAACCCCAGGGGTCTCCCCAAGGAAGCCACACCGTCCCCGGCCTCCACGGTCTCTCTGCTGGAACGCACCATCCAGGAGTTCTCCCCCTCCCCAGCGGGGACCTACAGGGTTACCCAGGCCGCCATGGCCCCCCACGAGGCTGCTCATGCAGACCCAGTCTCCCACATGGATGCCCTGTTTGGCAAATTCTCTGAACTATTAGAGAGGGGCCTCTCCCAAACTGCCTTGCAAATCACGGGGGAATTGAAAGCTGATTTTATTAACCTAGGCTCCCGGATCGAAACGATCGAACATAAAATGGAGGATACCATAGCCAGATCCATCCAAAACTCCAGGCACATTTACTCAGTACAGGAGCAATTGGACATAGCCATGGCCCGTATAGATGACCTCGAAAATAGGTCACGCAGATATAACGTCAGAATTCGCGGGCTTCCAGAATCAATAACTGATGTGTCCAGGGCGGTGCAAGACCTCATTCAACAGCTAATCCCTGACATCCCAGCTACTAAGCTTGAACTTGACCGGGTCCATAGAACCCTCGGCCCCCCTAGGAAGGATGGCACCCCGCGAGATGTTCTGGCCAAGCCACATCACTTCTCGGTGAAAGAAGAAGTTATGAAGAGAGCCAGATCCCTGCAACACGTCAATTACCAGGGCCACCAGGTTCAGATCTTTGCGGACCTCTCCCCCTCCACTATACAGAGACGGAGAGCTCTAAAACCCCTCTTGCTTGCAATGTCACAAAAAGACATAAAATACAAATGGGCATTCCCATTTGCGGTCAGGTTCACGGACAAAGGGAAGTCTTTTGCCTTCTCCACTTTCCCCGAGGGGGAAAAGCTCCTCACCAGGCTGAAAATCATTTCTCAAGAAGCTGACATGGACACTTCTAACCCTAGCCAAGGATCCAACAAACGACCCACTCCTAACAGCCCACAATCCCCGTTGTGGACCTCCGGAAGAGCCAAGAAGGTCAAGGATAATGCACCCACCTGAGCAACTTCCAGTCCCATTTTCAGACTCTCCATTCTGTGACTGACCGTCCGAGGTCCTGGAGAGGGCCGGAGGACTGCTCCCCAAACATTGAAAGTTTGGCCCTCCAACCCTTTTTGCCCTCCCCTTGCCTAGGACTTGTGCTACCCTTGTGCTACCCTTCTCCCCATTGCCTCCAATATTCCGGGACGCTATGCAGTACTTCGTCCATCTACTGGACTGCCCGTAACCCCTCATATTTTTTTTTTTTACATCCCCTCGAAATGGGCCCTAAGGCTGCTTTGAGGATTTCCCAGGGGGCTGCATTCCACAGCACCCCCCCTGGATATACCATCCTACCTTATGCCTAAAGAACAGCATTCATTGTTTAGCCCCAGTGTCTTCTAGACATTATGTTTAGCCGTGCCTAAAGAAAAATTCCTTTTTTTGTATATTGCTGCTTATATGTTATTGCTATTTAAAGTTGATTTCACAGCTCGGGTAGTTACCCGACTAGGGGTCCCCAGTTCCGCGAGGGACCACATGTGTAACTCTCCCTCCCTCGGCCTATCCCAGGCGTCTGAGGGTCGGGACTTCTGACCTTATGGGTCGGTTGTCTTCATTGTTTTTTCTTGGGATTTCGGGGGGTGTCACCTGCCCTGATCTCCTCTTTCTCTTCTCAGGAACCCTTTCTTTCCTTGCCCTTTCTCCCCCTCTCTCCCCCCTTGATGGTAAGCTACCCCCGTTGAATGTTTACATGACACTATTTTTTTTCTCCTCAGGTTGGGCTGAGCCAACCCAGTCGACATGGTATCCTGGGAGACAACCTCGGGCCACCGATCCCAATGCTCTTACCAAGAACCCCGCTATGGATTGGGTAAGTGAGGTCGCTTTCAGATGCTGGGCTCCCCCTCTGCTCCATGGCTGATCCACAGGCTGCTAGGCTTAAGATAGCCTCCCATAACATTCAGGGTCTTAATTCCCCCATCAAACGGAGAAAAGCCCTTGATTTCTACAAATCCCTGAAACTAGATATAATTCTACTTCAGGAAACCCACCTTCCTATCCGGTATAGTCCCAAGTTCCTACATGCCCACTTCCCTCAGTTCTTCTTAGCCAACGCGGAATCCAAGACCAGGGGGGTGGCCATTTTGATTGCCAAAACATGCAAATTCAATAAAAGTTTTGAAAAAGCGGATCCGGAGGGCAGGTATTTACTTGTAAAGGGCACTGTGGGGGACCAACTTTACTCCTTGGTCTCCTACTACGCCCCGAACACGGGTCAGGCCAAATTCTTCGAATCCCTGCTGCGCACCTTAGCACCTCTTTTAGAGGGAACGGTTATTGTCGGAGGGGACTCTAACGTCGCCTTTGATCAAGGACTTGATAAATCCTCCCCCTCACGTTCCCGCTTAACCAGGCCCACGAAGGCAAGCTTACGGATCGCCAAATTGCTGCACGCTCATGGGTTATCCGATGTCTGGCGGGAATTAAACCCCACAAAGAGAGACTACACTCACTTCTCAGCGCCTCACCAATCATATGCACGCATAGACCACATACTTGTCCCCTCCTCGCTCCTTCCCAGGATGCTCAAAGCCTCCATCACTGACACAGTGATCTCGGATCACTCACTGGTAATTGTGACGGCCCTGGGGGGTTCGAGTGGGAGACACCCTAGGCATTGGAGGTTAAATGAATCCCTCCTTTCGGAGCCATCACGAGTTATGGATCTCGACAAAGCATTGCAGGAATATTTCTCTATTAATGCGACTCCTGATGTCTCCCCCGAAACCCTGTGGGCGGCGCACAAAGCATATATTAGGGAAAAATTCATGCAATTAGGTTCTCAAATAAAACGGGAAAGGCAATCAACCATCCTGAAGCTAGAAGAGGAATACTCTAAACTCAGAGCTCTTCACAAAAAGGACCCCCTCCGCACCCCCACCTCCATACTAGACAAGACTCGCTTAGAACTCAATCTCGCCCTCACCACGAAAGCTGAAAAATCGGTTAGGTGGTCTGGCCACAAATTTTACTCACAGGCGGACAAAATAGGCACACTCCTGGCTAATAGACTCTCCCCTAGAACCAAGCTGAGCACCCTCCCTCGGATCAGAAGCGCAGGACTCCCGCCCACGTCTAATCCGGTCACAGTTCTGAATGCCTTTCAGAACTTTTACACCTCTCTCTACAGTAGCTCCCCACCTCCCAAAGATAACCTCCTTCCAAAGTTTTTGGAGGGACTTCCCATCCCGGCCTTATCGGACGTTCACAAACAAGTTATGGAAGCCCCCTTCCAGGCAGAGGAGATACTGGAAGTCATAAAGGCTCTTAAAAAAAGCTCCGCCCCTGGACCCGACGGTCTTTCGATCCCTTACTATAAAGCCTTTGCCAACACGCTAGCCCCTCACCTGGCCAATCTCGGTAATCATAAAGCTAATGGAGACCCCCTGGATCCCCACCTTAACACGGCGTATATCACGGTCATCCCCAAACCTGGCAAGAACTTGGAAGATGTCAGCAACTACAGACCGATTTCCCTTATTAATAATGATCTCAAAATTCTCACGAAAGTTATGGCCAATAGGTTAGCCTCCTTTATCGGACGCTACGTCCACAAGGACCAAGTTGGTTTTATCCCCGGCAGACAGGGACCTGATCAAATTCGGAGGGCGATTGATATTATCTCCATTTTGCAGTCTAATTGGGAAGGGGGACCCGGACAATCTGGCTTCCTCCTTTCCTTAGATATTCAGAAGGCTTTCGACTCGGTCTCATGGCAGTACATCTTCCAGCTCTTTGACAGGTGGGGATTTGGGGCTCGCTTCCTGGGCTTATTACGGGCCTTATACTCCCAGCCGAGGGCCCAAATTCGAATGCAGGGATACCTCTCTGAGCCAATTCCCATCACCAGGGGGACCAGACAGGGGTGCCCCCTGTCCCCCCTCATATTTGCAATAGCCATTGAAACACTGGCGATCGCAGTCCGCCACAATATGGACATTGGAGGTGTCCAATGCGGTAGTCAAACGCACAAATGTGGACTCTTCGCGGACGACATACTGTTGTTCCTCACTTCCCCCCTCACAACCCTGCCCAACTTATCCCGGGTATTGGACGACTTTGCCAAGGTCTCAGGCTTGAGGGTTAATTACTCCAAGTCTGTGGCGTTGAATATTTCTCTCCCCACCCACCAAGTCCTCTCACTCAAACAATCCTTTCCGTTCCAATGGAGTGACACTGCCATCCAATACTTGGGTATCTCCCTTACACCTAAAATAGAGATGTTGTATGCCCACAATTACCCCAAATTATACAGACAGCTGGAAACTGATCTCTCCTCATGGTCTAAACACGAACTATCCTGGCTTGGCCGGATTAACTCCATAAAAATGACCCTTCTCCCCAAAATCCTCTACTATTTTCGAGCCCTGCCAATACCAGTTCGGAAGGACCACCTTTGCTCTCTGCAAAGCAAAATACTGAAATATATCTGGGGTAATAAGGGATACCGTCTACCGCAAAACACGCTCTTCCTGCACAGACGCAGGGGGGGGTTGGGTCTGCCCAACCTCCACAAATACTACCTTGCAGCTCGCCTAGCCCAACTCTCCTCGATCTACTCCAAATATGAGAAACCGGATTGGCAGTCCATAGAACGCTGTTCGGTACCCTCCTTTACACTAGATTTTCTATTATGGTGCCCGCCCAAAGCCAGGCCGCCCATCATGTCCCCATCCCTATCTCACTCCTGCGCCCTATGGGACGGTCTTCGCAAAGAGCCTTCCCTAGTCTCCTCGTTAAGACCCCTTGCTCACATGTTCCGTAATCATGACTTCCCCCCTGGTCTGAACATTGAGGCCTTCAGATGGTGGTTGGACAAGGGACTATACTGGATAGGTCACTTTTTCAATTCCAGGGGTCCGATTTCCCTAGCTTATTGTATCGAACACTTAGAGCTACCAGATACAGAGAGGTTCCGCTTCCAACAAATATCTCACTTCTTGAACTCACTTTGGAAAAACAAACCCCTTCCTCCTTCCTTTACTGAATATGAAGCCTGGTGTGGTAGGATCGGGGAGCAGAGGGGTGGTATTTCAGTGATCTACGCGGCTCTCACTTCCCCAACGGGCAAATCCCCCTATATGACGGCTTGGGAATCTGATCTCCAGACCTCTGGCAGTCTCGAAACCTGGCAGCTGGCCCTAGCCAGATCCTTTCGTGGGATCCAGAACACCTCACTAATGGAGGCTAGCATCAAATTGATAACCAGGTGGTACCTCACTCCAGTAAGGCTAGCCAAAATATATCCCACGGCTAACCCCTTATGTTTCAGGGGGTGCCAACTTCGTGGCTCCATGATCCACATCTGGTGGGAATGCCCTAGACTTCGTTCGTTCTGGACTAAAATCTTCAACTTGATTTACTTAGTCACAGGCTGCCGGGTTCCGAGAACTCCAGAGGTTGCGTTACTCAATACCCCGGTTCCTTTGATGTCTGGTAACATTCAGAAACTAACTTATTTTATCCTATTAGGAGCCAAAATTGCGATTGCCTCCGCATGGAAGCAACCCAAACCCTCCTTCCTCGCAGTTAAGAGGAAGATATCGTGGATAATGTCCCAAGAAAAACTGTCAGGTATTCTGTCAGACACCACACCTAAATTCCGAAAGGTGTGGGACCCTTGGGCCCGTTACATGGGAATCTCTCTGCTGCCTGGGGTACCCCCAGGCTCTCCCCTAGTGACCAGACCTCACCCCTAAAGCGCCCTCTCTTACATTGAATGTGAAACATTCCCCCGCTATAACCTTCCACCCTTTCAGGACATAGCTTACCTCCCCTTACCCCTCTGTTCTCCTCTTCTCCTCCTCTTTTCTTTTCTCTGTCCTTCTAGTCGTTCTATGTTTTTGGTTTGCTCAACAGAGCTGTAATTGACAGGTTCACCATACAGTCCAATTTAATGTTGCGGTACCCACTACAGACGGTCCTCCAACTGCTTTATCCCTCTGAGAGGGAGGGGCCTGGGAGGATACTCCCCCATCCTGGCACAGCAAGTTCCCTATTAGGGGTGTCGGGATGGGGGCTCCTGGGAGCTACCCCTAATAGTTCTACTTGGTGGGCTCTCCCGGGGGGGTCACCCTCCGTTTACCTCTTTTTCATGTAGCCCCTCGATGAGGAAGGGCATGCCGACTGTACCCTTTTGATATTGTCTGTCTTTCACTAATGTCTCCTGTTTTCATTACTTACATTGTGACAGCAGGCCCTCCCTGCTGCAGTTAGTTTATGTACTGTTATACGTATGTAAGTGCCTTTACTATAAAATAAAATATTTTGAAAGTAAGATCATTGATGTCAGTGGGAACTTATCAGAGAGGCAGAAATTGCCCAATTCTGATGGAACCAATAGCAACCTCTGGAGGAATCTTAGGGATCCATGGAACCCTGGTTGAGAATCACTGCTATAGATAATAGTGAATACCCTGTTTCCCCGAATATAAGACCTAGCATGATTGTCGGTGATGGCTGCAATATACCCCCCAAACCCCAAAATAAGCCCTACCCTGTTTCCCCACAAATAAGCCCTACCCTGAAAATAAGACCTACAAGGACTTTAACTAGGGCTCATTTGGGGGTAGGGCTTATATTGCAGCCATCACCGACAATCACGCTAGGTCTTATTTTCTGGGAAACAGCATAATTAGAAATGGATAGCATATAGTAGATTATCCATATGATTAAGGTAGTTCTTTTGCCAAAGGCTGAATGTACAGCATTAAATATAGCAGCTCTCTCAAATGCTTCAACAGTAACATATATGTGGAAAGGAGATATACTTATCAGTCATTGTGCAAACAGAAAATGCTTATGCTGGTCATCTGAAAAAAAATCCCATCTGTGAGCATACGTTTTCAATGTGTTTAAAGTTGAGAGTTGGAGGTGGAAAGGATGTCCGTGCCTGACTGGTTTCGTCGATCACCGCCGGCTGCGTCAGAGGCTAAGCTTGGAATGAACTTGTTTTTTTTAAAGTAGTTGTAAACCCTTACATATGCTCACTAAAGTGACTAGCTTCAGGGGATAGACAGAGATTAAGTAAATCCTCCTACATACTGTAATGCCGCGTACACACAACCGGACTTTCCGGCAAACTAGGTCCGACGGTCTTCCCGATGGACTTTTCAGCGAAGTTCCGATGGACTTTCCGAAGGAACGGACTTGGCCACACACAATTACACCAAAGTCCGACAGATTTGAACGTTCATGGCCAGGAGCCAATAGCTGCCCTAGCGTCGGTTTTTATTGGTCGGACTAGCAAACACACAAACGGATTTTTCGACCGGACTCGAGTCCATCGGACTAGCATACACACAACGGATTTTTCGACCGGACTTGAGTCCGTCGGAAAGATTTGAAATGTGTCTTAAATCTAAACTCCATCTGATTTTTAGACAGCAAAGGTCCGATGAAGCCCACACACGATCGAATTGTCCGGTGGATTCGTTCCGTTGGACCTTTGCTGTCAAAAAGTCCGGTCGCGTGTACACGGCATAAGTTGTACCTGTTTATCTGCATCTGTCTCTCCTCTACATCGGTCCAGTATTTACACAGCATTTCTGAGCTTCGTAGAAAGTACAGGCCGGCAACTAGACAGCTTCTCCATAGAAAATATTTATTTGAGCATTACAGCAATAACATCATCCAAAAATACTGACGCGTTTCGGCCTTAGGCCTTCATCAAAAGCAACATGCTTTTGATGAAGGCCTAAAGCCGAAACATGTCAGAATTTTTGGATGATGTTATTGCTGTAATGCTCAAATAAATGTTTTCTATGGAGAAGCTGTCCAGTTGCCGACCTGTACTTTCTATGGATCTTTTGTGAGCTTAATTAGCCAGAGCACCGACTTCTCTACACACCAACTATACTATATAGAGGTAGAGCTTTTTCTATTTCTGAGCTTTGGAAAGGATCTGACGTCACACATTGCACTAGACAATAGAAATCTCTCCTGCGCTCGGGTGTCTAGTTCCTCAGTACGTGATGTGACCAGCTTCATCAAACATTGCACAATAGAGTGTAATCTGAGACCCGAGTGGAGGGAATGCCCTACACACACACACACACACACACACACACACACACACACACACACACACACACACACACACACACACACTCTCTCTCTCTCATAGAGACACATGCACAGCGGAGGCTGTGTGCTGAAGAGGGGAAAGAGATCTGATATCACACACTGCACAACATAGAGCAGGGAGCTGAATGTAATCTGAGACCTGAGTGGAGAGAATGGACACCCCTCCATAGGGACACATGCACAGCTGCGGCTACATACTTTTTCAAGCCCAGTGACTCAGAAAACACCAAAGCCAATGGATAAGCATGACATACAGATAAATAGCATTTTAAGAAGCATAAAGCAACCATGGCAGCCTGAATGCTTCTCCTAGTCCCGGCGCCCTTCAAAACACTTACCTGGGATTCACTAGTTCATTATGTTCTGTTAATCCTAGAACTTTCAAAGGCATTATCAGTTGCCTTGGGCATGCAATTTAATTTTCATTTTAGCTGCATTTTAAATTAAAATTTCTCCCAAAAAAAAAAAAAACGTTATTTTTTATTTTTTAAGAGGTTACCTGCCAACGTTCTCATTTGACTCGAGTTAAATCTAGCGCATTAATAGATGCAAAGTGACACCCCAGCTGTAAACTTCTGTCGAACCGCGCCGCGTTACGGATCTAATGTCTTGTGATCATGATTTTACTGAACATCTGTGCTAATAAAAACCACATACCATATGCGCAGAGAGACAGAAACTTCTTAATAGTCACGTAAATATGACTAAGACATTAAAAGAAATATTTTGTCATATGGATATCAATAAAGAGAAATGTTTTATTCTTCAGCGGCGCGGCGATTACACTTTTAATTAACCACCAGAGAGTGACAGAACGTAATAGTCCATCCTTTTGTCTTAAGGAGAAAAAAAAAAGTAATTTGCTGTAATTTCTGCAACTGTGGGCAGATTGGTTTCAAGGACAACGAAAGAGAATTAGGTTTAAGTGAATCTTTAGCCATTTTTTTTTATATTTTGGGGAAGGGGGTTATAGCCTCATGGGGGTTAGATGGGTGGGCTTATATAGTTGCTAGACGTGTGCGGCGTCAATAAATTTGTTTCCGTTTCATATTAGCCGTTAATTTGTATTTCATAATTTGTGTCCGAAATTCAATTTGGATTTGTGCGAAATCCAAATTTTCATTAGGTTGGTTAACTTTTCGTAACAATTACGACCGTTCGTTATGATGAATTTAAAAAGCAAAAAATACCTTTCTCAATATGGCAGTCATCGGGCTCATTATGCTCATTATGAGGGGCTCCCACCATCCCTGTGCTGTGCTCATTATGAGGGGCTCCCACCATCCCTGTGCTGTGCTCATTATGAGGGGCTCCCACTATCCCTGTGCTGTGCTCATTATGAGGGGCTCCCAGCATCCCTGTGCTGTGCTCATTATGAGGGGCTCCCACCATCCCTGTGCTGTACTCATTATGAGGGGCTCCCCCCATCCCTGTGCTGTGCTCATTATGAGGGGCACCCACCATCCCTGTTGCTGTGCTCATTATGAGGGGCACCCACCATCCCTGTGCTGTGCTCATTATGAGGGGCACCCACCTACCCTGTGCTGTGCTCATTATCAGGGGCTCCCACCTACCCTGTGCTGTGCTCATTATCAGGGGCTCCCACCATCCCTGTGCTGTGCTCATTATGAGGGGCTCCCCCCATCCCTGTGCTGTGCTCATTGAGGGGCACCCACCATCCCTGTTGCTGTGCTCATTATGAGGGGCACCCACCTACCCTGTTCTGTGCTCATTATCAGGGGCTCCCCCCATCCCTGTGCTGTGCTCATTATGAGGGGCTTCCCCCATCCCTGTGCTGTGCTCATTATGAGGGGCTCCCACCATCCCTGTTGCTGTGCTGACTTCCTGGGTTTTCAACTTCATCATAACGAATAATCGTAATTATTATGACAATAATAAAACAATATAAACGAACATTCTTATTTTGTCCAAATCTGAATCTCCCATTGACTACCAGTATCAGTCTCTCCCACTCCCATATCAAAAAAGGTAATTTTCCTAACCCTCACTCAGCAGCAGAAGAAAACCTCTGATTGGTCAACAAAACACCAGTAACACTGCCGCTGTAATGGATTTTGGATCCGAAATTTCCTTTTTTCGTATACAATTCAGAAGCATAGAAATGTATATGTGTGTGTGTATGTGAGAGAGTAATATTTTGAAATTAAATCAAAATAAATAAATAATAGAAATAAATAAAATATTTACTAGTTGAAAATTATCATGTATCAGGATTTTTAGGGAAACTAATACATTTGGGTCAACTCTCATTCAAAGAGTTTATTTTCATGACTATGAAAATTGTAGATTCACACTGAAGGCATCAAAACTATGAATTAACACATGTGGAATTATATACTGAACAAAAAAGTGTGAAACAACTGAAAATATGTCTTATATTTTAGGTTCTTCAAAGTAGCCACCTTTTGCTTTGATTACTGCTCCGCACACTCTTGGCATTCTGTTGATGAGCTTCAAGAGGTAGTCAACTGAAACGGCTTTCCAACAGTCTTGAAGGAGTTCCCAGAGATGCTTGGCACTTGTTGGCCCTTTTGCCTTCACTCTGCGGTCCAGCTCACCCCAAACCATCTCGATTGGGTTCAGGTCCGGTGACTGTGGAGGCCAGGTCATCTGGCGCAGCACCCCATCACCCTCCTTCTTGGTCAAATAGCCCTTACACAGCCTGGAGGTGTGTTTGGGCTCATTGTCCTATTTGAAAAATAAATGATGGTCCAACTAAACGCAAACCGGATGTAATAGCATGCCGCTGCAAGATGCTGTGGTAGCCATGCTGGTTCAGTATGCCTTCAATTTTGAATAAATCCCCAACAGTGTCACCAGCAAAGCACCCTAACACCATCACACCTCCTCCATGCTTCACGGTGGGAACCAGGCACGTAGAGTCCATCCGTTCACCTCTTCTGCGTCGCACAAAGACACGGTGGTTGGAACCAAAGATCTCAAACTTGTACTCATCAGACCAAAGCACAGATTTCCACTGGTCTAATGTCCATTCCTTGTGTTCTTTAGCCCAAACAAGTCTCTTCTGCTTGTTGCCTGTCCTCAGCAGTGGTTTCCTAGCAGCTATTTTACTATGAAGGCCTGATTCACACAGTCTCCTCTTAACAGTTGTTCTAGAGATGTGTCTGCTGCTAGAACTCTGTGTGGCATTGACCTGTTCTCTAATCTGAGCTGCTGTTAACCTGCGATTTCTGAGGCTGGTGACTCGGATGAACTTATCGCCCGCAGCAGAGGTGACTCTTGGTCTTCCTTTCCTGGGGCGGTCCTCGTGTCAGCCAGTTTCTTTGTAGTGCTTGATGGTTTTTGCCACTGCACTTAGGGACACTTTCAAAGTTTTCCCAATTGTTCGGACTGACTGACCTTCATTTCTTAAAGTAATGATGAACACTCGTTTTTCTTTACTTAGCTGCTTTTTTCTTGCCATAATACAAAGTCTAACAGTCTATTCAGTAGGACTATCAGCTGTGTACTGTATCCACCTCCTGCACAACCCAACCCCATTTATAAGGCTTGAAATCCCACTTATTAAACCTGACAGGGCACACCTGTGAAGTGAAAACCATTTCAGGTGACGACCTCTTGAAGCTCATCAACAGAATGCCAAGAGTGTGCGGAGCAGTAATCAAAGCAAAGGGTGGCTACTTTGAAGACCCTAGAACAGTGATGGCGAACCTTGGCACCCCAGATGTTTTGGAACTACATTTCCTATGATGCTCAACTACACTGCAGAGTGCATGAGCATCATGGGAAATGTAGTTCCAAAACATCTGGGGTGCCAAGGTTCGCCATCACTGCCCTAGAATATAAGACATATTTTCAGTTGTTTCACACTTTTTTGTTCAGTATATAATCCCACATGTGTTAATTCATAGTTTTGATGCCTTCAGTGTGAATCTACAATTTTCATAGTCATGAAAATAAAGAAAACTCTTTGAATGAGAAGGTGTGTCAAAACTTTTGGTCTGTACTGTATATATGTATGTAGCACCACCCCGGAAGGAGCTGCTGGTTAGATTTGGCCTTACTTCACGCCTAGGAGTGTCCCGTGGTAGATGGCCCAGTAACTCGAGAGACCAACTACAGATCCACTTGAGTGGATTTTATTTGCAAAAACTTAGACAATGAACAGTCTCTTAAATTGGGATCAGAGGGTTGGAAAGGAAGTTCAGGTATTCTTAGTGTCAAAGTCAAAATGAGAGAACTTGCTTACTTTAACTGCATCCAGAGAATAGCCATTCACAACTGGATGATCGCTCAAGTTGGACAGTCCCTTTCTTTACTTAGCTGCTTTTTTCTTGCCATAATACAAAGTCTAACAGTCTATTCAGTAGGACTATCAGCTGTGTACTGTATCCACCTCCTGCACAACACAACTGATGGACCCAACCCCATTTATAAGGCTTGAAATCCCACTTATTAAACCTGACAGGGCACACCTGTGAAGTGAAAACCATTTCGGGTGACTACCTCTTGAAGCTCATCAACAGAATGCCAAGAGTGTGCGGAGCAGTAATCAAAGCAAAGGGTGGCTACTTTGAAGAACTTAGACTATAAGACAAATTTTCAGTTGTTTCACACTTTCTTGTTCAGTATATAATTGGACGTGTGTTAATTCATAGTTTTGATGCCTTCAGTGTGAATCTACAATTTTCATAGTCATGAAAATAAAGAAAACTCTTTGAATGAGAAGGTGTGTCCAAACTTTTGGTCTGCACTGTGTATATATATATATATATATATATATATATATATATATATATATATATATATATATATATATATTGTGTATGTATATTAGTATAATCCACCCAGTGGGCTTCCAAATAATGTTGTTAAATAAGAATTCAAAATATGTGCCCTATTTTTTCCCCTTTTTTTTCCTTTAATTTATATATAAAAATAAAATTTTAAAGCCGCAGGAAGCATTCCCAGAGCACTATAGATTAGTTAGCTTAGCTAAGAAGACGTCACTGCAGCTAAGCTTGCTTTGAGGCTCCCAATATCTCATTGAAACTTTGTACTGAGCTCATTAATAAGGGATAGGTCAGCGCTCTGTTGATTCATTGAATTTTCTTTTAGCGCAGCTGAAAAAGGGATGGAATGATAATGATGGTATGAGCAGACTAGAGACAGTTGGATAGACTACCTTATGTTATAATGCAAAAAAAAAAAATATTAAATTCAAAATATTTAATATTTTACGGACTATACATTAAAGAAAAAAATATACTATAAAATAAAACGTTACTATTATAGAATTAATTCAGAGAACCTATCTACAGACTAGATACATACTAGATCGCTGTCTATTGTAGACATACAAAGTTATTTTTATTTTTTTTTCTTATTTTGTTGAGTTCTTCTGGTGTGCCAGTCTAAATTAATAATAAAATAAAGGAACGATGTGAAAAGACGTAGAAAATCTCAACAACAACGACACTGAATAATTCATGGTTCAGCAACAAACTCATCGATGTGCTTGGTGATTTTGCTTCAATATTTCATCTATGGTGTAAAACTTTGAGTGTTATGCATCTCCGGCCCCTGGGGGGCTATGCGGGAGTGTGGTGTAAATGGATCTCAAAAAGCATTTTAGTGTTTTTGAACTCGAGGGAGCTGGAAATACCAAACTCTGATAAAACCTTTTTTTTTTTTTGGTTTGTTTTTTTGAAATCTATGCTGTACTCAAAGCACCTTTAGAGCAATAGCCTGGGGAAAGAGTTAATTTTTTTTTTTTTTTTGTAAATATCACAACATTAAAGAGAACCTTTTCACTCCCGAGGGCATGTGATATTTTTATGAGCTATTTGATTTGCTGTATCAAACACACACCTTTTCCCCTCTCTTTCCTTAAAATGTGAAATTTAAACAGTACTATTATTGATATGCAAATGTTGACTTTTTATTCGAAAGTCAACAACTAAGACTTCATTTCCATTATTAACCATTTATTTCCATTGTTAACTACTACTCCCCCATGCTAATGACTAATGCAGGGAGCAGTGTCACATGATAGTGAAAGAAAGGGCAGAGGTGTTTGAGGTATGGGCTGCGATTGGTTGCCTAGCTTTACATTCACTGTGATGTAAGAAAAGCATAACAACAGTGCCCAATGGGGAAAAAACTGGGTCTTGGAGGACTGCCTGGTGCAAAGTTTTGTTTCGCTGATTATATGTTAGTATGTTTTTTTAACAACTTCAATACAGGGAGGGCACTTTCACCCCCTTCCTGCCCAGGCCAATTTTCATCTTTCAGCGCTGTCACACTTTGAACGATGATTGCGTGGTCATGCAACGCTGTAGTCAAATTACATTTTTATTTCAAAAAATTTGAGACAGAGCTTTCTTTTGGCGATATTTAACCGCTTGCCGAACGCCGCCTGTAAATATACGTCGGCAGAATGGCACAGCTGGGCAAAGTAACGGACGTTACTTTGAATTTCCCGCCGTGCGTTACTTTGAACTTCCCGCCGTGCGTTACTTTGAACTTCCTGCCGTGCGTTACTTTGAATTTCCCGCACATTACTTTGAACTTCCCACCGTGCGTTACTTTGAATTCCCTGTGCGTTACTTTGAATTTCCCGCCGTGCGTTACTTTGAATATACCACCGTGCGCACGCACGCCTGTCGCGAGCTCCGTGACCGTGCCCGCGGTCGTGTCACGGAGCTGAAGAACGGGGAGATGCCGATGTAAACACAGCATCTCCCCGTTCTGCCTAGTGACAGGACACCGATCATCTTCTCCCTGTCACCGGGAGCAGCGATCAGTTTTCATGTCACTGCTAGCCCACCCCCCAGACAGTTAGAAACACTCCCCAGGACACATTTAACCCCTTCACTGCCAGTGAAATTCTTACAGTAATCAATGCAATTTTATAGCATTGATCGCTGTATTAATGCCAACGATCCCAAAAATGTGTCAAAATTGTCCGATGTGTCCGCCATAATGTCACAGTCATGATAAAAATCGCTGATCACCGCCATTACTAGTAAAAAAAAATGAATAAAAATGCCATAAAACTATCCCCTATTTTGTAGACGCTATAACTAAATAAATAAACCAATCAAACTTTTATTGCGATTTTTTTTTTTTTTTTTTTACCAAAAATATGTCAAAGAATACGCATCGGCCTAAACTGAGGAAAATAATTTTTTTATATTTTTTTGGGGGATATATATTATATTTATTATAGCAAAAATAAAAAAATAATGTGTTTTTCACAATTGTCGCTCTTTTTTTGTTTATAGCACAAAAAATTAAAACCACAGATCAAATACCACCAAAAGAACGCTCTTTTTGCGGGATAAAAAGGACAGCAATTTTTGTTTGGGTACAACATCGCACGACCACGCAATTGTTAGTTAAAGCGGTGCAGTGCTGAATCGCAAAAAGTGCTCTGCTCAGGAAGGGGGTAAATCCTTCCGGGTCTGAAGTGGTTAATCAATACTGGTTGTTTTATTTCTTTCTATAAAAAAAAAAAACATAGACTAGAAATTTCTATTAGACCCCTTTCACACTGGGGCGTTTTTCAGGCGTTTTTCATGCGCTTTAGCGTTAAAAAAGCGCATTAAAGAAGCCGCAACTGCAATCCCAATGTAAAAGCCTGAGTGCTTTCACACCGAGATCCCTTTCACACTGGGGCGTTTTTCAGGTGCTTTAGCGTTAAAAAAAGTGCCTGAAAGAAGCTGCAACTGCATCCCAATGTAAAAGCCTAAGTGCTTTCACACCGAGGCGCTGCGCTGGCAGAGCGTCAAAAAAATTCCTGCAAGCAGCTTCTTTGCAGCGCTTTTGGAGCGGTGAATACAACGCTCCTAAAGCGCCCCTTCCCATTGAAATCAATGGGAAGCGCCTGTAAAACGCCTGAAAAACGCTATTGGCAGCAGCGTTTTGTGATCGCTTTTAACCCTTTATTTGGCCACTAGCAGGGGTTAAAAGTTCCCCAATAACGCTCGAAAAACGCTGGTAAAGCGCTGCTAGTTTAAACGGCGCTTTACGAGTGTTTTCCGGGCGCTGACATTGTGAAAGGGCTCTTAAAGCACTCGGGCTTTTACATTGGGACTGCAGATGAGGCTTCTTTCAAGCGCTTTTCAGGCGCTTTTTTTTAACGCTAAAGCGTTTGAAAAACGCCTGAAAAAAGCCCCAGTGTGAAAGAGGTCTTAGAGAATTTAGTAAATAAAGAATTTTTCACCTTCACTGATGTGCGCTGATGAGGTGACACTGATGGGGACAGATTAAAAACAATAGAGGAGTGCCCCAGTGATTTTACGGGGCCAGGGATATAGTCAAGTAGGAGATGAGAGAACGTAAATGCAAACAATACAAATCATTTTATTGGAGAACAAATATATACAAAGTCAATTTTAAAACCAAATAGCGATAGTCATATGGTTTACAGTGTATATCTAAATACCGGATCAGAAGGTTGGTCTTGGGGTGATAGACCCAACATTCACAAGAATTTCAGAAATCCCGACATGTTTCGGAAAATCATTTCTTCTTCAAGGGCTCATCTAGTGCAGACTGTACTGTCTAACATCAAAAGATAGTAAGAGAATGTCAGAACTATAAATTTGTGCAAAGACATCTAGTTGCATATATGTAGTACAGAAAATGTTTAAAATTATAAAATGAAACATTAAAGAGGAAGTAAACCCTGATGGGTTTTACTTCCTCTTTTGCTCCCTGTATAGCCTACAAATTTAAAGCATAATGGGCTAGTATGCATTCCTGTATAAGGAATTGCTGGCTACTGAACCCACTTATCTTGGCATTATACTCATTGCCTTGTTTCGAGAATCTTAAAAAAACTCGGAGGGGTTAATCCTTTTTTCGATACGCCCACAGGCAACTTTTTTTTATATACTCGTACTTTTATCAGCAGAGCTATCGTTTTTTGGGCATCTCCATGATATAGCCAATTAAAACGGCTTAGTGTTATTGTGAAACAGAGCCTTCCGAAAGTAGCGCCCTGCTCCTGATTGGCAGACGCTATTATTTTTTTCAAATTTAGTTGTCTGAAGCTGCAGTTGGGCTCAGACTAAGTTCTGGTTTCTGTACCAGTCCAGCTGGGTTGCACTGGTTCCCACTTGACTGTAGGTGTCGCTGTCACCGCCGGTAAGTGTGGAAATGCAGCAGGCTGGATGCATTGAATGCCATCTCTTGCTTGGAAATAGCTCAGTGGGAGTGGTTTCCCTGCTGTGCATTCTGGGAGTGGGTATTTAAGGTACCGACACCATTTTTGTGGGTCTTTTCCAGGTCTCTTTCTGGGGTCCGCTATCCTGACCTCATGGCCCTCCCAGCCTGAGGTCTGTGTCGCATGGTCTGCGCCTCGGGGCCAGCTGGCCTGAGGCTTTGCAATTGAGAGTGTTGGCCCAGAAATGTCTTGGGGCCTACTGATCCAGGGGTGGTCCTGCACTGTCTCGCCTGCGGGGAGAAGACAAGAAAACTGGAGGATCCAGGGAAAGACTTCTCCAGTGGAGGACCGAGCTCAAGGCTGGTGCCTGGAAACTTAGTTGGAGGACGCAACCCTGATCAATACCCATACATTATCGATGGGTCGGTTGAAAGAATCTGGTACTGTATGGTAGTTCTTCTAAAACTCTCAAGATTTCTAAGTTCAATTGACAAGTCTGTGGCAGAGACTTTGTTGAGCATCTCATCGGCTGCTAGGTCAAGTGAGAGGGGCCCATTGCTGGATCCAGTCTGTGGAGCTGTTTGTCCTCTGGATACGACTAAGCCTTTGTACACACGGTCGGAGAATCCGTCGGAATGTGTCCTATCGGACCGTGTTGTCGGATAATCCGACTGTGTGTGGTCTGCATCGGACTGATTCCGTCGGAATATCCGTCGGACCCAATTTTCCAACTTGTTGGAAATATTTTCCGACCAACTGGTTCGATCGGACATACTCCGATCATGTGTAGAGAATTTCGATCGGACAAAGTGCCACGCATGCTCAGATCAATTTCCTACATCAAAGCTATTGGCTACTAGCCTGAACGTAGTCCCATCGTAACGAAATTACGTCATCACGTTCTGAATGATCGAATTTTTCAACAACTTAGTCCGACTGTGTGTATGCAACAGTTTCGGACAAGATCCGACGGAAAAATCCGACGGCTTTGGTTGGCAGAATGTCCGACCATGTGTACAGGGGCTAATACCTCTAACCCGTAATTACCAGGTGCCTGAACTCCCCTTTATAATTTAACCCTCTATTGAAGGACTGTTCTTTTTTTTTTTGTGTTACCCCTAAATAAATCTTCAAAAAAGGACTAAGGCCGCGTACACACGGGCGGACTGTCTGACGGACTTGGTCCGCTGAAACGTGTTTCAGCGGACAGTCCGCTCGTGTGTGGGCTTCAGCGGACTTTTTCAGCGGACAGTCTGGCGGACTAACTTTGGTTTCAGCGGACAGTCCGCTCGTGAGTAGGCAAGTTGGCCAGACTAAGTATGGCGCATGCTCAGAAAGGATTTACACGGCCGAAGGTTGCATTGCAGTGTATTGGACGTCGTATTTCTAGTCCCGTCGTACGTGCTGTACACGTCATAGCGCAAGCTTTCAGCGGACTGTCTGTTCATCGTGTGTGGTCAAGTCCGTTCATTCAAAAGTAGGACGGACTGTCCGTCGGATTGTCTGACGGACTTAGTTGGACGGACAATCCTCTCGTGTGTACGCGGCCTAAGTGTCGGATTCATCATTATTTGGGCTACTTTCCAATGGGACCCCCATAAGACGAAGAGGCGAGCAGGTGAGGTAACGGTAAGCCCGAATAAAACCAGCAGCTCCTTCGGGAGTTAGTGCTACACGAAGAACCTATATATGAATAAGAAACCTGTTTTTTCATTGCTTTGCCTACTGAAAATGTTTTTTCAACATGTTGTTTTGTATTGTTGCCTACCAAAAATATATAATTAAAAAAAGAAAAAAAGAAGAAAGAAAACGAGTAGTAGGCATCTGGATGGGAAGAGGTTAAATTTGAGCATAATCTTAAGCCCCGTACACACGAGCGGACTTTTCAACATCCAAAGTCCGACGGACTGAGTCCGTCAGACTATTCGATCGTGTGTGGGCTGCAACGGACTTTTGACTCGCCAAAGTCCGAAGGACTTTAGAATATGGAACATGCTTCAAATTTTTCCGAAGGAACTCTGCCGGACCCGGTCCCTTCGAAAAATTCGCTCGTGTGTATGCTATTCCGACGGACTAAAACCGACGCTAGGGCAGCTATTGGCTACTGGCTATGAACTTCCTTATTCGAATCCAGTCGTACGTCATCACATTCGAATCCGTCGGAGTTTAGTGTGATTGTGTGTGGCCAAGTCCGCTCAGCCGAAAAGTCCGTCAGAACTCTGTCGGAACTCCGGGAGAACTCCGGCAGAACTCCTTCTGAAGTCTGTCGGACATAAGTCTGGTCGTGTGTACGCGGCATTAGAATACCTAGGAAGGGGGGCTGGGAGGTTTATATTCTAAAATGAACATGTGCTTTAATGATGCACTAATAAGAATAAGAATAATAAAATAACCTACAGAATGCAGTAACACAGAGCAACCAGACATGGCCCGTCACCACTTTCACAAAAAGCAAATATACTGTAACTCATAGAAACATGCTCCCACCTACCAATGCCACACTGAACAACTTATTCTGATCGTTTGCTCTTTGTCTTACTTAATACTTCTATGTTTTTTTTTTCCCCATAATTCTCAAGTGTACTGTATCATATGATAGGAGTGACAGCTTTGCCTCTCAGTCAGCAGCAGCCACAGAGCACGACATATTGTTCCTGACCCAGACACTCGCGTTGGAGCATCATGCCACGAGAGACCTCTCGCTGTCCTAGAATGCAATGATTTTCTGTCATTTATGAGATGATGCTTTGAAAATATCAATATTCTTATAGATAAGAAGGATGTGTGCTTCTTCTCCTTCCAATGACACCCAGGGCTACAGCTAATTAAGTTTAGCTATACTTTTTCTCTCTAAATATGAAACTTTTTTTCCATGTGTTAAGTTCTATGTAGGGATGAGCCATAAAGGTTGAATGGATTGACATTCAACTTGAATGACTCTTGTTTGGACACAGTGAGATTAAGAGATCTGTAAAGAGGGGGCCAATGCCCTTTATAGGACAATGTGACTTGTGGGGGTTTGAGGTGGATTCTCTGGCACGCAGGTTTCCAGCTTAGGAGGAAATTAGTGCAAGAGGCTTTGAGGTTGAAGCCTGGTACATGTACAAGGAAGCCTAGAAGTTGGTCCCTACTGGCACAAAATGGTCATCTGTTGCACTGAACGTTTTGACCTATTGAGAGTTAGGAGTGAGTGCCTGAAATAGTACACAATGGGTTTGTGTGTCCCAGGTGACATTCAAATGACTGATAGTGGACCATAGGGGTGATCATGCTTAGAAGGTAAGTTGAGGGAACCTTTTTGAGATAAAAGATGTGTTGCAGCATCCAGAAGTAGCTGGACAGTATCAATAACTCACCAGAGAGGCCAGTTCTTGTAGGGGATGACCATGGGAGTTCTGCAGTAGCTTTGATGTTCGAACCCTGCAGTTTGGAGGTGTTATCAGTAGGAGCCAGGCATTTGGGGTAGACTTCTTGCTCCATGGGATTGGTGACTGCCATTTCTGCCCTTTCTTGGAATGTTTGCAATTTGCACATTAGAAAGTTCCATCTCAGCCATGGGTTATGTTGGTGTTTTCAATAAATTCTACCTATATTACCAAAATGTGCTGCTTGTCCTGCAAGTGACAGCACAGTTCTGTTCTTGCACAGCCATAGATTGTTCAAGTATACTACATAAACAATAGACAAAGGGGGGGATCCAGACACACAGGTATCTTGAGAAGATATCAACTAACCTTAGAGTACGGGACTGTAGACTCATCCTAATTCTGTATAATGCAACTTTCTAAGCCCTTGTACACACGCTCGGAGATTTTGACAACCAAATCCGGACGGATTTTGTCCGAAACTGTTGTATACACACGGTCGGACAAAGTTGTCGGAAAATCTGACGTGATGGCGTTATTTTGTTACGACGGGACTATGTTCACGCTAGTAGCCAATAGCTTTGGTGTAGGAATTTGATCTGAGCATGTGTGGCACTTTGTCCGATCGGAATTCTCTACACATGATCGGAGTATGTCCGATCGGAGCATTTTGTAGGAAAATTTTACCGACATGTTGGAAAACTTGGTCCATCAGATATTCTGACGGAAACAGTCAAATGTAGACCACACACAGTCGGAATATCCGACAAAACGGTCCGATCGGACACATTCCATCGGAATCTCCGACCATGTGTAGAAGGGCTAACTTTTCCTTACACTACAGAAATTGCTCTTTGTTCTTGCCTGTGTCTCCACTGGAGAGATTTCACTTTCTATTCTGTCATTACGTGGAAGGAAATCTCGCCAACAGGGACAAAATGGACAAAGGCTCTAACTCTAACTCTGTCCAAAATGTAAAAGTTAAATTCAAATTTTTATGGACCTTGTGTTGTGCCCTTTCACCTCTTGGGTCTCCCTACTGTTTTTTTTTTTTTTAATGGGGTGTCTAACCTTTCTTAGTTATAGGGCCACTTGGGAAGTGAGAGGGGTGGGGCCAAGTATGACCTTTACAATGAAAGTTGAGATTTGCATATAACATCCAACTAACTATACTTCTGGACATTGTGCTTGCCTTGCCCCTTGCACTTGGCAAGGCAAACACAAATCCTCTTACCAACCCCCCATCACTCATCGCAGCAAAAATTCACTCACAGCTAAAATCTTTGTTAGCTGCCCCCCTACTCCCTCAAGTTCATATGGCTCCTCAGGGCAAATTTTCCTTCCTGAAACCCTAAGGCCTCATGCACACGGACGTTTTTACAGCCGCTTTTTTGAGCGTTTTGCAGCTTAAAAGGGCCTGTCCATGTTAGTCTATGGCTTCATGCCCACCTAGGCGTTTTTGAGCTGCAAATGGCATAGGTGTTTTTAAGCTGTAAAAAAAACCCAGGACCAGTGCGTTCCGTGGCGCGGAGCTAGAGCTGTAAAAACGCGAATCGCGGGAAAACGCACAAAAACGCGCACAAACGCGCAACATATTTTCTTTGTTTTCTGAGTGCTATAGCCAAGAGATGTGTTTCTTTAAAAACGCTACTTAACGCTAACGCTAAAAAACGCGCAAAAACGCCAATGCAAAACGCGGTAAAAATCGCGTTTTTAACGCCGATTTTTCCAGGCGTCGGAGCTAGCTTTGCAGCCAGTTTTTTAAAACGTCCGTGTGCATGAGCACTAAAACAGATCTTAGATCAGAACGGCTCAATACAGGGGTACATCCTTCCTCCTGACCCCTCTTCTTGTGCATGATACATGTCAGAGCTGAGGTGGAGCCTAGCTTCCCTTGGCTCAGAAGTGTATTGCTGTTACAAGTAGCCGGTGGGGAAAAATGACGGCTGTTGCAGGGGGCAAGGGGGAGTTTGTGGTGCAATGGACCAGCGGAACAGGAGATGGGGGCAGGTGCTAGTGCACCCCTGCCAAGTGAATTTGTGGAACCAAGTGGCAAAACTTGTTCCATCACTGGGCTCTGGATCTTTTGGCACCCCCAATAATGTTGTGCCCAGGGCAACTGCACCTATAGCCTTGCTCATGCTACATGTCTGCCTCTAGATCTACCATCATGTTTTTAAACATTTTGTTACTGAAGGTAATCTCTCACACTTTCAAAAGTTGATCTCCAGGTTTTCTGTGACTTTAAATAGTTTGTTTGGACCAGCTTGGTCCAAACAAGCAATTAAATTTCACAGAAAACCTGAAGATCAGTTTTAAACACCTAGGTTTGAGACAGGTTTACTTTAATAAAGCCCCACAGCCTAATGATCACATGTTTATTGCTTGACCTTGCTTGCTGTCTCTTACCAAAAGGGATTAACGAGTGCCCCATTTTCCAAGGCTTCCTCCATTACTTTGATGAGCAATTAAAATGCTAATTAAAAAACAATAGGAAAGTCAATACTCAGAAGGTTATGATATAATAGGATCTTGCTAACTTGCTGCTATTGCATGAGATTAGAAGGTCACAAAATATAAGAGATGACCGTACGAGTCTTCCACAATTAATGCGGATTTCGCTTAGATCCCTCGCAAAGGCTGTTTATGTGTTTATTAATTATGTTTCGCTACTTCTAATGATTTTTGACTGTTCTGATCCCCAATTTCTTTGAAGTTAGCTTAATCAATAGTCAGTAGTAACCCGCTTGCGAAAATAATTCTGCTAATGAAGGAGGAATCTGTGTGGTGGAAGAAATTACTTTTTTGTTCACAAAAACAGTAATTAACTGTTTGAATATACTTATTACACTCAAAATCTATAAATCTATTTCCAGTTGGATTAACATTTTTTAGTTGGAAGATGAAATTTTGTTTCTAACAAGATTGTTTTTTGTAGAACTTACTTTAACCAGTTTTGGACCAGCTGCCGCAGTTGTGCTGCGGCAGATTGGCTCAGCTGGGCGAAGTGATGTTACCTTACAATGGGACCTGCGGCCCCCTAGGCGGCTGTGATCAGATTCCCTTCAGAACCGATCAGTCTCCAGGCCCAAGGCAATGATTTGTGGCCTGGACCTGGTGATCGGTTCTGGCGAATGAAATCCTTCCCCTGCCTGTGTAAGTGTAAACACAGGCAGGGAAAGTGATGTCACCTCCCCTCGTGGAACTCTTTTCAGAGAGAGGAGAGAAGACATCTCACAGTAAGTTGCACCAACACTACACTGACACATAGGCACACTTGTCACTTCCCGATCGCCCCCCCCCCCCAGTTAACCACTTCACTCCCTGTCACAGTGTCATCCAGTGCAGTGTTCATATTTTTCTTTGATCACTGTACTGGTGTCATTTGTGACACTAATCAGCATTAGGGTACTGAGTAGTAGGCCCAGATAGGTCTAGGGACCCCCGTAAACCCCCCTAATAAAGGTTTAACCCCTTCTTGATCAACCCCTATGACAAGTAATCATCATATTAGTATCCTGGGTGACGCTGGTTAGTTAGTTATTTTTTTATAGCGCCAGGGCACCCATCGTATATTACCTAATAAAAGGTTTAACCCCCTGATCACCTGGCGGGTGATATCAGTTAGGTCTTAGCATCAATTAGGGTCTGCGTTGCCCCAGGCAGCGTCAGATTAGTGCCAGTAGCGCTAACACCCACGCACCTACCATACACCTCCCTTAGTAGTATAGTGTCTGAATGGATCAATATCTTCGATCTGTTAAGAACTATATTAGAGTCCCCAATAGTTTAGGATTCCCAAAAATGCAGTGTCAGCAAAATCAGTCCAGATACCTGCTAGCACCTGCGTTTAGCCCCTCCACCCAGCCCAGCCCACCCAAGTGCAATATCAATCAATCATTTTCATTTACTAAACACATAACTGCAGCATTTGCAGAGTCAGGTCTGATCCCTGCGAATGCTAACAGTTTTTTTGGTAGCGTTTGAAGCAGTCACTGACAGTCAGGTGCTCTTTTTTCCTGTGAGCCGCACTAGAGTTCCTGTCAATTTAGAGGCCAAAATGTCCAATCGAGGGTACACTAGTGAAGAGGCCTACACATTTCTGAGCCTGTCAGATGAAAGTGAAGAGTCACCCATCTGTCCGATTCAGGCTCAGAATATGAACCAGTAGACAGCAGCAGCACCCTGACAGATAGCTCTGACGAAGAAGTAGTGGTCCCTGCCAAAGTCAGGTGTACCCGACCCCATTCTTCTGCTGTTGTTGAGGTGCAAGAACTGCAGGGCTCTAGCATGGAGCACTGAGCCAGCATTAGTACCCCCGCTCATCCTTCTGGTGAACTGGCAAACACCATCGGCCTAGTACATCCTGGTCGTACATGCAGCACTGCAGTAACACTGGCACGTCCCATAAGTGCAGTTCAAACTGGTGAGGTGGCTAGCCCAAGTAGAGTCCCGCAGCCACAAAGAAGACAAACACAGGCCTGTCAAGCCCATAGTGCTCTTCCTGCTGCCATTTGCCAATTTGAATTGGGAGCCCACCACTTCTACAGCACCAGTACTTCCCCCATTCACTGGCCAGCCCGTAATTCAGGCAGAAACAGTTGATTTTACATCACTTGATTTGTATTCGCTGTTTTTCACTGAAGATCTCTATAGATCAGTGATGGCGAACGTTGGCACCCCAGATGTTTTGGAACTACATTTCCCATGATGCTCCACTACACTGCAGAGTGCATGAGCTTCATGGGAAATGTAGTTCCAAAACATCTGGGGTGCCAAGGTTCGCCATCACTGCTATAGATCTATTGTGGAACAAACCAATTTGTATGCTGGTCAATTCATTGCCACTAATACCCATTTGGCCCCTGCCAGAGATTGGAGACCTGTCAGAGTCTTCAAATTTAAGACCTTTCTGGGTCTAGCCCTCCTTAATGGGCATTAATAAAAAGGATGAGTTGCGGTCATATTGGTCTACTGACCCAATTCATCATATGCCCATGTTCTCTGCCTCCATGACCAGGACGCGATACGAACAGATCTTACGGTTCATGGATTTCAATGACAATGAACTCTGTTGTCCTTGGGGTGACCCTGGATATGATCGGCTCCACAAAATTCCCCCCCCCCCACCCCCGTAAACGAGAGTTTTCAGCCTTGTTTACTCCCATACAAGTTGTCTGTGTTTATTAATCCCTGATTACGTGTCCTGGCCTTGTCTATCAAACAGTATCTTACCAGCAAGCGTGCCAGGTATGGGGTCAAGATGTATAAACTCTGTGACAGGGCAACAGGCTATACATATAGTTTACAAGGGAAAAGATAGTCACGTAGAGACAGAACTGCCCAGACTACATAGGGAGTGCGGGTAAGATTGTGTGGGACTTGGTGTCATCCTTATTCAGAAAGGGGCACCACTTGTAGGTGGACAATTATTACACAAGCGTGCCACTTTTTAGTCACCCTTTTGATTGTGGAATTGGCGCATGTGGCACCGTGCGATCCAATTGCAGGGGCTTCCCCCAACGGCTTGTAGAGTCCCAACGTAGCTGGGGGGGGAGAGAGCCTGCTTGAAATGTAATAATTTGTTAGCAGTGAAGTGGAGGGATACACGGAATGTTTTTGTTCTGTCCTCCTTTCACGCATGACTGTCCAAATTCCTATGGCTACTGGTGTTGTGGAGAAACCCCTCTATGGCCACGAATACAACCTTAACATGGGAGGGGTGGACCACAATGACCAGTTGATGGCGCTGTACCTAATTGCCCCTAAGGCTAGACGCTGGTACAAAAAAAGTCTGTATATTTACTCAATTTGCTCTGTTGAATACTTATGTGCTATACAAAGCTTCAGGACAAACTTGATCCTTCCTTAAGTTCCAGGAAGAGATCATCACAGCCCTTCTTTTTCCAGATGGTGCTGTGGCCCACCTCCCTAATGCAAATGAAGTGAGCCGGCTACAAGAGAGTCAATTTCCATATGTCCTCCCTGGTACCCCCTACCCAAAGAAATCCCCAAAGAAGATGTTGTGTCTGCAGAAAACACAGATTTAGGTGTGACACCTGCTTTTATTGTCCCTCTTGTTTGTCCTAACCAACCTGGTGTCTGCATCGGTGACCGTTTCAAACGCTACCACACACTTGTGGAGTATTAGCTCAGGGTACAGCATTGCACAGTCCTAGGGCACACTTACATAGTGCCTCGAAAGATGAGATGGCATCACATTTTGAGACCCTAATCTGGCACGTTTACAGTTTACAGTTTATATAAAAGTACAAAAAAAACACACAAAAATATAAATTAAAAAGCCAAAAATAGTTTTGGTTTTATTTTTTCTTCTCTCTCTATTGTGCGCTCTATTGTTTGTTCTCTATTGTTCTATATATTTTAGAACAATAATGTTTTACTTTTACTATGTTTTATTATATTTGCTTTGCAAGTATGGTATGTCTTACTGTTATACTGTAATGTTACTTTGTTTTATTGTTAACCATTGTTTGCTTAGCAGGTACACTATTCAGCTGCAGCACGGGTTTATTTATTCTGACAGCAACAGCGTTTGCTCCCACGATACGTAAAGCCTTGACTCCAGCGATGTAGGAGGTGATTTCACCACCACAGTTAAAAAAAGAGCATATAGCATATATACTGAATTATGGGGGCAGGGATGGAGGAGCGATTTGCTTCTAACATTAGGGGCGAATTGCCCCAATTGTTTCTGCATATATTTTTAGGCACAGATTGCGTTAAAAAATCAAGTCGTTTTATTGAGTTAATGTTTTATCGTTACCATTGTTTGCTTTTCAGGTACACCATTCAGTTGCAGCACTGATCTATCTTGACAGCAACAGCGTTTGCTCTCACAATATCTAAATCAGCGACATGTATGCCCATCATTAGAAGTGGGTGGATGAAGGGTGGTAGTCTAAGGGTGGGCATACCCACCGGTCAATCTCTTTTTCTTGTTCAGCCCACAGGCTGCATGAAAAAAAGAACATCACAATATATGCCCAACAAGGACCAGCAACGTACTGGTATGTTGCTGGAATTTGAGTGGTTATACCAGAATGATGCCTGCAGGTTTAGGTATCATCTTGGTATCATTCTTTTCAGCTAGCGGTCGGCTTTCATGTAAAAGCAACCCCAGCTGCTAATTAGCCTCTAGACTGCTTTTACAAGCAGTTGGAGGGAATACCCCCCCCCCCCACCATCTTCTCGGGCTCTCCCGTCCCAACAAGGAACCTGAAAATGCAGCTGGTGGTTCTGACCATAAAGCTGATCGGAAACCAGAATGGCTCCAATCATCTCTATGGCCTAAGAGACTGGAAGCTACGAGCAATTCATGACTTAGGTTTCACCAGATTTAAACAGCGCCATTGTTCTGCACTCCTGTGACCCATTTTCAGCAAACAGGGTGTTGAAGCTGAAGCCCACTGTCACTGACGTCATAGAGCCAGTTCAGGCTAAGGAAAGATCACGACCAAATGGTCAGGATCTGCCCACATGCCTGGACCGGCACCCAGCTCAGCCTTTAACCAAGCTGCTGAGAGCCTGTGCCGGCCGCTCCCGTCCTCTCCACAGCACAGCAGTCCAGTAGGCACTAGGGGTGCAAAGCAGAGGGCGGTGACTGACAGTCACCAGCTCTCTGCTCAAGGAGCTGTGAGAACTGAGCGATCGGCAGTGTTTGATCGCTCAGTTCTTAGCCGACGGGGGACAAATGTGTCACCGGACCTATGCTGCATCCACCTATATAAGTAAGTAAAATAAAAATGAATCCCGTACTTCTCTTTTAATGATGTACCATTGAATACAGAGTTGCATTCCTTTGTGTTTTTTATATACCCCTTGAGTTCAGCTTTAAAAAAAAGTCACACGTGAACTTGTTAGCTTTGTTTTACCATCTAATAAACAGAACTCAAGTTTTCTGAAAACTGCAAAAAACTGAAAGATGTACTATACGAGGGTATATTAAAGACCTTTCTACATGTGTGATCTCCCTGACATTAGTTGCTATGTCTGGCTTGTTCTAATAAACCCATTTAATCCTTTAAATCCCTTGTTTCTCCCCGGGAGTCATTTGCATATTTCTTACATTGTAATTCTTTGTTCTTCATCCTGCCTACTGTCCTTCCTTTAAGGACTTTGCTGAAAATCATTAGCCGACATCCTCTGCAATTCCCAAAAGTTGGGACGGGTCAGGCCGCCTTCTTGGGACCTTCTCTTGCTGCTGAAGCACCTTTCAAAAAATTAGCAATTTACAGGAAATGATTCATCAAGATAAAAATAGTGAGAATGAAATATTAGCAAGAGCTGCCCGAAGGCAAATGTTTAAAACATTACCTATCACTGAAGGTAATTTACCTGTGCGCTGCTTAGCACATTATCTTTTAGAAACACAGAAAAGGAAGAAAATAAGATATCACTTCTTCTTCTTCTTTTTTTTTTTTGTTAACAAAGTACATTGGTTATATGTGCTGTATTTCAAAAGTTGTCTGCAAGAATGACTTATAAATCCAATAATGAAATCCATACAGCTCTTTAGTAAAGTGCAATTGGGCAGCGGCAAGTTAAAGCATAAAAGTCTCTATATCATTTTTATTTTTTGTACTTTAACTTGCTGCTGCCTACTTGCATTTTAATAAAGAGTTAGATAGATTGCATTACTAGATTTATAAATCCTTTGAGCAGACAACTTTTAAAATACTGCAAAATTGATATGGCTAATTTATGCCATTTAGCTGTCAATTTCATGAGCAAGACATTTGATATAGGAGTGGATTGAAGTCTGCTTCACCACAAGACACATTGGTTAAAGGTGGACTTTAGTTTAAGGTGGACCATGACTTAAATTGGTTATAAATGAAATTTAAACAAAGCACCTACGTATATACACTATATTACCAAAGGTATTGGGACACCTGCCTTTACACACACATAGACATTAATGGCATCTCAGTTTTAGTTGGTAGGGTTCAATATTAAGTTTGCCCACCCTATGCAGCTATAACAGCTTCAATACCAGGTCAAATAGAGGTACTAATGCTGCTTGCATTAACAAATAATACATTTAACAATGTATTACAGTGCAAGTAAAGCCTAAAAATAAAACAACTGTTTTGCCGCATACACACGATCGGACTTTCCGACAACAAAACCGAGGAATTTTGTTCGAAGGGTGTTGGCTCCAACTTGTCTTGCATACACACGGTCACACAAATGTTGGCCAACAATTATGAACGTGGTGACGTACGAGACGTACGACGAGCCAAGAAAAAGGAAGTTCAATAGCCAGTGAGGCTCCTTCTGCTTGATTACGAGCATGGGTGGACTTTTGTGCGTTGGACTTGTGTACACACGATCAGAAAGTTTTGTTGGTGGAAAATTTGAGAACTTGCTAGCCAACATTTGCTGGCACAAAGTCCAACAATAAATGTTCGATGGAGCATACACACGGTCAGACTTTCAGCCAACAAGCTCACATCCAACATTTGTTTTCGGAAAGTCCGATCATGTGTACGAGGCATAAGTCTTTTCAAAAACTTGCAATGTCTCTGCTCAAATAAAGGGAACCTAAATGCTTGTTCATGGTCTTCTGTGAAATTTACACTAGGCTGGGCACAGCGCCTGTGAGCAGAGATGACTGCACACCTGTGCATGCGTGGGAGTGACACCATCCCACACCAGTAAATCAAGATGCCTGAAAACAAGCACCTGTAAGAAGCCCAGTAAAAGATGTCGGTACCAGTAAGGGATCTCATGGGTGTCAGACCGTTGAAGCAGAGGTAAGTATTTTGAACATCTCTTTCCCAGTAAAATGAACCTACCTGCCTGCTCACAGTCCTCTGCAGAATGTGTACATTCCAGCACAGTACCTGTGTGCCAGGAAAACTGGACTTGCCAGTCAAAATGGCTGAAGACTGGCACCTGGAAGAAGCCTAGTAAAAGATGCCGGCACTAGCAAGAGACTAGGCGGGCCATTTACCTTGGAAACAGAGGTAAGTCTTTTGGACTTGAACTTTTATATCTGCCTGGAGTTCCGTTTCAAGTTTCCTGTAGTCTACATTTTCCATTTGGCTTTGGCTAGTTCCACCAATCTGTGAATGTTTTAAGTATCCCATTTCATAAGGTAGCCCTTTGTTCTATTTTATTGAGCCCGTTGTTCTGGATCTCAAGCTACATAAGATCAAAACAACTGCTCCACAGGCTTCCAAAACAGCCTGACGATTTTTTATCCTATTAAAATATATATGTATTGTAATCACAGTTAAGCAGAAGGCTCATGGAATGTGTTTTGAACAAGTAACATTATCTCATTAAATGAAATAGGTTCTTAAATAATTAATACTTCTGGCGCTCTCGATATTTGGAAGCACAGCTATGCAATCTTGTTTTCTTGTCCGTCTTTCATCATTGTTGTGGGGTGCCAGACTTTCCCCGTCTTGATCTCTTAAGTCTAATCTGTTCAACTTAATAAGCATTGTCAAGTTATACCGCCGTGTATTGATCAGTATCGATAGTGTTTGCAGCTATTATTCAGTTTAAAACTGTAGGAATAACGAAGAGCTATATAAGTTTCCCACAGTGTGGCTATTAAGGAGCAGAAGTCCGCTAAGGATAAAATAGAGAAGAGTTATCGGGGGGGTTCACTTTTATCTGCACTCAACACTACAAGGTAATTTCTACTCCCAGTGTCGCCATAACAAATTGGTCTTGACTTTTCAGCTAAGCTATTGGCATTGCTAATATATATATAGAGAGAAAATACCATACTTAATGCCGCGTACACACGGGCGGACTGTATGGCCTACTTAGTCCGTCGAAAACACATTTCAGCGGACAGTCCGCTCGTGTGTGGGCTTCAGCGGACTTTTTCAGCGTGCAGTCTGGCGTACTAAGTATTTCGGATTTTTCTAAATTCTGTCCGTCATACTTTGGTTTCAGCGGACAATCCGCTCGTGAGTAGGCTAGTTCGACAGACTAAGAATGGCGCATGCTCAGAAAGGATTTACACGGCGGAAGGGTGCATTGCTGTGTATTGGACTTCCTATTTCTAGTCCCGTCGTAAGTGCTGTACACGTCATCGCGCAAGCTTTCGACGGACTGTTTGTGCATCCGTGTGTGGTCAAGTCCGTTCATTCGAAAGTATGACGGACTGTCCGTCGGATTGTATGACGGACTAAGTAGGCCATACAGTCCGCCCGTGTGTACGCGGCTTAAGGAATCCTCGTAGTTAACAATTTTATGGAAGAAATATGGATCTGATTCCTTCAAGGAATCTAGTTTCTTCAAAAACTTGTAAGTTACGGTTTTCTGTAATCCATAACATACTCAAGTGAAAAATATATAGACATAACTACAAGTTGGTGCAAACACCTAACCATAACACTTTCAAAATGACCACCGCTCCAGAATATTGAGTTCAGGTCCCTGCAATGAGGGCCACTTAATGCTACAGCATACTGTATAAAGACATTTTGGACAACTGGACTCTTCCAACCTGGAGAAGGTCCTTTTCTGTTCCACAATGACTGTGCCCCTGTGCACAAAGCCAACTCCATAAAGATATGGTTTGATACGTTGGCTGTGGAGGAACTTGAGCTTTCTGCACAGAGCCCTGACCCCTTCAATATCAAGTGTCTTTTAGATTAACTAAAATGTTGATTGTGAGCCATGTCTTCTCCTCCAAAATTAGTACTTGACCTCACTTTTATTACTAAAAGGACACAAATTCCCATGGACACTCTCCCAAATCTTGTGGAAAGCCTTTTCAGATGAATGGAGGAAGTTATAGCCGCAAGGCAAAGCCAACTTCATATTAAGACCCATGGGCTTGGATTGGGATGACTTATGACTTTTGGCTACTCACTCAGTATATGTGTGTATGTGAATATATATACTGTATATATTTACAGGCTAAAAACAGGTTCCCCATGCAGCACCTAACCGCATTAGGAATATTCAGCGAAAAGATTCTTGTGGTTGACCTCAATAAACATTTAGTTGAATATTTGCCCTGCTGTTAAATCTTGTGGCGTACACCTGTTTTTTTGACATACCTCTGATAAGGACAGCACTGGGGCAATTATCTCTATATTGATGTGCGGTTGCCAGGGCTGGCCTAAGACATTGTGCTGCCTGGGTCCAAGAATGAAATGCTGCCTCCCCCCAAAAAGTAAAAATAAAATCACGCTCACCAAAAGGCCCCCACATCCATTATTTTATATCATGATAATTAAAACTAAAATTAAATTTATCAGGAAGTCAGATTTTCATGCAGCAATACCTTGTCTATATGAAAAATTCACATCACAGATCCCCCCCCCCCCCCATCACAGACTCCCCTCATCACAAAAGCAGGGTTAAACTGGAGGGAACATATAGGAAAGGAGAACCAAAACTGGGATCAAGAACAACAGGGAGTAGAAACAAGCAGGGTTCAGGGTAGAAGTACAAGGCAAAGAGCACAATCAAGAGCAAGAACAGGATAGCCAGCAGTGTCACCCTCCCTCCTAGATTGTAAGCTCTAACGAGCAGGGCCCTCTGATTCCCCCCTGTATTGAATTGTATTGTAATTGTACTGTCTGCCCTCATATTGTAAAGTGCTGTGTAAACTGTTGGCGCTATATAAATCCTGTATAATAATAATAGTAATCTAGTGGCAAAGCAAAACCCTGGAGCGAGAGGGAAATGTAGTGGAGGAACTAAATACCCTCCCAACAGCCCGCATCAGGTAGAAACTGGTTACTAGGATCTGCTGGCTGCTGAGAGACACCCGATGATGCACACCGGAACTACAAACTTCCACTTTGGAAAGCACAGTGCCATCAGCAGGTGATCCAGGTCACAACAATCTTGTAGACATCAAAACGCCCCAAGATTGCTGTGGTGGCAATACCAAAGCAAAGGAATCTTGGGGCTTTTGGATGTCTACAAGGGAGTTTTTTTTTTTTTTACAGGTAAACAATATAAAATACATGAATTGCACATGTAATCCATTGGGAAGATTTTTGTTGAAATGAATAGTCTAGTCATAGGGTCCCTTTGAGGAAAAAGGATGAAACTTCAGGACAGTGAGGGGGTACATTCTGCAAAGAGAGCACAAGTGATTTGCAAGTCGTATAAAAAGAAAAAAGAGCAGACTATGCTAAAATGAGTCAGGTATCTCTAAATCGGGGGGGAGGTGTGTCTTTGACACCTTCCATCTCCAAAATGTAATGTTGTTTAACCACTTCCCGACCAGCGCACGACGATGTACGTCGACAGAATGGCACGGGCAGGCATATTGGCGTACAGGTACGTCCAATATTCAATGCCGCCCTGCCATCGGGAGCGCGCCGCCGGTGGCGCGTTCCCGCGCTGGTCGGGACCCCCGTGAGTCACGTCGCGGGACCCGCGGACTCGATCGCCGCGGGCATCCCCGCGATCGTCTCACGGAGCAGCCGAATGGAGGAAATGCTGTGTAAACAACATTTCTCCATTCTGCCTAGCAACTAGTGACGCTGATCTCTGCTCCATGTGATTGGAGCAGAGATCAGTGTTCACTAAATGAAAGCCCAACCCCCCCACAGTTAGTAACACACCCCTAGGAACACTTAACCCCTACACTGCCACCCACTGGTTAACCCTTTCACTGCCAGTGTCATTTACACAGGAATCACTGCATTTATATAGCAGTGATTACTGTATAAATGACAATGGTCCCAAAAATGTGTCAAAAATGTCTGATGGGTCCCCCACAATGTCGCAGTCACAATAAAAATCGCTGATCACCGCCATTACTAGTAAAAAAAAATAATAAAAAATTATTAATAAAAACGCTATAAAACTATCCCTATTTTGTAAACGCTATAACTTTTGCGCAAACCAATCAATAATCGCTTATTGCGATTTTTTTTTTACCAAAAATATGTAGAAGAATACGTATCGGCCTAAACTGAGGGAAAAAAATGTTTTTTTATATATTTTTGGAGGATATTTATTATAACAAAAAGTAAAAAAGAATGCGTTTTTTTCAAAATTGACGCTCTATTTTTGTTTATAGCGCAAAAAATAAAAACCGCAGGGGTGATCAAATACCACCAAAAGAAAGCTCTATTTGTGGGAAAAAAAAGGACGTCAATTTTGTTTGGGAGCCACGTCGCACGACCGCGCAATTGCCAGTTAAAGCGACGCAGTGCCAAATCACAAAAAGTGGTCTGGTCTTTGACCAGCAAATTGGTCCGGTCTGAAAGTGGTTAAAGAAAAAAGTCTACCTTGGCAATTTGCCAAAATTGGGTAAAAGGTCTGTTTAAGTAATGAGGTGTTTTATACATTATATTTGATATCTCCTTCAATTTATTTGCACCTATGAAGTCCCAATCTCCATGCTTTTTTTTTTTTTACCTAATTCTGGGATGTGGTGCTAAAAACGAATTGGTATGCTCATGTTCATAATAATCTGTTTAAAGCGGAGGTCCACCCTAAAATGGACCTTCCGCTCATCGGATTCCTCCCCCCCTCCGGCGCCACAATTGGCACCTTTCAGGGGGGAGGGGGGTGCAGTTACCTGGATAATCCAGGTAACTGCACCCACTTCCGGGCTAGCTCTCTGCGGAAAGGGGCGTACATTACGCCCCTTTCCGCAAGTGCCCGCCCCCTTCTGCAAGTGCCCCGCTGCCTGCTGGGAAACACACAGATCCCAGAGGCAGCGGGGACCGTCCTCATTGCGCAGCGCGGCTCACGCATGCGCAGTAGGGAACCGGGAAATGAAGCCGAAAGGCTCCATTTCCTGATTTCCATACCCAAGATGGCGGCGGCAGCACTCGAGTGTCGATCTAGAGATCGGCTTCAGGTGCCGACATCGCGGGCGCGCTGGACAGGTAAGTGTCACTATTTTAAAAGTCAGCAGCTGCAGTATTTGTAGCTGCTGACTTTAAAAAAAAAAAAAAAAAACGCGGAGTCCCGGCGGACTCCCGCTTTAAGTAATGCTTAGCCTGTCTACTCTCTCTTCTGTTTGAGATCATAAAAGAAAAAAAAAAGAAAAAAATGAAAAGGTGAACTAACACCTTACACCCTCCCCACCTACCCCTGGACATCTACATCGGCTGCATGGGCATGGACAGCTCATCACCCAGAGAGGTAAGTACAGCGGGGACCAGATGGGGTGGGGAGGGTGCACTATGTTATTTCCAAAAAATGTGAACTAACCCTTTCATTTATTCAATATATTTTGCTAAAAACGCACCCTATGGGGTTAATTTACTAAAGGCAAATATGTTGTTTACTTTGGAATTTTCCCCAGAGCTTAGTGAATGTTGTGCATACTATGGGGTTGATTTACTAAAGCTGAAGATTGCAAAAACCTGGTGCAGCTCTGCATGGTAGCCCATCAGCTTCTAACGTCTACTTGTTAAGGAGACGGAAGAATTTACCCCCTTATTGACCGGGGCATTTTTTGCAATACGGCAACTGACAATTGCGCGGTCGCGCGACATTCACTGCAGGGAACAATTGCGGGTGGCTGGCAGACATCAAGTCCACGGGACCTGCTGATTGGCTCCCCTGCTGGCCAATATAGAGTTCCCGAGCCGATGTACAATGACGGCAATTCGTGGAATGAGCCGACCTGCCGCAGTACAATGGCAGCGACTGGTCGGCAAGTGGTTAAGCTTTGACAAAATAGAAAACCTGAAAGCTGAGCTGCACCAGATTTTGCACTCTCCAGTTTTAGTAAATCAATCCCAATTCTTTTATATATAATACCGTTCAATAACCAATTTGTAAACAAAAATTACCCAATCACGTGCAAGGGAAAAAAAAAGTGTATTTTTGCTTACACATGACTGAATAATGGAAGTCAACAGATCTTCTCTACATTCTAGGCAAAGGGAAAATCCTTTTGCAAATTAAACAGATGATCCATCTTTATTAACTCAACAACCATGGATAATACTGCCCTTTGCCTTAGGCTGTATATAAGTAAATACACTATATTGTCAAAAGTATTGGGACACCTGCCTTTACACGCACATGAACTTTAATGTCATCCCAGTCTTAGTCTGTAGGGTTCAATATTGAGTTGGCCCTCCCTTTGCAGCTATAACAGCTTCAACTCTTCTGGGAAGGCTGTCCACAAGGTTTAGGAGTGTGTCTATGGGAATGTTTGACCATTCTTTCAGAAGCACATTTGTGAGGTCAGGCACTGATGTTGGACTAGAAGGTGTGGCTCACAGTCTCCACTCTAATTCATCCCAAAGGTATTCTATCGGGTTGAGGTCAGGACTCTTTGCAGGCCACCCAAGTTCCTCCACCCCAAACTTGCTCATCCATGTCTTTATTGACCTTGCATTGTGAACTGGTCCAAATCATTTGGTGGAGGGGGGATTATGGTGTGGGGTTGTTTTACAGGGGTTGGACTTGGCCCTTTAGTTCCAGTGAAGGGAACTCTTAAGGCATCAGCATACCAAGACATTTTGGACAATTTCATGCTCCCAACTTTATGGGAACAGTTTGGGGATGGCCCCTTCCTGTTACAACGTGACTACGCACCAGTGCACAAAGCAAGGACCATAAAGACATGGATAAGCGAGTTTGGCATGACTGCGAGCCAGGTCTTCTCATCCAACATCAGTGACTATTCTTTCAGAAGCTCATTTGTGAGGTGAGGCAAACATTCCCATAGACACATCTCCTAAACCTTGTGGACGGCCTTCCCAGAAGAGTTGAAGCTGTTATAGCTGCAAAGGGTGTGCCAACTCAATATTGAACCCTTACGGACTAAGACTGAGATGCCATTAAAGTTCATCTGTGTGTAAAGGAAAGTGTCACAATACTTTTGACAATATAGTGTATCTCCAAAAAACGGCCATTATTTGAACAATGCAGCACCCCAGACTTCATATTTTTTTGTATGCAACCGATTGCTGAATAAAATGTTACAAAGCATATGGGCCAGTTGGTCATTATCTGTTAATCTGTGGTCGATATTCTTTGATCCAATAAAAAAACCAAACGCCGTCCCCACAGCAAAAAAACAAAAAAAAAAAAACAAACATGCGGCATGTGAGTGAATGATAAAAAAAACGCCACAAAGCTCTCTATTTTTTTTTTTTTTCTGTTTTCCGGCTTAGACGGTGGCGCCTGACAAAGGGACGCACGTATGATAATGAAACGTAACAACCTTGATTTTTCACTTCTACTTTACGAAACTTACATCAAAGCAAGCCGGATAATTGTGACAATTCCCCTTTGTGGCAACACAAATCAAAGCAACAAGAGTAGCAGACAAAACACTTGAGGGAATAGCACTCTCTGCGCCGCAGCGCACTAATGCTGCTTACAACACGCCCCGTGGATCTCCGCGTCTTATCTGCGCCCGTGCCTTTGCTGCCATACAAATCAATCCATCTCATGACAGAAGAGATGGACGATAACCAGAGATTTTAATAGAATGCGGACCCGACCTTGGATAGGAGTGATTGCATGGTTAACCCCTGCTGCGCCAGCTGGAACCTACAAGATCGGGCCTTTGTGCTAGAACGGAAAACGGGCGCTCACACACGGAAGATGGAACGGGAGTCTGAGATGAGTCCTACAGAGGAACAAGAGAATGAAGAGCAAGCTAAACACGGATTTTACACTACTGGTTTGTACTGCAGGCCATGTCCACTAATTCTTTATTTCATTTTTCTCAGAATTGCATCAATATACACTTTATTGCCAAAAAGTATTGGGACACCTGCCTTTACACGCACATGAACTTTAATGCATCCCAGTCTTAGTCCGTAGGGTTCAATATTGAGTTGGCCCACCCTTTGTAGCTATAACAGCTTCAACTCTTCTGGGAAGGCCGTCCACGAGGTTTAGGAGTGTGTCTATGGGAATGTTTGACCATTCTTCCAGAAGCGCATTTGTGAGGTCAGGCACTGATTTTGGAAAGTAGGCCTGGCTCGCAGTCTCCGCTCTAATTCATCCCAGAGGTGTTCTATCGGATTGAGGTCAGGACTCTGTGCAGGCCAGTCAAGTTCCCCCACCCCAAACTCACTCATCCGTATCTTTATGGACCTTGCTTTGTGCACTGGTGTGCAGTCATGTTGGAAAAGGAAGGGACCATCCCCAAACTGTTCCTACAATGTTGGGAGCATGAAATTGCCCAAAATGTCTTGGTATGCTGACACCTTAAAGCGGGAGTCCGCCGGGAGTTCCGTGTTTTTTTTTTTTTTAAAGCCAGCAGCTACAAATACAGCAGCTGCTGACTTTTAAAATAGTGACACTTACCCGCCCAGCGCGCTCCCGCGATGTCGGCACCCGAAGCCGATCTCTTGATCGTCTCTCGGTGCTGCCGCAGCCATCTTGGGTATGGGAATCAGGAAGTGGAGTCTTTCGGCTTCATTTCCCGGTTCCCTACTGCGCATGCGCGAGTCGCGCTGCGCAATAAGGATGGACCCGCTGCCTCTGGGATCTGTGTGTTTCCCAGCAGGCAGCGGGGCACTTTCGGAAAGGGGCGTAGATCTACGCCCCTTTCCGCAGAGAGCTATCCCGGAAGTGGGTGCAGATACCTGTACTGTACAGGTGCCTGCATCCCCCTCCCCCCTGAAGGGTGCCAATTGTGGCGTCGGAGGGGGGGAGGGTTCCAATGAGCGGAAGGTCCACTTTAGGGTGGACCTCCGCTTTAAGCCCTTGTACACACGGTCGGAGATTCCGACGGAATGTGTCCTATCGGACCGTATTGTCAGATATTCTGACTGTGTGTGGTCTCCATCGGACTGTTTCCGTCGGAATATCCAACGGACCAACTTTTCCAACTTGCCGTTAAAATTTTCCGACAAAATGCTCCGATCGGACATACTCCGATCATGTGTAGCCTACTCCGACGGACAAAGTGCCACGCATGCTCAGATCAAATTCCTAGACCAAAGCGGTTGGCTACTAGCCTGAACGTAGTCCCGTCGTAACGAAATAACCTCATCACGTTATGTACAATCAGATTTTCCGACAACTTAGGCCGCGTACACACGGGCGGATTGTCTGCCCAACTAAGTTCGTCAGACAATCCGACAGACAGTCCGTTCAACTTTTGAATGAACGGACTTGACCACACACGATGAACAGACAGTCCGCTGAAAGCTTGCGCGATGACGTGTACAGCACGTACGACGGGACTAGAAATACGACGTCCAATACACAGCAATGCAACCTTCGGCGTGTAAATCCTTTCTGAGCATGCGCCATACTTAGTCCGTCCACCTTGCCTACACACGAGCGGACTGTCCGCTGAAACCAAGTTTGGACGGACAAAATTACGGAAATTCCGAAAGACTTAGTCCGCCAGACTGTCCGCTGAAAAAGTCCGCTGAAGCCCACACACGAGCGGATTGTCCGCTGAAACGTGTTTCAGCGGACTAAGTTGGACCGACAATCCTCTCGTGTGTACGCGGCCTTAGTCTGACCGTGTGTATGCAACATCACTTCCGGACCTCTTCCGGAATTAATCCGTCGGAATAACTCCAACGGATTTGGTTGTCGGAATCTCCGACCGTATGTACAAGGGCTAAGAGTTCCCTTCACTGGAACTAAGGGGGCAATCCCAACCCCTGCAATACAACCCCGCACCATAATCCTCCCCCCCCCCCCCCCTCCTCCACCATATGATTTGGACCAGTGCACAAAGCAAGGTCCATAAAAACATAGATGAGCGAGTTTGAGGTGGAGGAATTTGACTGGCCTGGCTTCAACCCGATAGAACACCTTTGGGATGAATTTGAGCGGAGTCTGCGAGCCAGGCCTTCTCGTCCAACATCAGTGCCTGACCTCACAAATGTTCTTCTGGAAGAATGGTCAAACATTCCCATAGACACACTCCTAAACCTTGAGGACGGCCTTCCCAGAAGAGTTGAAGCTGTTATAGCTGCAAAGGGTGGGCCAACTCAATATTGAACCCTACAGAATAAGACAGACTGGGATGCCATTAAAGTTCATGTGCGTGTAAAGGCAGGTGTCCTAATACTTTTGGTAATTTAGGGGGTTATTTACTAAAGGCAACTCCACTTTGCACTACAAGTGCACTGCAAGTGCAGTCACTGTAGATCCGAGGGGGACATGCAAGGAAAAACAAACAGCATTTTAGCTTCCACATGATTGGATGATAAAATCAGCAGAGCTTCCCCTCATTTCAGATCTTCCCCTCAGATCTACAGCGACTGCATTTCCAAGTGCACTTTCAATGCACTTTCAAGTGCACGTGCAGGGAACTTGTAGCGCAGAGTGGATTTTCCATTAGTAAATAAACCCCATAGTATATTTTTGTCTTAGGTTAGCCATACATGGATTAAAATTTAGCCGAATCAGCAGTTATTGGCTGAATTTCAATCCATGTATGGACAGACTGATTGATTACACAGTGCCTTGCAAAAGTATTCACCCCCTTGGCTTTTTACTTATTTTGTTACATTACAGCCTTTAGTTCAATGTTTTTTTTTTAATCTGAATTATATGTGATGGATCAGAACACAATAATCTAAGTTGGGGAAGTAAAATTTGAAAAATATATACATAAAACTATTTTTCAGAAATAAAAAACGGATAATTGCCATGTGCGTATGTATTCACCCCCTTTGTTATGAAGCCCAAAAAAAGCTCTGGTGCAACCAATTACCTTCAGAAGTCACATAATTAGTGAAATGATGTCCACCTTTGTGCAATCTAAGTGTCACATGACCTGTCATTACATATACACACCTTTTTGAAAGGCCCCAGAGGCTGCAACACCTAATCAAGAGGCACCACTAACCAAACACTGCCATGAAGACCAAGGAACTCTCCAAACAAGTAAGGGACAATGTTGTTGAGAAGTACAAGTCTGGGTTAGGTTATAAAAAAATATCCAAATCTTTGATGATCCCTAGGAGCACCATCAAATCTATCATAACCAAATGGAAAGAACATGGCACAACAGCAAACCTGCCAAGAGACGGCCGCACACCAAAACTCACAGACTGGGCAAGGAGGGTATTAATCAGAGAGGCAGCACAGAGACCTAAGGTAACCCTGGAGGAGCTGCAGAGTTCCACAGCAGAGACTGGAGTATCTGTACATAGGATGACAATAAGCCGTACGCTCCATAGAGTTGGGCTTTATGGCAGAGTGGCCAAAAGAAAGCCATTACTTTCAGCAAAAAAAAAAAAGGCACGTTTGAGTTTGTGAAAAGGCACGTGGGAGACTCCCAAAATGTATAGAGGAGGGAGCTCTGGTCTGATGAGACAAAAATTTAACTTTTTGGCCATCAAAGAAAACGCTATAGCTGGTGCAAACCCAACACATCACATCACCCAAAGAACACCATCCCCACTGTGAAACATGGTGGTGGCAGCATCATGCTGTTGGGATGTTTTTCAGGACTGGGAAACTGGTCAGGGTTGAGGGAAAGGTGGATGGTGCTAAATACAGGGATATTCTTTAGCAAAACCTGCACCACTCTGTGTGTAATTTGAGGCTAGGATGGAGGTTCACCTTCCAGCAGGACAATGACCCCAAACACACTGCTAAAGCAACACTTGATTGGTTTAAGGGGAAACATATAAATGTATTGGAATGGCCTAGTCAAAGCCCAGACCTCAATCCAATAGAAAATTTGTGGTCAGACTTAAAAAGATTGCTGTTCACAAGCGCAAACCATCCAACTTGAAGGAGCTGGAGCAGTTTTGCAAGGAGGAATGGGCAAAAATGCCAGTGATAAGATGTGGCAAGACTCATAGAGACTTATCCAAAGTAACTTGGAGCTGTGATAGCCGCAAAAGGTGTCTCTACAAAGTATGACTTCAGGGGAGTGAATGGTTGTGCACATTGACTTTTTTTTCTGTTATTTTGTCCTATTTGTGGTTGCTTTACAATAAAAATAAAAAAATCTTCAAACTTGTGGGCATGTTCTGTAAATTAAATGATGCAAATCCTCAAACAATCCATGTTAATTCCAGGTTGTGAGGCAACAAAACACAAAAAAATGCCAAGGGGGGTGAATACTTTTGCAAGACACTGTATATAACCTAATATAATATAATCTAATATAATCTAAAATAAAAATAATACATGTTAGTTCGCACCATTATGAAAACTGGGAACACACAAAGGCACTGAAAATTCTCTTTAAAATATACTCAACTCCGGGAGGCACATCATATATAAAATTACATAAAGAGATGAAATAGCTTTCAGATATAATTAATTGCAATTCGACATCCAGAATGACATCTGCAAGCATAGCCAATCGTCATATTATACAGACAAAAAAAAAAAAAAAAAAAGATTTCCTGACTCCGCTATTAGCTTAATGCCTGAGATTACCCTGACAGCTTTGATTGACACAACATGTTATATTGGATGTCAATTTTCTGCAATTTTCCCTAAATATTTCTACATGAAAGACTCAAACAGTCCATTAAATGTGTATGTTTCAGGTGGAATTCATTGCTCAGAATGGCTAATTTTGCAATTATCTATATTAAAAGTCTTCAGTTACTCAAAGTCTTTTCAAACTCTGCGCCACGTTAAAAGATTGTTACATAAGTAAAAAAAAATAAAAAAATGGTATCATTTGCAGAAATTGGAGAATTAAAGAATTAACATTGGAGTCCTCAAATTAACTATGAAAATAAGGTAGCAATAAGAAGCTACATTTGGGGGCAGGCGACGGTGGCAAGTGGCACGCTGCATCTGGTGGCAACTGACAATCTCAGGGCTCCCACTGATTCTGCATTATGGTGAGTTGAACTATTTCATTATATATTACTAGGGTTGTCCCAATACCACTTTTTTTAACTGGTACGAGTACCAATGCTTTTTCTCAAGTACTTGCCGATATCGATTATGATACTTTTTTAATGTCATGTGACAGTGGCAGTAATATGCACTGCAGCACTGATGACGCGTGGACTGTCAGTAGTCTTTATTATTATTATTATCTCTTATTTATTTTTTATTTCTTTAAATTTTATAATTTTTTTACAATTTATTATTTTTTAAAAAAAAATTTTTTTTACAATGTTTTACTTTTTTTTATTTGGGGGTGAGGGTTCGAGTGGATGGTGTCAGTGTGTTTTTATTTTATTTATTTTTTATTTTTTTTACAATTTAACCGTTTCAATATTTATTTATTACAAGTATTATTATTTTTTATTAGCCTCATTGAGGGGTAGGTTTGGTTAACACACCCCTGACATCTCCCTTTTGAGATGGGAAAGGGACTGAGGACACAGATTCCCCAGTCCCTTTCTCTGCAGCCTCTTCTGCACAGAAGATGAATGGACAGGAGACAGCGGCTCCTCTCCATTCATAAACTGAAGCATTGTAAACACAGTTTACGATGCTCAGTGACAGTTATGAATGAACAGAGTCTGTGATCACTGCATTCGGAAAAGGAAGGAGCCAGTAAATTACATATTTACTGGCTCCTTCCTCCACTCTCCATCCTGACAGATCAAGGACAGAGGAGCACGGAGGGGGACCAGAGGGGAACGAGGAGCAAGGAGGGGGACCAGAGCATGGAGGGGAACGAGGAGCATGGAGGGGGACCGGAGCATAGAGGGGGACTGGAGGAGCACATAGGGCAGGGACATGCAATTAGTGAACCTCCAGCTGTTACAGAACTACAAGTCCCATGATGCATAGCAAGACTCCTACAACCACAACCATGACACCCAGAGGCATGATGGGACTTGTAGTTTTGCAACAGCTGGAGGTCCGCTAATTGCATATCCCTGACATAGGGGGACCAAGGAGCACGAAGGGGGACCGAGGAGCACAGAGAGGGACCGAGGAGCACGGAGGGGAACCAGAGGAGCACGGAGGGGAACCAGAGGAGCACGGAGGGGAACCAGAGGAGCACAGAGGGGAACCAGAGGAGCACAGAGGGGAACCAGAGGAGCACGGAGGGGAACCTGAGGAGCACGGAGGGGAACCTGAGGAACACGGAGGGGAACCTGAGGAGCACGGAGGGGAACCGAGGAGCACGGAGGGGGACCAGAGTATAGGGAGATTGGTGATTGTAACTGCTCCCAGTGCCGCACCGATCACCCATGACTGTCAGGTATTGGATTAAGCATCAGAGCATTTGCATGAGTACAAGTACTCAAAAAAATGCTCGATATTGGCACCGATACCGATACTACTTGTATCGGTATTGGGACAACCCTACAATGTAGTACAACAACATTTGCCTGACAAATCACTGCCACTGCCAAATTCCCCATCAACCCCGAGACTACATTCCCCCAACTCCCCCTCATCTTTTTTTTGGGAAGGGGGGGGGGTGTCTCTGAATGGCAGCTTAGAAATGTGGTCACCCTAATGTCTCCCCCTAGTGAAAGCACCTCCTCCACAGTACACAGAAACACTGGCTAGGCACACGGTTAACCCTTGGATCGCCCCTGATGTTCACCCCTCCCCAGCCAGTGTCATTAGTACAGTGTCAGTGTATAGTTTTAGCACTGATCGCTGTATTAGCGTCACTGGTTCCCAAAAAGGTTTAAAGGCGCCAGTTAGTGTCCGAATGGCCGCCTCAATACAGCAATCCCACTATAAGTCGCTTATCGCCGCCATTACTAGTAAAAATAAATAAATACAGAATATCCCATAGTTTGTAGACGCTCTAACTTTTGTACAAACCAATCAATATACGCTGATTGTGATTTTTTTTTTACCAAAAACATGTAGCAGAATACATATTGGCATAAATTTATGAAGAAATTTTATGTTTTTTATTTTTTATTGGGTATGTTTTATAACAGTAATTAAAAAATATTGTTGTTTTTTTCCCCAAAATTGTCTCTTTTTTTGTTTATAGCGCAAAAAACAAAAAAAATAAAACAGCAGAGGTGATCAAATACCACCAAAAGAAATCTCTATTTGTGGGGGGAAAAAAAAGGATATCAATCTTATTTGGGTACAGCATCGCACGACCGAGCAATTGTCAGTTACGGTATGGCAGTACTGTATCGCAAAAAATGGCCTGGTCATAAAGTGGGGTACATTTTCTAGCGATCAAGTGGTTAAAAGAAGAGGGAATGCTACACCGTGGCAAACCTGTCCCTGTCCCAACTTTAAAAAAAACGTGTTGCTGCCATAAATTTCAAAATTGCCTTTTTTTTTTTTTTCTTAAAATGTCAATTTTCTCAGTTTAAACATTTGATATGTTTTCTATTTTCTATTGTGAATAAAATATAGGCTTATGAGATTTGCAGATCATTACATTCTGTTTTATGTCAATTTTACACAGCGTCCCAATTTTATTGGAATCAGGGTTGTAGATCATTGCAAAGTTTTGCAAATAGTGAATTTCAGATAAGGAGGGCGATCAATACATGGCATCAGGGAAGTGCAGTTGGGATAAATATTAATACCAGCTATAGCCGTTCTCGTATTTTCTCGGTTTGGTTTCCGATGCGCCTTTTCATGTTCTCCCCAGTTCTGCGATTCACATGAAAAGACGGATCCTCTGCTGTCCGTTGGCGAAGTGTAAAATCCTTTTAAAAACCAACAGCCTTGCAGGCGTGGACAGGAGGGAGCCTTTCTTTCCAATGTCTGCTGCTCCACAACCGCGTGTAACATATCAAAAAGAGATGGCCAAAAACACAGCGCAAGAATAGTCAGCTAAGGTGAGGATGAAGGATTTGAAACCGATGATAAAGAGCGAAGTTTACATCACATACTTCAGGACAAATAGGGCAGGTATGGACGCTTCTAGTATTAATATGCATGAAGTAGATGTGCTTTAGCCTGCAGAAGATCATAAAAAGAATATTACAACTAATAAAATCTTGAGTTCATGAAGCAAGCAACATGTTGTAGAAATGGTCAGAGACTGCAGACATGATACAAGAGATGGTCAGAGACTGCAGACAGGTTACAAGAGATGGTCGGAGATTGCAGACATGATACAAAATATGGTTAGAGATGGCAGACATGATACAAAAATTGATCAAAGACTGCGGGCATGATAAAAAAGATAGTCAGAGAATGTGAACATGATACAAGGGATGCTCAGTGACTGCAGACATGATATAAAAGATGGTCAGAGATTGCAGACACGATACAGGAGATGGTCAGAGACTGATAACATGATACAAGAAATGGTCAAAGACTGAGGACATGATACAAGAGATGGTCAGAGACTGCAGACAAGATACAAGGGAGGGTCAGAGACTGTGGACATGATAAAAGAGCTGGTCAGAGACTGTGGACATGATACAGGAGATGGTCAGAGACTGAACACATGATACAAGAGATGGTCAGAGGCTACAGACATAATACAAGAGATGGTCAGAGACTACAGACATGATACAAGAGATGGTCAGAGACTGCAGAGACGATACAAGAGATGGTCAGAGACTGCAGGCATGATACAAAAGATGGTCAGAGACTGTAGACATTATACAAGAGATGGTCAGTGACTGCAGACATGACACAAAAGATGGTCAGAGATTGCAAACATGTTACAAGAGATGGTCAGAGACTGAGAACATGATACAAGAAATGGTCAGAGACTGAGAACATGATACAAGAGATGGTCAGAGACTGAGGACATGATACAAGAGATGATCAGAGACTGAGGACATGATACAAGAGATGATCAGAGACTGTAGACAAGATACAAGGGAGGGTCAGAGACCACAGACATGATAAAAGAGCTGGTCAGAGACTGCAAACATGATACGGGAGATGGTTAGAGACTGCAGATAGGATACAGAAGATGGTCAGAGACTGCAGACATGATACAAGAGATGATCAGAGTGTCAGGTCACCTTGAGGCGAGGTGACAGGTGCACATCGTAGGATCAGGAGTGCACCGCAAGGTTGTGGACCCTACGGCTGACTGCTGCAGACGGGGGACAGATCCCACTGGGGTTAGAGCGTAAGATTCCCTGGGGCGCGGAGTCTAAGAGCCAGCAGGTGTTCACCAGAGCCTCTGGTGGTGAGGATGGACTTGGCTGCAACTGGCTCCAGGTCGCGACCCCCAGGGTCCCCCAGCTCACACCCACAGTAGGCAACAGGAGGATAGGGATGGTGAGGGACAAAGCCAAGGTCGGGGCCACAAGCAGACAAGAATAGTCGGGTACACGCCAAAAGGTCAGGATCACAGGCAAACAAGGATAGTCAAGACACGCTAAAGTCGGTAACGGAAAACAGTAGCAGAGCACACGGCAGGAAACAGGAAGCTAACACACAAAGGAATACACAATGGTTGATCAGCACTGATGGCCTGCAGTGCCCAGGTTAATATAGGGCTCCCTGATAGGGCCTGGGGTGGAGCCATGCTTAGAGGAGAGGTTATAAAAACCACCAGGTGGAAGTGGCTGGCCTCTTAGTCTGAAGACATGAGGGGAGGTAAGCAAACACAGGAAGATCACTGCATAACCATGACACAAAGACTGCAGCCATGATACCGAGGATGGTCAGAGACTGCGGACATGATACAAGAGATGGTTAGAGACTGCAGACATGATATGAGGGGTGGTCAGAGACTGCACACATGATACAAGATATGGTCAGAGACTGCAGACATGATACAAGAGATGATTAGAGACTGCAGACATGATAGAAAGAATGGTCAGAGACTGCAGACATAATACAAGAAATGGTCAGAGACTGCAGACATAATACAAGAAATGGTCTGAAACTGCAGACATGATACATGAGATGGTTAGAGACTGCAGACATGATACAGAAGATGGTCAGAGACTGCAGATGTGATACACGAGATGGTTAGCGACTACAGACATGATACAAGAGATGATCAGAGATGGCAGACATGATACAAGAGATGGTTAGAGACTACAGACATGATACAAGAGATGGTCAGAGACTGCAGACATGATACAAGAGATGCTTAGAGACTACAGACACGATACAAGAGGTGGTCAGAGACTGCAAACATGATACAAGAGATGTTTAGAGGCTGCAGACATGATATAAGAGATGGTCGGAGACCGTGGACATGATAGAAGGGATGGTCAGAGAATGAGAATATGATACAAGAGATGGTCAGAGACTGCAGACATGATACAAGATATGGTCAGAGACTGCAGACATGATACAAGAGATGGTCAGAGACTGCGGGCAGGATACAAGAGATGGTCAGAGACTGCGGGCAGCAGCGTGTTTAAGCCTATTAAAAGTCACATTCAGGTAAAGAACGTTTAGGCATAAAAACACTCAAATGTGCCTACAAAAAAAGAATGCATTAGCACCAGATGCGTGAACGCACGTTAACGCACATGCAAAGACGCAGCTTTTTACTGCATATTTCTGTTGCTAAACTCCTGTATGAGAAAAGGTTGTCATAGAGAATACAGTTTGCACGTGGCTTAATACAGGTAAAGTATCGGCGTAGTTTTGATGTATACAAAATAAAGTCACTCTGCCACCATTACCTTACATGACGTCCCCGTAGAGGCCGTGGGCCCCCTATTGCTGTTAGCAGGGCCGCCGTTTGAATATTCAAGCAGCCCCGGCCTGCTCTGCGTTGTCACAATGTTTATTGGGCGCAGAGGCTTCCTTCTCTTCACAAATCTCATCCAAATGTTCATGTTAGGAGCGGAGGATCTGATAAACTCCGAAGCATTGTAAGGCAGCCGAATCTGCAAGATTGCACCGCCTGGGGGGAAATCTTATTCAAGAGAGACCGCATCTCTACATCAAATAAAATCTTCACACCGACAAAGGTGAATTGTATAGTTCTGCGTGTTTACCAGCCCGCGAGTGCTTCTTTTATCTGACACACATAAAAAAAAAAAAAATAAAGGAAATAAAAAAAAGACGACGCCGGGCTGAAGAGCCTCTCTGCAGCAGAACAGACGCTCTACACATGGAGGAAGTGAGCACTGGAAGAAAAGGTTTTGTTGCGAATAGCAACCGCTACGTCTACAGCACGGGTTTGAAAATGTAACAAGAGCGCTCTCTGATTGCTATGGGCAACATTATTATATTTATACATAACTGAACAGTGCAAGGATTATTATGGGGAATTTACTAAAGTCCCGTACACACGATCGGATTTTTTGACGGGAAATGTTGGATGTCAGGCTGTTGGCGGAAAATCCGACCGCATGCATGCTCCATCGGATAATTGTTGTCCGAATTTTCGCCAACAAATGTTGGCTAGCATGTCTTCAAATTTTCCGCGGACAAATGTATGTTGTCGGATTTTCCGAGCGGGTGTACAAAAGTCCGTCAGACGAAGGTCCAAAGTACAAACACGCATGCTCGGGAGCAAGGACGAGCCGGAAGCGGTTGGTCTTGTAAACTAGCGTTTGTAATGGAGAATTAACATTAGTGACGCAGCAAATTCTGAAATCTTGAAATGCAGCGCACAATTCTCTTATCAGGGCAGCTAATCAGTGCCAACTGATCAGTGCCCATCACTGCAGCTTATCAGTGCCCATCAGTGCCACCTCATCAGTGCCCATCAATGCAGCTTATCAGTGCCCATCAGTGCCACCTCATCAGTGCAGCCAGGGCCGTCTTTAAGGCAGGGCAAAAGGGGCAGCTGCCCTGGGCCCTGTCATTGATGTGGGGCCCAAAGTAGCTGCCTTATACTTGGCAACTAACCCAGTTTAAATTCCCTTGTCTTTGAAGTTTTAGTCCTGTGCTGTGTCCCGATATCTCAGTATGAAATGCTGGTACTAATGCTGCCCAGCTCTGCCCTATTGTTGTGTACAGATGACTCACCTGCAGACCCTGTGTTTAGATGTAAATATCGGCATTCATATGTAAATAGCGGCAGTATTTATAATTAAATTGTTGCAGCCAGCGGCATTAATATGTAAATAAAGGTGGCATTCATATGTATATCATACCTCCCTGCAATGAGGCGATGATGTGCTGTAACCTCTAGCAACCAATCAGTGAACAGTATTACTGTACAGTAATCTCTAGCAACCAATTAACAAGCGGAAATCATTTGCTGTAACCACTAGCAACTAATCAGTGAGCCATAATGTGTGCTGTAACCTCCAGCAACCACTCAGTAAGCTGAATTATATGCTGTAACCGCTCGCAATTGCTGCCTGATCTGTCTAGCTGCTATTTACTGTATGTCTCAGAGCAGAAATTGCACTAAGGGGGCCCAAGACATTTTTTGCCCAGGGTCCAATCACTATTAAAGATGGCCCTGAGTGCAGCTAATCCAGTGGCCACCAGTGCCGCCTCCTCAGTGCCCATTGGTGCAGCTTATCAGTGCCCATCAGTACTGCCTCATCAGTGCCTCCTCAACAGTGCAACATATCAGTGCCCATCAGTGCCTCCTCACCAGTGCCCATCAGTGCCTCCTCGTCAGTGCCCATCAGTGTAACTTATCAGTGCCTATCAGTGCCTCCTCATCAGTACCCATCAGTGCCTCCTCATCAGTGCCGCCTCATCAGTGCTGCCTCGTCAGCGCCCATCAGTGCAGTTTAGTAGTGTAAAACATTATAATAGAAACTAAGAAAACTTTTCTTTTTCAAACTTTTCAGACTTTTTAAATTTGTTTAGCAAAAACTAAAAATCCCAATCATGATTAAATACCACCAAAACAAGCTCTATCTGTCTCAAAAGTATGCTAAAAATGTCATATGGGTACATTGTTGCATGACCGCGCAATTGTCATTCAAAATGCTGCAGCACTGAAAGCTGAAAATTGGTCTGGGCAGGAAGGGGGTGAAAGTGGCCGATATTGAAGGGATTAAAGAGTGTTTTCAGTTTGCGGTGCTCGGATATAGTTGAGTCCTAGAGGCGATTCAGTTCGCATTGTGCGCTATACAAGTATTTCATTCATTCATTCATTCATTCAGTCCTGCTTTAAGGCAAAGGTATTCCTTAAAGAGTCCTATCCGGCGTTATCTGTGTTAATCCAATTAATTAATTTTCCTGCTGATGTGCATCCTCCCTCACTATATAGCTATTACCAAGTCATCGTAAGCATAAATATAATATTTCCAATTCCCATACCATGATGGAGGGATAATGATATACATTGTAAGGAACTATGTATTCCACCATCCGTGTCTGAGAGATAATTAGACCATAATTAGTCTTTTGTTTTCCAACTTATATCTCATATCACGTTTATAATGTAGCTTTTTATTGCATAAGTTGCTAACGTCTGTTTTCTATTCTGCACTGGAAACGTGACGGCAAATTGTTTGCTATCCTAACCTACACATTTGCATTATTCCCTAAATATAGAATAATGAATGCTGGTGTGACATCCCACCAAAACACCTTTTTTTATTTGTGTTCTATAAAGGGAGCCTTTTCCAACAAAGGTTAGAGCCTGTCTGCTGTCTGGGTACCCTTTGTGTATAATTACCCTAGTAAGCGTGTGCAGGCATTATTCTTTCCTGTAGGTGGCACTGTGCTGATGAGACAGGGGAAGGGTAGTCTGTTAAAGCGGTTGTAAACCATTGCAGTAAAAAAAAATAAATAAATAAATAAATAAAAAAACGTTCCCCTGTAGGGCAATTGCGTAATGTGCTAGCATGCATCGCATACTAGCACATTATGAAATACCTTAGAACGAACCTCTCTAGCGGCGTGCCTTCACCGCTGACAGAGCTTCCGTCTTTCCCTGGTCTTATTTCTGGGTTCACGGACTCCGGCTGTGTTAGTGGCCGGGGCAGCAATGATGTCACCCCCGTGCATGCGCATGGGAGCCCTTGGTTCCAGCATTGTGCTCTGAAGGTCCGGCACGGTATGTCAGACCTTTAGTACGCACACGCCAGTGACATCACCAGCTGCATCCAGTGTGAATATTTATTATAAATTTTACCTACCTTATTACAGGCTTACCTGTAGGTCAAAGTCACAAAGCGGTCTTTACTACCACTTTAATGGAAATGCCCCTTGAGGACGCCTTAGGTCCTCTGTGGGGAAGGTAGATTTCTGATTTGATACCAAATTCTCACAAGAGTTCAGGCAGCCATCTTAATGAGGAAGCCTTTTAATAGGGGGTCTCATATAATTTGGGGTTGCTTTGAGTGAGTGGTAGGTTAGAGTAAGGAGCTCACTGGTTAGGAAAAGTGCTTAGCTCAGGGAAAGGTCCCTGGTGAGTAAGGACAGAGTAAAGGACACTTTCCGCTGTCAAAAAACCTCATAAGGATCCCCTTCAGTGGACACGTACAGTGTGATCATACAGAATATTGTCACCCCTATTACAAATCCCTGCAGCCCTTTGAGATGTAACTGGAAAGCAACATCACATATGGAATAAGGCACATACGGTAAGTCCACTGAATCTGGGAATCTTGGGCTTAGTAATGTCCATAACTCAAGGCATGCCTTTTAGGAGAAGCAGAAGCCATCTCCAGGACCATGTAAACAGACCTTCTGGCTCTCACACCTGGGGACCAGACAAGTCCTGTCTGGGAGAACTGCTGAGAGCCCACAGAAACAAGGGATAAAGACAGAGAGCATCACTTGTAATGAACCTGCTGCACAATCGGGGAGGTCCTGGATCATTTCACACACAGAGCCGGCTTCTGGATACAGCTGATCAAAGTTGCATGAAAATTGCATTGAAGTCACATCAAGTTGCAACAAGCCTTATACTCACCCCATTCTACCACTTGAGCAAGGTAAAGAATCAAGGTGTGAATGCATCCTGTTGGCCTGGTAGGGCTCGCATAGGATCTGCCCCCTGTCCCTTTTGATGGCTCTTGGGCCTTACAATAGGCTGCTTTGACTGCATTATGGGACAAAGGGGAGGGGGGGGCACTTGTTCTTCTATACACATAAAAGTACTCACTTCACTCTGGTGGACAAACAATGTATTGCGATTAATCAGATTGGTTTAAGCAGCTAGGTCAGGCAGGCTATTAAAGTGGAACTAAACTCTCACAATCAGCATGAACTATTTTAATCCTTTTGTTGTTAGCAATAGTAAATAGAAGGTATATTGTATTTACTTATTTTTTTACATTTCTTCAGTTGCTTCCTGGTTTCTGGCCTAGGCCAAAGTGATGTTATACACCCCAGAACTAAACTCTCACAATGAACATATGGAATAAGGCACATAAAGTAAGTCCCATGAATCTGGGAATCTCGGGCTCAGCAATGTCCATAACTCAGGGCAAGCCTCTTGAGAGGAGCAGAAGCCATTTCCAGGACCATGTAAACAGAGCCTCTGGCTCTCACACCTGGGGACCAGACAAGTCCTGTCTAGGAGAGCTGAATCCCTGTACATGCATTCTGCTGGCCTTTTAGGGCTCACATAGGATCCTCCCCTTGCCCCATTTGATGGCTCTTTGACCTGACAATAGGCTGCTTTGGCTGCCTTATGGGACAAAGGGTAGGGGGTCACTTGTTTTTCTATAAACAAAAGAACTCACGTCACTCTGGTGGACAAACAAGGTATTGCGATTAATCAGATTCAGAATCAGCAATTAATCAGAATCAGGTTTAAGCAGCTAGGTCAGGCAGGCTATTAACGTGGAACTAAACTCTCACAAGAGGCTATTCAGTTCGCATTGTGCGCAATACAAGTATTTCATTCATTCATTCATTCAATCAACAAGAACTATGTTTAATCCTTTTTTTGCTAGCAATAGTAAATAGATTGGAAGGTATATTGTATTTACTTATTTTTTTTACATTTATTCAGTTAATTCCTGGATTCTGGCCTAGGCTAGGGTGCCTGTACAACTTCAATAATTTAGGACTGAATATTCATATTCTTGTACAAGCTCAGTGGTGATTGGCTCTCTCCACTTAGATGTTGAAGAACTAAAATTCCCAGCAAGCCCCATAGCTTCATACAGCTGTCAAGTCTAATTGAAACAGCCTGTTACTGAAGTATAAATGGAATACAGTCTACATTTTTATTCCACAACACGGTTAACCTTTTACGTAAAAAAAATAAAAAAAATAAATAAATAAAAAATGAAAAAAAGATAAGTTCCGAGGTAACAGATGTTACTTTTAGCTCTTGCTAAGCTCAATGAATTAATCTTTTCCTAATTAGCATGGATGGTAATTGTCTAAGGGCCCGAGACAATTATTTCTACAAAAAGTCATGCTTTGTACCTCTGCATTTAAATGAACAGCTTCAACCTGTTCGCGCTTTTTTCTTTGGCTAACGGAATCCCAGACACAATGTATTCTCCGAGGACCTGGAAAAAAAGAGCAAAAAAAGGCGGGGCTTAGTGTGGGGTGAGAGGAGGCTGGGTAAAAAATAAAATAAAAAATTAAGCGAAATAAAGTCATGTCTTACTTTAGTGCAATTTAAGTATAAATATTATTTGAAATACAATTTTAATACAACATATATTTTTATCATATTAATATATATCATAATTAAGTCATGTCTTACTTTACGGCATTTACATTATATATATATATATATATATATATATATATATATATATATATATACACTGAGCAAAATTATAAACACAACACTTTTGTATTTGCCCCTATTTATCAAGATCTATAAAGATCTATGACTTTTTCTATGTACACAAAAGGCCTATTTCTCTTAAATATGGTTCACAAATCTGTCCCAAATCAGTGTTAGTGAGCACTTCTCCTTTACCAAAATCCATCCACCTAACAGGTGTGGCATATCAATATGTCGATTAGACAGCATGATTATTTCACAGGTGTGCCTTAGGCTGGCCACAATAAATGTGCAGTTTTATTTTATTGGGGGGGTCTGGGGGGTTCGAAAACCAGTCAGTATCTGGTGTGGCCACCATTTGCCTCACGCAGTGCAGCACATCTCCTTAGCATAGAGTTGATCAGGTTGTTGATTGTGACCTGTGGAATGTTGGTCCATTCCTCTTCAATGGCTGTGCGAAGTTGCTGGATATTGGCAGGAACTGGAAAACACAGTCGTATACGCCGATCCACAGCATCCCATACATGCTCAATGGGTGACATGTTCAGTGAACTTGCTGGCCATGCAAGAACTGGGATGTTTTCAGCTTCCAAGAATTGTGTATAGATTCTTGCACCATGGGGCATTATCAGGCTGCAACATGAGGTGATGGTCGTGGATGAATGGCACAACAATGGGCCTCAGGATCTTCTCACTGTATCTCTGTGCATTCAAAATGCCATCAATAAAATGTACCCATGTTCATTGTCCATAGCTTACATCTGCCCATACCATAACCCCACCGCCACCATGGGCCACTCGATCCACACCGTTGACATCAGCAAACCACTCACCCACACAACGCCATACACGCTGTCTGCCATCTGCCCTGTACAGTGAATAACGGGATTCATCCGTAAAGAGAACACCTCTCCAAAGTGCCAGACGCCTTTGAACGTGAGCATTTGCCCACTCAAGTCGGTTACGACGACGAACTGCAGTCAGGTCGAGACTCTGAAGAGGACCATGAGAATGCAGATGAGCTTCCCTGAGATGGTTTCTGACAGTTTGTGCAGAAATTCTTTGGTTATGCAAACCAATTGTTGCAGCAGCTGTCTGGATGGCTGGTCTCAGAAGATCTTGGAGGTGAAGATGCTGGATGTGGGGTCCTGGGCTGGTGTGGTTACACGTGGTCTGCGGTAATGAGGCTGGTTGGATGTACTGCCAAATTCTCGCCTTTGGAGATGGCTTATGGTAGAGAAATGAACATTCAATTCAAGGGCAACAGTTCTGATGGACATTCCTGCAGTCAGGATACCAATTGAACTCTCCCTCAAAACTCACAACATCTGTGGCATTGTGCTTTGTGATAAAAGTGCACATTTTAGAGTGACCTTTTATTGTGGACAGTCTAAGGCACACCTGTGCAATAATCATGCTGTCTAATTAGCATCTTGATGTCCCACAACTGTGAGGTGGATGGATTATTTTGGCAAAGGAGAGGTGCTCACTAACACAGATTTAGACAGAACTGTGAACAATATTTGAGAGAAATAGGCCTTTTGTTTACATAGAAAAAGTCTGAGATTTTTATGTTCAGCTCATGATATATAGGGGCAAACACAAAAGTGTTGTGTTTATAATTTTGCCCAGTATATATCTATATATAGAATTATGAAAAAAATTATATATATACATATATATATATATATATATATATATATATATATATATATATATATATATATATATATATATATATATATATATATATATATATATATATAAAATCATTTTTTTCCATAATAACAATAATAATAATAATTATGTTTATATATATATATATATATATATATATATATATATATATAATATATATATATACATTTTTTTTTTATATTTTCAAATATAATAATAATGATCAATATGACATATTATTATATAAAATAACTATTATAACTATTATAATATTACTAAAACATTTTATAATATTGTTTTATACTAGCAAGTATAATAATTAAGCAATAGAAATAAAAATAACAATTTCAAGGGCATAATAGCAAGATAACCACAGCTTTTTCTGCCACTTTTTGTTTACATGTTTAAATCAGTATTTTGCTCGAAAATTACGTATAACCCCCAAACATTATACTTTTTCTTTCTTTTTTTCAGCAGAGACCCTAGGGCAGTGATGGTGAACCTTGGTACTCTAGATGTTTTGGAACTACATTTCCCATGATGCGCATGCTCTCTGCAGTGTAGTTGAGCATCATGGGAAATGTAGTTACAAAACATCTGGGGTGCCAAGGTCACTGCCCTAGGGAATAAAATGTCAATTTTTGCATTTTTTATGTCACATGGTATTTGGGCAGTGGTTTATCAAACCCAATATTTTTGGAAAAAATACACATTGGTATATACTGCAATTTTTTTTAAAAATGTGAAAAATTATGTTACGCTAAGTAAATAGATAGCTAATATGTCAAGCTTTAAAATTGTGCATGTTCATGGAATTGTAACAGACTACGGTACTTACAAATATCCTTAGACAATTCTTAAGATGCCTTTACAAATTACCATTTTATAACTACAGAGGAGGTCCGGTGCTAGAATTATTACTTTCATTGTAACGTCTGTGGTAATACCTCACATGGGTGGTTGCGAGTTTAGATATGCACGCGCAACTTACGTATGCATTTGCTTTTGCACGTGAGCACGGAGGAATGTGGGCACTTAAATTTTTTATTTTACCTATTTAATTCATTTTTTATTTTTACACTGTCCCTTTATTTTTTTTATCACTTTTATTCCTATTGCAAGGAATGTAAACATCCCTTGTAATAGAAATAAGGATAGCAGGTCCTCTTTATGGAGTGATCTGGGGTCAAATCTCTCCTTTACCTTAAAAAAAAGCTGAAAATCCCCCCCAAAAAATAAAAATGGTGTACTTTCACTCTGGACTGGAAGTGATATACACGGCCATAGAGGCGATCAAAGACGATCTACTCTTTGATCAGCTCTGGGACCTGCCGGGGGCACCGTTGGTTAGTTTCCCAGGTGAGCCAGTTTAATCGGTAAGGAGAAACAACAGCGAGCGGCAGGTGGGAGACTTCCCCTTCTGCAGCTTCTGAAAGAGTTCATAAGTAAGCCAGCTACTAGCTGAAACAAAAAAATACCGGGGTTATGGCTAAGAACTTCATCTATAACCCCAGTAAACTAACTTCAAAGCCACAACGTATATATACGTATTGCGGTCTTGAAGTGGTTAAAGCAAAGGAAAATATTTTGTAAAATGTCACATTACAGTTATTTTCCGTGTCACTTCAAACTGTTCTATATTTAGGAATCTGCGCAGACGCAATATGACAGTTAGTCAACTGATAAGGGTCAAAGCTGGAGGCAGAACTTGAAGCCAATCAAGCATGCTTCATTTAAACGTCTCAATTGACAACTAAAATTGGTTGGGGGATGTCGGCGACCATGGAGAAAAGTGATGTCCCTCTGTTGGTCATGTGACCGCGCTGGGTCTGGCAATTGGCTGTTCGGTCACAGGGAAGAAAGTCAAGTGCTCCTCAATGCCCTCTGGTGATGCCTGCTGGGAAGTGCTGATGAGTAGATGGGGGTGGGTGGGTGGCCTTTGTCGGGATTGCCACATAGCAATGGTGACTATGGGGTTGGTTTGCTAAAGCAGTGGTCTCCAAACTGCGGCCCGGGGGCCAGATGCGACCCTTTACTTGCTTTTATCTGGCCCTTGGTGCATGATTCCCCCCCCCCCCCCGTAATACCAAAGATGGGGCACAATTCCTCCCAAAGACACCAACAATTGGGACGAATGACACCAACAATGGGGCACGAATCCTACCACTGACACCAATGATAGGGCACAATTCCTCCCAATGACATCAACAATGGGCTCACAATTCCTCCCAATGAAACCAACAATTGTTACCAATGATGGTGCACAATTCCTCCCGCTGACATCAACGATGGGGCACAATTCCTCCCCCTGATGTGGGGACCTTTTCTACTCCCAATGACAACAGTCTGGCCCCCTTAAGAGCCCTTTCACACTGTACTCCCTGGGGAGTCAGCGGTAAAGTGACACTATTTTTAGCGCCGCTTTACTGCCATTTTAGCGGCGCTATTCGGCCAATAGCGAGTCGGTTTTAACCCCCCACTAGCGGCCGAATAGGGATTAAATTTGCCCGCAAAATGCCTCCGCATCGCGTTATGCAGGCGGTATCATATCGCTGCCCCATTGGTTTCAATGGGGAGGAGAGGTGGAGAAGCAGTGAGTTCACCGCTCCAAAGAAGCTGTTAGCAGAACTTTTTCTGACACCCTGCCAGTGCACCGCTCCAGTGTGAAAGCCCTCGGGCAACAATTTTGTAAAAAAACACAATATTTTGTACTTTTTGCTATAATAAATACCCCCATTTGTTTTAAAAAAGCAATTTTTTTTTTCAGTTTAGGTCGATATGTATTCTTCTACATCGTTTTAGTAAAACAAAAATTGCAATAAGCGTATATTGATTGGTTTGTGCAAAAGTTATAGTGTCTACAAAATAGGGGATAGATTTATAGCATTTTTATTATTATTATTTTTTTTTACTAGTAATGGCGTCGATCTGCAATTTTTATCGGGGCTGCGACATTATGGCGGACACTTCGGACACTTTTGACATATTTTTGGGGCCATTGGCATTTATACAACGATCAATGCTATAAAAATGCACTGATTGCTGTGTAAATGTCACTGGTAGGGAAGGGGTTAACACTAGGGGGCGATCTAGGGGTTAACTGTGTTCCCTGGGAGGTGTTTCTAACTTTAGGGGGAGGGGACTGGGACTGACTAGAGGAAGTGACGGATTGTGTTTCCTAGCTAATAGGAACACACAATCTGTCACTCCTGTCAGAACAGGACAGGGAAGTGTGTGTTTACACACAATCGTCCCTGATCTGTCTCTCCTGCTCACGATCGCTCGTGGCCGGCGGTCATCGCGACCGTCGGCCACGAGCAGCGGCACCCCCGCTGTGCTGCGGGCTGCTATCCCGATTTTGCAAGCCGACGTATAGCTACAATGGTTTGCGGGATTGTGACAACCTGCCGCAGTAAAATGATGGCTGCTGGTCAGCAAGTGGTTAACCGCCTGATTTTACCACCCCTGACCCCTGTGAATCCCTAAGGATAAGTCACCCACTGGGCTCAGTGACCTTTGTGTGGTCTCTAGTTTCTCAGAGAATCCTAATATTTCTATCATTTTCTGTATGCGGTATTTTATCCCCTGTACATCTTGGCATCATAAAAATACATTTTCTGTATGTTAGGAAGTCAGTTTTGCTGTAATCAAGGTGGAACCATCCTTTAGGAAGTAGATCATCCCTGCTGGAGAAACACATCATTCCACCTTGTTCTTTGTAATATGAACTCTGTACCAGTTGCGTGTCACATTGAGGTCCATTTAAATAGGCCACGCTACCCTTAATTGTCTTCTCCAGAACATTGTGCGTCGCCGTCCAGGACAAAACTTTTGTTTGGCCCCCCCTGGAGCTTTCACGCTGTGCGCCCCGAGCGTCGGTCTTAACAAAGCAAATAGCCTCCTTTTTTTTTTTATTCCTTTTTTTTTTATTTGGGAAGGAAAGTCTTTAAACCTTGTACTGGCAGACGCCGAGGCTTTGAAGCCGACGCATTCGGAGGAAGTGAGGGAACAAAGGATGAAGGGAGAGGGTGCTGTGAATTGGTTGTCTCCTAACAGAAGGGAACTTACAAGCCGCGCCACGTTTTCAGCGGGGGGCATTTGATCGGCAGTCAGTCGATTTGCCACATGGCTCGGTATACAGCCGGCTATTGTGAGAGGCGTCCTGCGCGAGCGGGCTCAGTCAGCCTTCATTGTGTGCGCAGGGAACTGCCGAGCCAATCAGAAGTCAAAGAGCTGCCCGCGAGAGGAGGAGGGGGGGAGTAGTGTACGTTCACCAACCAAAACGGCTCTGTCAACGGCAGCAGCCATAGCAGTCACTGGGGGGGGGGACCTAAATAAGAATCTGAAATGACAGATTATTATAACTAGTGGTGCAACGAAGAGAAAATTCTGGTGCCGAAAGCAAAAATTCTGGATGCACTTGGCCAAAACCGAAACTGAAGTTTAAAAAAAATATATTAATATTTTTTAAATAGTTGTAAGATGGTCGACTTTTTAACCACTTGCCGACCAGCTGCCGCAGTTTTACTGTGGCAGAATGGCACGGCTGGGTGAAACAACGTTATGTTACGTTAGGTTACGTCACTTCCCCCTTTGGCCACTAGGGGCACATGCGTGCCGCGGCGTGTACACGGACCCGTTGCGAGTGCCCAGTGGAAGCAATGACCGCCAGGCTCCCGCGTTCGCTCATGACAGAGCGAGAATCGGGATCTGTGTGTGGAAACACACAGATCCCGGTTCTTTCTGAGGAGAGGAGATAGATTTTGTGTTCATACTAAGTATGAACACCGATCTCTCTCTCCTCCTAGACAGTCCCATCCCCCTTACAGTTAGAAACACACACTGGGAACACAGTTACCCCCTTGATTGCCCCCTAGTGTTAATCCCTTCCCTGCCAGTGACATTTACACAGCAAAGTGCTTTTTTATAGCACTGATTGCTTTGCGTGGTTTCAAAAATGGGTCAAATGTGTCCGATGTGTCCGCCATAATGTCGCAATCACGATAAAAATCGCAGATTGCCACCATTACTAGTAAAAAAAAATAATAATAAAAATGCCATAAATCTATCCCCTATTTTGTAGGCGCTATAACTTTTGCGCAAAAAAATCAATATAGGCTTATTGTGATTTTTTTTTTCCCAATACAAAAATGGTGGTCAGAAAGAGCAAGTTATTTCAGGTATATGTAGTCTTGCACATTAGCCCGACATGTTTCGCTGACTTGCTTCTTCAGGAGGATGTGCAGACTGGACCACGAATATCATGATAAACTGTACAGTTATAAAAGACAAATAAATACAACAGGTAAACAGAATCACAATATTGATGATTTTGTTAACTTTTTGTATTTATTTGTGAAAAGTAAATGATACTTGTGGTCCAGTCTGCACATCCCCTGAAGAAGCAAGTCAGTGAAACATGTCGGGCTAATGTGCAAGACTACATATACCTGAAATAACTCACTTTTTCTGAACCACCATTTTTGTATTGACTCTCTGTGATAGCGTTTATACATACGTTTTTAACTTTGCATTTAATAAAATTGTAAAATCATAATTTCTTTTTGCTTATATTATAAATTCATGAATATTTTTGCACCGTTAAAATCCCTCCTCTTCTTTAACTCCCACTTAAAAGCTAAAAGGTGTCCTAATGCCTCTCCACTCTATCCAAAACAAAAATGAATAAATTTGCCTTTAACGTTGATAAGGGGAAAACTGCCAAAATGTACCTGTTATGTTGTCAGTCTGAACTACTCCTTGGGGGGGAGCCCAGTTGGGGTTCCCAGAGGGTTCTGGAACCTATGGACTTACCTGGACTTATGCTGTCTTAACGTAACTCTTCTATGGATTATTGCTACCTCCTGTAAATCGAATTCCTATTACAAACTCTTGCATTAAGAGGGACTCTTTCTGGATTTAGTCATCTGCTTAACATATGACTACCTCATGGGGCACTTTTCTGGGGCAATAGAAAACTGTGTATAGGAAAGCATGTGGAAGATGTCTTTGAAAACTGTTACTTGTTACCTGCAACTACTTCAGTAAAAGATGGTTATTTGTTCATATAAACTGCCTGGTCTGAAGTCTCTAAAAGAGTCCATGTAAAACGTATCAAATGAACAGGGTTTAAAACAGGGGACTGAAGAAGTTAGAGAAGATACAGTACATGGGCACAATGAGAAAAATGCTGTCCAGAGACTATATTGCCATTGCTAAAGAGTTCCGAAATTTGTGTCACTTGCTAAAGCAACCAACCAGCCAACCAGCCAGGAAATGGCAGAAGTGACGGGTACTCTGGTAGTGAAAAGGTGTTATGCCTGGCCCCTTCACAATTGACTGGTTCCCAACATACTGGGACAAACCTTGTGGCACAGAGTAATTAGGTACCTAGCCTGGAGTCACAGGTGATGTAGTGAGGCCCCCGGGAGGAGAAAGAACATGAAACTATATTGTGAAGCGCTGCATTGACGCTATATAAATTCTGTATAATAATAATCATTATGAACATTTAGTGACATCCCAGTCTTAATCCGTAGGGTTCAATATTGAGTTGGCCCACCCTTTGCAGCTATAACAGCTTCAACTCTTCTGGAAAGGCTGTCCACAAGGTTTAGGAGTGTGTCCTAAATGTTTGACCATTATTCCAGAACCGCATTTGTGAGGTCGGGCACTGATGTTGGACGAGAAGGCCTGGCTCACAGTCTCCGCTCTAATTCACCCCAGTACATTCTACCGGGTTGAGGTCAGGACTCTGTGCAGGCCAGTCAAGTGCCTCCTCCCCAAACTCGCTCCTCCATGTGTTTATGCTTTGAGCACTGGTGCACAAGAACAGGAAGGGACCATGCCCAAACTGTTCCCACAAAGTTGGGAGCATGAAATTGTCGGAAATGTCTTGGTATAATGTTACCGAAATGTCTGTTTTATTTTTTATTTTTTCCCAAGTATTTCGGCTTTATCGCTGTTAAAAAAAAAAGAAAGAAAAAGCACGGCTTTCCCAGCTATGCTTTTTTTTTTTTTACTCTGCTACGGAGATCCCAAAACACCCGCTCTATTATTCTTCAGAACAAGTTCCAGCATAGGGGTCTGACATAATATACAAACAGGCACCTTTCATTCCGATCAATTATTAATACGGTAAGGGGATGCCGAGGATCAACGTCTCTTTATCCTCTCCCCCCCCCCCAGCTCCTTTCCCTGCCTTGCTGCACAGCATGAAGATGACTCCGTTCTGGCAGCAGAATCAGTCAGCTCATTCCTTCCGGCAGAGGTCAGTGCGAAACCATCTGTCAGCGCATCTTATATCTAATCCGAACATTCGAATGAAAAGACAGGAGCACTGCCAACCTCTGCGCCCGTTCCTGCCGGCCCGAGGAACGTTCACTTCTCCTCCGTCCTGGTTGTTTTTAGAAAGTTGCCTAAAGCATCAGGTAGAAGGAAGTATTACATTTCCACCGTCTGAAAAAAAAAAAAAAAAAATACACGATCGGCAGAACAAATATAAAAATGATTTAACCTCTTCATGACCAGGGAACTTTTTTGCCTTTACCTAACAGGTCAAAGGTTTTAAAGCAGACTTTAAACGTTTACATATATTTCCCATTTATCACATAGGATATAAATCCACTACAGGTGCACCAAATGCGTTTGCAAAAACAGATATTACTTTGTAAAGTAGCAATGACATCACTGTGCTGCATAGAGCTGTGGTAGGGATCCAGCAGGCTCCACCCACTACAGTCTTCCTGCAGAAAACTACAGGAGGGGGTGGAGACAAGACTAGTCACCCTGCACAAATAGAGAGAGCAAAGCTGTGGGAGGGACCCAGCAGGCTCCGCCCACTACAGGATTCCTGCAGAAAACTATAGGTGGGGGTGGAGACAAGACTAGTCACCCTGCACAAATAGAGAGAGCAAAGCTGTGGGAGGGACTCAGAAGGCTCCACCTACTACAGGCTGCCTGCAGAAAACTACAGGAGGGGGTGGAGACAAGACTAGTCACCCTTCACAAATAGAGAGAGAAAAGTTGTGGGAGGGAGCCAGCAGGCTCCACCTACTACAGGCTGCCTGCAGAAAACTATGGGAAGGGGGTGGAGACAAGACTAGTCACCCTGCACAAATAGAGAAAAGCGGTGGGAGGGAGCCAGCAGGGTCCACCCACTACAGGCTGCCTGCAGAAAACTATGGGAAGGGGGTGGAGACAAGACTAGTCACCCTGCACAAATAGAGAAAAGCGGTGGGAGGGAGCCAGCAGGGTCCACCCACTACAGGCTGCCTGCAGAAAACTATAGGAGAGGGTGGAGACAAGACTAGTCACCCTGCACAAATAGAGAGAGAAAAGCTGTGGGAGGGAGCCAGCAGGCTCCACCCACTACAGGATTCTTGCAGAAAACTATAGGAGGGGGGTAGAGACAAGACTAGTCACCCAGCACAAATAGAGAGAGCAAAGCTGTGGGAGGGACCCAGCAGGCTCCACCTACTACAGGCTGCCTGCAGAATACTACAGGAGGGGGTGGAGACAAGACTAGTCACCCTGCACAAATAGAGAGAGAAAAGTTGTGGGAGGGACTCAGAAGGCTCCACCTACTACAGGCTGCCTGCAGAATACTACAGGAGGGGGGGGGGGAGACAAGACTAGTCACCCTGCACAAATAGAAAAAGAAAAGTTGTGGGAGGGACTCAGAAGGCTCCACCTACTACATGCTGCCTGCAGAAAACTACAGGAGGGGGGTGGAGACAAGACTAGTCACCCTGCACAAATAGAGAGAGAGTGCAAAGCTATGGGAATAACCCAGCAGGCTCCACCCACTCCTGGATTCCTGCAGAAAACTATAGGAGGGGCTGGAGACAAGACTAGTCACCCTGCACAAATAGAGAGAGAAAAGCTGTGGGAGGGAGCCAACAGGCTCCACCCACTACAGGATTCCTGCAGAAAAACTACAGGAGGGAGGTGGAGACAAGACCACTCACCCTGTACAAAGAGGGAGAGCAGCAGTGAGCGGTCTTTATTACAGAGGGAAAGTCTCTCACTGGATTACTGCACAGATCTGGAAGAAATACACAAAGAACACCAAGATATAAGGAAGAATACATATGACAAATGTGTTTTAGATAATATTTACTTATTCCAGCTTTAAAGAGGAGGTGGGGTTAATTGTAAAGTAGCATAGACGTCATTGCTGTGCTGTACAGAGAACAGAAATGTGGGAGGGAGAGGAGGGGGCAGAGACAAGACCAGTCACCTTGCACAAGGAGAGAGAGAGCAAAGCCGTGGGAGAGACCCAGCAGGCCCTGCCCACTACAAGCCTGCCTGCAGAAGGCTACAGGAGGGGGTGTAGACAAGACAAGTCACCCTCCATGAGGAGAGAGAGCAAAGCTGTGGGAGGGGCCCAGTGGGCTCCACCAACTACAAGGCTGCCTGCAGAAGGCTTCAGGAGGGGTCAGAGACAAGACCAGTCACCATGCACAAGGATAGATGTGTTAGGGACCCAGCAGGCTCTACCCACAACAAGGCTGCCTACAGAAGGCTACCGGAGGGGGCGGAAACAAGACCAATCATTCTGTACAAGGAGAGATAACAAAGCAGTTGGAGGTCCCCATCAGGCTCCACCCACCACAAGACTGCCTGAACAAGGCTACAGGAGGGGGCGGCAACAAGATCAGTCACCCTGCACAAGGAGAGAGAGAGAGCAGAGCTGTGGGAGGGACCCATCAGGCTCCACCCACTTCAAGGCTGCAGGAGGGGGCAGAGACAAGACCAGTCCCCCCACACAAGGAGAGAGAGTAAAGTTGTGGGAGGGACCCAGTGGGCTCCACCCGCTACAAGGCTGCCTGCAGAAGGTTACAGGAGGAGGCGAAGGAAAGACCGGTCGCCCTGCACAAGGACAGGGAGCAGCAGTGAGCGGTCTTTATTACAGAGGTAAAGTCTCACAGTGTATTACGGCACAGATCTAGAAGAAATAAACAAAGCAATCGAAGATTCATGGAAGAATAAACATGCCTCTTAGGAACAGCCAGGCTGGGGAGAAAAGCACTAGATGATGCTGAGTGGTTTCCAGCCAGGGCCGGTGCTACCACTAGGCAAACTAGGCAGCCACCTAGGGCGCACTGCTGCCTAGGGGTGCCCGACCACTAGTTTTCCTCTGTGTCTGCAGGCTGCAGCTTGTAACTAACTCAGTCTCAGGCAGCTGCTTCGTCTGACCGGTAGTGTAATTAGAGGTGCAGCACTGGAGCCAGCGCTAGAGGAAGCAGAGCCGATGCTTCCGGTATAGCGCCGCCTCCTGTCACATGAGCACGGCAAAGGTGGTGGAGTGAGGGGTGGAGCCAATGGGGGGGCGGCAAAATGAGGTTTCGCCTAGGGTGTCAAAAATCCTTGCACCAGCCCTGTCTCCAGCCAACAGGTGAGGTGGGCTCTGACTTATTGCAGCTTCTAATGCACATTGTGAGAAGCTCACAGTTTGCAGTGAAATCAGAGTATGGGATTTTAGTGCAGGAGAGAAGCCTGTACAACTGTGCAAGACTGTAGGAATTACTTTGTGACAGGCTCTCATCTGCCCTTCATTGAATATGATGGAGCACAGATTGCCCTCCAATATCTTGGCAACAGTGGCCAGGGTGAGTGACAGCAGAAACCGGAAGTGATGTTATACACGTCGCTAGGAAAGATCAGTGACAAACATTCACTGGTTTCCCTCCCCTTCACCCAGCGGCACCTACAATGCAAGTCCTGGAAGCTCTTGTGGCATAGCAGAACCCACAAAGCATGTTGGGGGCACTAAGGCAGGGTTTCTCAAAACAGGGTTCCTCCAGAGGTTGCTAGGGATTCCTTGAGCAATGAGCAATTTCTGCCTCTCAGATAAGTTCCCACTGACACCATTAACTAAGTGGGTAATTCTTCCAAGAGACCACAAGTGTAAGGAACATTCTTCCTACTGACCATCACACTAATGTATCATGAGTTATAGCTATAGTCATTTTTAGCGGAGGTTCATTGAAAGTGTTAACTGTGTGTTAAAAAGGTTGAGGGCTGTAATAAGGGGTAGGGGCACACATCCTGGCGTCCAAGAGTTTGCTTTCATCAGAAAGCCAACATTTAGCTTGTGAAAGCAACACACACTCCTCTACAGAGGTTCTACCCCTTCCATACTCTATCCAAAAAAAAAAAAAAAACTTGGCTGGAGTTTGGTTTTAACATCTCGCCGTTTTTGTTTGCAGCTGATGATAAAAATAGCTGACTCTTCAGCCAGCAGTCATGCTCCACAACGTTTTACTTCCAACTGATTATTGGAACACAGAACTAAGCAAAATTTCAAGAACAGCTGAACAAAATGACAAGGTTCACCTAAAGCGGTCCACAAAGTTCCTATTGCCAAACCATGATCCCTTCACTGTGGATGGAGTAATAAAATCTCAGAGCTTCTACACTGACCCATTTACCCCGGGACCCATAGCTGGGAAAAACCCGATACTGGGGTCAATCTAAGGCACCAACTGGAAAGATTTTGGGATCTTTGGGTATGAAGCCCCACTTTAACACATGACTTCATGCAAATTTTGGTCAAAATTAAGTGTAGCGCTACCCCTGCAGGGGCAGCAGATATTAACTGGTTCTTTCTCAAAAAGTACAGAAGCACCCATGCAACAGTCCATGCACTCTGGCTCCAATGAACAATCTAGGGGTTGTTTTTTTTTTTTTGTTTTTTTGTTGTTGCTTGTAGAACTTGGAATAGGAGAAAGATTAGGGCATTGGATACGTCAAAATGATTTGTGAACAATGGTTAGAGACAGTGTTTTCCTGAAGTAGATGTGAATAATGAACAGTCTACTCTGTTACAGCTGATGTCCAAGGGCACGTCTCTTTGACATCTGGTTACCTTGTGCCAATACACAATTGATAGTACCCAATGTGATCTCCAGAACACTGTACAGTCACTGTGATCAGTTTAGGGTCAGAACTCACAAGTCCCCGGGACAGCTGCACACCTTCCAGCTTCCTCCTGTCACAATTTAATAAATGAGACAGTCTGTCAGGCCCTGCCTCACCCGCAGGTGGCACTGTGCTTCCCAGAATGGAAAGTTGTAGTGCCAGTGTCAACCAGAAGGTGTTTCCCATAAACCAGTCGTTTCTAGTAATTAGTTTCCACCTGATGCTGGTTGCTGGGAGGGTATTTAAACTCTCTTCTGCTAGTACACTTCACTTCAGTGTTATGTCAGGAATCAGCAGCAGAGATGGTCAGATCTGTGTGACTACACTTAGAAACTGAGAGCAAATCATATATACTGTATATATTAAGGTGAATTTATTAATAGTAAAACATACGACATCCAAACAGCTAGCATAAAAATATACGTGAATAATTAACTGAATGACAAAATTCCTAATAACCTAACTATAATACAATATATAAAAGATGAGGAACACAGGTCACAGGAAATACCAGAGATGCAAGGAAAAAGGAGGATGGGGACCAGGACTGGGATCAAGTACAAGGGGAACAGAAATAAGGCAGTAGGGTGCAAGGTACAGCATGCAGGGCAAGAGTTAGATCAGGAGCAGGATAAATGGCAAGCAGCGGCTGATTTAGTGCAACGAAGCAACAAAAAACACTGACTGAAAGTGTACTAGCAGAGGAGAGACTAATTACTCTCCCAGCAACCAGATTCGGGTAGAGACTGATTACTAGAAACTGCTGACTGCTGGGTGACACTCACTGGCAGACACTGGCGCTACAACGTTCCACTCTAGGAAGCACAGTGCCTCCAGTAGGCGACTTAGGTCCTGACACAATCCTTCTCTAGGCCAGATCCCATTGGAGAAGTCCTGCCGTCAGTTTCACGTCAATTCCAGGGCCCTACACTGTGGAGACCATACAGGGCAGCAGCCCAGTCCATAGGCTGCCTCAGGGGCAACATCACCCCAATTATGGGAACTCTGTTTACTAAGAAAAGGCAATCTCTTCTGGGCTGGTTAATTTACTTCTCCCACCCTAAGGTCCAGAAGCTTCTTTTAGAGACAGGGGAAGCAATCCAAATCCTAGCCCATGGAACTCTGAACAGACAAAGCCAAACAATTTTTTCTCCCTTAATTACAGAAGGAATCAAAACTAAACTAGGAGGGCATTACATCAGACTGCTTCCCCGGCAGTGGCGGCTACCCCTCTATTGTTTTCTTACTTTTTTTTAAAACAATTTTTATTAATTTGAACATAGATGGGTAGGAGCCACATACCAAATGTATCTTTCTTCTAAAGATCTCTTGAATCATCAGTGGTAAAGCTGCTTCCACAGTGTCCCTTGCCCAATGACCACTTTGCCTTGAATACGTTTCACCTTGTCATCTAGCCATTTCGGTGAAACGCGTCAAGAAAAGGTGATTCTTGGACAAGAGTCACTAGGAAAGCAGCTATACCACGGATGACTCAATAAAAAATCTTTAGAATGAAGAGACATTTGGTGTGTGGCTCTTATTCAACTATGTTCAAATTGCAAGTAGAGATGGCTTTTTGAGCCAGCACCTTACACATCGATGAACGTCATCTAGAGCTTTCCTCCCCAGCTTGATTGTCCCTGGCCCCTTCATTCAGTTCTGTTATCCATGGAGGCTCAGCATCACAAGTGGACTTTACCTATGGTGGTCTGCTGTTTTCAGGAAGTGAAAAGGTTTCTGTCCATCTACATTCCCCCTAATCTACATGCAGGATTCCAATGGGGGGGGGGGGGGGTGTTTTTTTTAAGCACATGGTTAGCACATGATTAGAGCCAGAGGCTCTAATAGGCTTTTCATACTGATATTCCTCCCAGCCAATTAGGAAGTGGGTCTGAGACCAGTATCCTGATTTATCCCGATGTATGCAGATCAACCGTTCTGGCTTCCACCCACTAACTTCTAGAAATTTCTCCAAGCTTCTGGAATCAGGGGAAGACACCAGAGACCTGCCTGTGTGAGTCATCCAACCTGACCTGCAGTAAACTCAATTAAAACTACAAGGTAATTATGAGTCAAAACATAAATTTGCCTATGCTAACACTAGTTGTACACTAGAGGGTGCTACACAAGGATAAGTCTTCTATCTAAAACTGTTAGACTGTGTACTTTCCAGAGTATTAAAATAACCATTTTGCATATGTTTCAATATTTTAAAATCTTCATTTTTTCTACTGCTCCAATTATGTACCAATCTTGTGTAGATTGGAAAAAAGTTTACTAGGTGGGTTTGGACATATCTTGTTGCTTGTCTTCAAAACCCTTTTATAAAGGAACATGCCAAAAAGTCCCAAGTAACAAGGGATGCTCTCCCTTCTATCCATCACAGTTTGATCACTGTATGTCCTGCATGCTGTGACATGTAGTCCACCTCTTACAGTTATATCACGTAAAGGGTAACTCTACTGAAAATAAAGCAAATAAAAAATACTATTGCATATACTGTACAATTACTATGCAATCCACATTGTAATTTAAAGTTGAAATGTTTCAATCTAGAGTGCTGTATTTTTTGTAAAATTCAAAGCAATATGGCAGCTCGGGGAACCAGGTTGTCATGTCATGCTTGTGTGATTGGCTCACTGTTGTTCCTAGAAGTTTACACTGAGATATAAGTCACATTTTAGACATCATCTTCAACAGAAAATTATTTTTTGGTGAGACACTCTCTAAGGGATAGTTTCAAAAGGGATTCAGACATTGCAACGTTTCTCATTAGAACACTGAGGGTGCATCAGGTATTTATAATGAATCAGACCATCTCATTCACAATCAACACACAAATTGCACGTTCAAACAAACAGCTATTTTAGAAACAGAGAGGAATCTGAAACAAAGTCTCTTTTTAAATACTTGCAACATACATAGATCACCCATTCTTGCTAAAAGTAGAGTTATTCTTTAAAGAAGGATCACCCAACAAGCTATATGTTTACCTGGCATGCTTTGTATTGTGTAGGCAGATGCATTTTGTCTACAAGTTAAGTAATCTAAAGGCTTAGGGCCTGAATTAACCAGGTGGAATTTATGTTATTCTCAAGCAGAATTTACAACAAATGATCTTCGAGGCTGGGTCAGATTTTAATACAACCAGCTGTCACATTGTATTTCTTCTAAAAAGCCTACAAAGGCAAACCTCTGAAGGTCAGCAACATAGGAAAAAGAAAGAAACTTGAAAACAACAGATCTGTATTAAAAAAAAAAAATCGCACCAGCATACCCCCCAACTTTTTGAGATGGTAACGAGGGACGCCTTTTATAAAAATATTTAGTCATAAGACACACATACACTGCCAGGCCCCCTTAAAGGACAATTATAAAAAAAAAAAAATTGCTGAACTTACAAGTGTTTTTTTTTTTTAACCACTACTATTCCTTTGTACTGGCTTTGGACATTTACAAATGCAGCAATTTAGACATTGGATGAAAGGTTTAGCACTGTGAAACACTATTTGAAATATAAATAGTCCATTTTATATACAACTATATAGATCAGACCAAAATGAGGGACAAATAAGGAGGAATGAGGAGGAGGGACATTGCTCCAAATCAGGGACAGTCCCTCGAAATCAGGGATAGTTGGGAGCTATGCTCCAGGCCAAGGCAAAATTTGGAAAATGCAGAGGATACAAAGGAAGCTCAGATCAATACTTTGGTGGCCACTTGGACAGGAAGTGAGATGATTCACATACTGTATACACAATCCAATAAGAGCAGCAAACAAAAAATCTCAGAGTTCAAAAGCTTTTAATGTTAATTTTTACTGACAAGGAGACAACACAGAACGGCAATGTGTTTTGGAGTCTGGAAGATCTTCCCTTTCTTCAAGGTTTAATCCATGCTGATCCATTCATCCACTCATCTTTGTCACTTTGTCACAACAGAATTTTTTAATGTAGCAAACAATTAAACACTGGTGGTGATTATGCCACTTTAGAGTCCTCAATCTCTCCAGGCCCTGAAGAAGGGGGACGTAATATTCCAGTCCCTAAAGCACGTTGGTTGTTTTGTATTGTCTCCTTGTGAGCTTGAATCCATCCTGATCTATGGATTCACTCACCTTTACTACATCTGACTTTTTTATGCAGCAAACAATTGAAGCCAGCTGATGACTATGTCACTTTAGAGTCCTCTATCACTCCAAGCCCTGAAGAAGGAGGAGATCTTCGAGTTACTGCGTTGGCTGTTTTGTGTTGTCATCTTTTGAGCTTGAATCCATGCTGATCTATGTATTGACTCATATTTATTATATGTTTTTTTGTTTTTTTATGCAGCAAACAATTAAACCTTGCTGGTGATTATACCACTTTTAGAGTCCTCCATCGCTCCAGACCCTGAAGAAGGGGGAGAGCTTCACATGGCTGAAACACGTTGGCTTTGCTGTGTTGTCTCCTTGTGAGCATTTGGACTCTCAGACCTTTTGTTTGGTGCTCTCACTGGATCTTTTACACATAAATCTTTAAATGTGGGCTCCCTGCTTGTGACACATCTTGATTTTGCCAACAGCAGACTTACCAGAGCCACTATGCCTTATTGCAATCTGATTGACCTACTGTTGGTTTTAATCCTCATTTTCAAATGCTTGAGAAAGTGAAATTAAACCTCCTAAGTCAACACAGTCCATGAAAATTCCAGCAGCATGCTAACATAGGAAATCCTTTTCATGGTTTTAGAAGACTCATGGCATCTATAAAAAGCACAACTGTCAAGAGTTCCCCTTTTTGTAGAATTTTCACATCCCACCATCCATCCCATGTACCCCACTTCCTGCAGAATGTCCCATTAGGTGAAGGATTGCACACACGTTATCATGGCAGACAAGGCTCCTTTCTGTTGGAAAATATTTCCATGGTGCCATTCAACCCATGCACCCCACTTCCCATGGAATGTTCAATCGGGTGAAGATGTTGTACACAAGTTGATGTGCCAGGCAAGTGTCCTTTCTGTAAGACAATCTTCTCATCCCACTATTCATCCCATGCACCCCACTTCCTGTGAAATGTCCCATCAGTTTAGAGGTTGCACACAAGTTGTCATGGCAGGCATGGCTCCTCTCTGTAGGACAATCTTCACATCTCGCTAGTCATCCCATGCACCCCACTAAAGGCCCGTACACACGGTCGGACTTTTTGACAACAAACATGCAAATTAGCTGTTTTGGAGCAACATCCGACCGTGTGTACGCTCCATCGGACAAACTTTTTCTGTTTTCATCGGACTTTTGTTGGCTGTGCGACCGGACAAACTTTCTGGCAACAAAAGTCCGATGGAGCAAAGTCCGACCGCGTGTACGCAAAAGCATCGGACTTTTGTACAAGGTACAAACACGCATGCTCAGAACCAATGCAAAAGATCAGACTACAATACAGAAGTTCACCAAAGGTGGCGCTGGAGTAATTGAACGTCCTCTTTTGAAGCGGCGTCAGTACGTTGTGACGTCATTACGTTCGTGTTTGTTGTCAAAAAGTCAGACCGTGTGTATGCAATACAAACTTGTGGACCACGCCCTTTGTACAAAAGTCCACGGAAAAGTTTGTACAAAGTCCGACCGTGTGTATGAGGCTTTAGAATGTCCTATCAGGTTAAGGGTTGCACATGAGTTGTCGTGGCAGGCAAGGCTCCTTTCTGTAGGTCAATCTTCCCATTGTGCCATTTAGTCCCTTGCACCCCCAGTTCCTGCAGAATGTCCTATCAGGTGGGGTACTGCACAAAAGCTGTTTCTGGCAGGCAAGACAGCAAGCACAACAATGTATGACTTGTGGGAAGCTATGTGATGCTCCCCTGGCAACTCTGCCAGCTCACGCCATGGACAATGTTGGTTATACAGAAATTAGACCCTGGGAAAAAAGGTTTAAAATAATTGAATTACAAAAGCAAACCGTCCCTCCAAATTAAGGAAGCAAAAAAGTGAGCCCATGAGGATCTGGCATGGCCTCAAACCTCACTGTGAAACGAAGGATGTCTCCAACTTTTTTTTTTTTTTCAACAGTTTCTAATTGCTGACTTGGCATTTCCTTCAAAGCAGGTAAACAAATTCCTTCAAGGGATAATCCTATAAATAAAACGGAGATGTGAGATGTTAAATACCACCGTTTTCTGGTAACGTCTGAGCTCCGCACGTAGCCTATCTTTGTCCAATTACTGAGAAAATCTTTATTAATTAGTAAACTCTTTTGAAAGCGCCGTCTCCAACCTCTTTAGAGCTAAGCCTCACACACATGTTGAGTTTCAAAGGGCTACCGGGGCCTATGATCTCAAATTAATTAATACCACTGAGAAAATTCTACAAAGCTTCCTATCTGGTGTCTATGGGAGCTCCAGCTACGGACACCAATTATAAAAGAGCATCATAATTATTCCTATACAAAGCTAATGCATGTTCCAAGTGACTCATGAAGCAGATAGATTATCTGACTGATAGGGAGAAGGGTTTAACCCATTTAGCCCTAAAAAGATTAGAACAGGCCAATGCCATAAATACGGTTGGAGCAGTGTGTATGTTGCGTATGCCCTGATCACTCCCCTCAAAGCAGACCTGTGTAATTTTAAAGTGAACCTGTCATATACCAGTCTCTGTCTTGATCTGTGATCAGGCCCACAGTCCAGTAGCTGAAACAGTGGAAAGGTTTATGGTTAATAACAGGCCGGGATCAGTACACAAGTAGCAGTAAAAAAAGCAAGCAGAGATGTAGTCAAAAGTCAAGTCAAGGTCAGTAGCCAAAGGTATTGGTCTTAAAGTGGAAAGCGATAAAGTGTGGTTGTTGAATCGTAAACCAAGTGTCCACACATGGGTAATGGTAGATAAGGACACAGTGTAGCAGAAGCAACAAGCGCAAGATACTGTCATAAGCATGCCAACCTGGCAAAACAAGTGCAGAGGCATGGCTTAAATAGGAAGATCAAGGGAGGAGCAAGGAGTTTCAAGTTCACAAAGAAACTGGGTTATCAATGAAGAATGACCAAGGGATCAGGTACTGTAAGCAGCCATCCAGAGGTTCAGGTAGCTCAGTAGGAAGAGCCACTGCTAGACCCAGTAGAGACCTTTTTAAGAAAATTGTCTTAAAAAAAGAAGACCAATGCAATCACTACATCCACGGCTGGAGAAACGGGGTGTATCGCCCTCACATGGGGGGGGGGGGCATCATGTGGTGATCACCGCAGCACAAGGATGCTCCAGATCAGTGATGGAATACCATGTACCAAGCTGTGGCTTTTTGTCTGGTCTAAGGACTACTGTAAGGACTACTGTTGTCACACTGCAATCCAACACGTCCACATTCCTCACACCAACTGTGTGCAGCCAACAGGAAATATACACTGTAATGCAACACTGCACAACCACTCAGCCACCCTAACTGAAACAAAGCAAGAAAATGGTCATTCATGCGCAATGCACCCTCCATTCTAACTATGAACATGTAAAGCAAGGGAGAGAACAAGTAGACCAATCCATGGGAAAGGAGTGCAACTTGGCATCATCTGCCCTGGGTGCTGGACCCTGGTATAGTCCACATCTAAGGATTAGTAAATTATGTAGCACATCCCCTTAGGAGCTGCTATTGAATGCAGTTCTATTTCCCCACTTAGAACACACACAGTCTGGCACCCAGAAATGTTCTTACTATTCTACTGGCTCCAAAGAACAGTATAAGGGTGTCTTATGTATGTTTTTTTTTTTTTTTGGGGAAGGATGAACTTGGATTGGGATAGGAAGCATGGGACACACCAATAAACTGTAGACCTGAACAACTTGAGGTCTCCTCACCTTTCTGGCTGCACAATACAAAAAGGAATGTCCCATAGAATTTCTATGTTGATGGTGACTAATAATCTTCAGAATTGTCATTGCTTACTCACATAGCCACAGGATCATTGGTTGCCTCCTGCCGATATCCACCATGCTCTTCCTATTGAGGAAGCTGTAGACTCACACTAACATAAATCAGCTGAACCCCTTCCCATCAACTTCCTACTTAGCTTCTCCAGACCCAACTTGATCCCTGGACTCCAGCTTGTGAACAAGCCCTCAGCTAAGCTTAGCTAGGACCTCTGTGTCTTCCTAACAACTTCTTCTAGAAATCTACCCCAGGGGCAGATCCCCCCCTTCACCGGGGTCTCCTCCAGCAGGACTGGACCCAGGTACTCTACACCCTACTGCTCAGACCTCAAATTGTTTTTTGTGCTCTCTCACCACCAACTGGATACATCTCCCCAGAGAGAGAGTCCCATAAATATCCAAGCTGCATGCCCTGTTCTTCCTCTCACTATGATTCTAGAATCCTCCTAAAGAAAGGGGGGAGTAACAGAGCAGCAGCCTGTGAGACACTGAGCAGCCCTAATTAATCAACCCCTGCTCCTCTGGCTACAGTGGAGCCAACTAAATTTTCCTAGCAGCGCGCTCTACTCTAGGGTGGTGCTACATCTGTAACATAATACATTTTCATTCTGGGGTTTGGCTATAGCTTAACGTAACTTATAAATAAAGTTAATGGTAGAAAATCTTTTGAATTTAACCAAGATAAAGTCCTCACTGGATAGCGTCATCAGCTCATTGAATGGCCTCACATGTTGCCTGCAAGGCCTTGAACTGCTCCTCAAATTAAATTACTTATTTTGCAAGGCCAGTTACGTCACTAATTGTGCTTTGCGGTATTCTAATGATATTGAGTGTTCTAATACACCAACTGTTGACATACAAGAACAAAGACATATTGGCCCAAATCTTTAACAGCTCATATCACAAATATGTTACTCCAATTATAGCTCGCGGCTCGGCGTTATCTGTTTCCTATTTTCAAAATTGCTCACATACTGTTCATTAAAGGATTCGATATAATATCATCATAATCCATTCACAGCTCCTATTTTCTAGTCTCTTCTTTCTAATGAGGACATTCTTCTCATTGTCCCACGGGCCCGTCACTCACATCGTCCCCAACATTCGACTCTCATTTTACCAAATTATCTCCTTATTAAAACCTCTGTGTGTTGTCCATTAGTACATTTTTTCTGTCATCTGTATTTATTCAATAAGTGCCTTCTTTTCAGGAATACGTATGTCGGTGCTGATTTACATAAGTACAAAAGGATATAATTCCGCATGCAACAAAAGAACTAAAACTATAGTGAGCATATTCAATCCTAATACTGCTTAAAGTCATATTAAACCCTCTGGTGTTTTTATAGCCCAGCACATTGAGCATAATTAAATAATCATTTACCAGTAAACTATTTGTAAAAATTCTTACCCCAGCACTTGCGGTTTACAGCTTTTAATGCTGCTCTCTCCATGCTGCTTCCCTGAACTTCTGGTCTTCAAAGGAAAGAGTTGACAGTGGGCAGGGGAGGGGGAAGCTTCGCTTCATGGTTCCCTACTGCGCATGAGCGACTCTCGCTGCGCATTCCCGCTGGTCCCTGCTGTCTCCTGGGACCTGTGTGCCACCCAGAAGACAGCGGGGGGGGGGGTGGTGTAGATAGCGGGTGGTATGGGTATCTATGCCCAGAAGTGGGAGCAAAATACCTGTATTAGATAGGTATTTTCTCCCCCCTCCCCCCTGAAAGGTGCCAAATTTGACTCCGGAGGGGGGTGGGGAGGATTCCGAAAAAGCGGAAGTTCCATTTTTGTGTGTTACTCTGTTTTAAAGTACACTATATTGTCAGCAGAAAGGAAAGTCCAAACAATAAGGCCTTATTACATTAGTGGTACACCGGTATGCATAGAACAGTCATAACTCAATCAATAAATGAAAATTGAATATGTACAATCAACTACAATTTCCCGTACTTGTACTTGTCCAGTACTTGTCCAGTATGCGTGCAACAATACCTTCAATAGGCTTTAGAAGGAAAAATCTCTAATAAGACTGGTCCCCACTAGAAGAACATATGACTGCCCATTCATTTTAAGTTTTATTAAAATGCTATAGTAAGGAAATAAGTAGATGGAAACAGAGAAGTAGATAGAAGACAGAGAAAAAAGAGAAAGTAAGGTGGATGAGGAACTGGGGAGGAAAAAAAAGGAAGATGGGGGTGCTGATGTTAACCTGAAGGTGGGACTCAAGAGTGACTTACAATCAACAAATTTATGATTCAAACAGAGCTTTACCCTCATTAGAGTAGACAAACATATTCCATGATGTCCAGGTTTTAGTGTATCTTTTGCTTTTATGCTGCAAAGTGAGGACCAGGTCTTCCATCTTCACGCACTTGAACTTTAAAGCGGGAGTCCACCGGGACTCCGCATTTTTTTTTTTTTTTTAAAGCCAGCAGCTACAAATACTGCAGCTGCTGACTTTTAAAATAGTGACACTTACCTGTCCAGCGCGCCCGCGATGTCGGCACCCGAAGCCGATCTCTAGATCGCTCTGTCGGGTCCTGCCGCCGCCATCTTGGGTATGGGAATCAGGAAATGGAGCCTTTCGGCTTCATTTCCCGGTTCCCTACTGCGCATGCGCGAATCGCGCTGCGCAATAAGGATGGTCCCCGCTGCCTCTGGGATCTGTGTGTTTCCCAGCAGGCAGCGGGGCACTTGCGGGAAGGGGCGGGCACTTGCGGAAAGGGGCGTAAGTTACGCCCCTTTCCGCAGAGAGCTATCCCGGAAGTGGGTGCAGTTACCTGGATTATCCAGGTAACTGCACCCCCCTGAAAGGTGCCGATTGTGGCACCGGAGGGGGGGAGGGTTCCGATGAGCGGAAGGTCCACTTTAGGGTGGACCTCCGCTTTAATGGCATCCCAGTCTTAGTCTGTAGGGTTCGTTATTGAATTGGCCCACCCTTTGCTGCTATAATAGCTTCAAAACTTCTGGGAAGACTGTCCACAAGGTTTAGGAGTGTGTCTATGGGAATGTTGACCATTCTTCCAGAAGCACAATTGTGAGGCCAGGCACTGACGTTGGACGAAGAGGCCTGGATCGTAGTCTCTGCTCTATTTTATCCCAAAGGTGTTCTATTGGCCTGAGGTCGGGCCAGTCAAATTGCTCCACCCCAAACTCGCACATCCATGTCTTTATTGACCTTGCTTTGTTCACTGGTCCAAATCATTTGGTGGAGGGGGGATTATGGTGTGGGGTTGTTTTTTAGGGGTCCAACATCAGTGCCTGATCTCACAAATGTGCTTCTGGAAGAATGGTCAAACACTACCATAGACACACTTCTAAACCTTGTGGACGGCCTTCCCAGAAGAGTTTAAGCTGTTTTAGCTGTAAAGGGTGGGCCAACTCAATATTGAACCCTACGGACTAAGACTGGGATGCCAATAAAGTTTATGTGCAGGTGTCCCAATACATTTGACAATATAGTGGATCATGGTTGCTGATAATTAGAAGCAATCAAATCAGTACCCCCGAGAGGAGATTGAACCAGATTGGGCCGATTTGTTGGTTTGAGAAAAATTTTCAGTCCTGCTCCATCTCTCATCACTGCAGTCAGAAACAAACATCAATTTGATCTCACTAAAAATAAGAAAATCACATGAATGTGCTTGAAGCTAAACAATTCTAACTAAATTCTGCAAGTGTATGGCCAGCTTAAAGTAGATCTTTACCCCAAATTAAAACATATTCTCCCATGCCTCCCTACCTCTCTATTATATGATTCTTTAATGCCCCATACACACGAGCGGACTTTTCGACATCAAAGGTCCGACGGAATGATTCCGGCGGACTATTCGATCGTGTGTGGGCTGCAGCGGACTTTTGATTTGCAAAAATCCGACAGACTTTAGAAATTGAACATGTTTCAAATTTTTCCGCCGGAACTCCACCGGACCCAGTTCCTACTGAGAAATCCGCTCGTGTGTATGTTAGTCCGATGGACAAAAACCGACGCGAGGGCAGCTATTGGCTACTGGCTATGAACTTCCTTATTCTAGTCCGGTTGTACGTCATCACGTTCGAATCCGTCAGACTTTGGTGTGATTGTGTGTGGCCAAGTCTGTTCATTCTGAAAGTTCGTCAGAACTCTGTCAGAACTCCGTCGAAAGTCTGTCGGACCTAGTCCCTCGAAAAGTCTGGTCGTATGTACGCAGCATTATTTTTAACGTCACAGTGTGTACCTAGGTGAGAAAGATGTTCACTGTTCACGTCCCTCAAAGTTTGGGCATGCACAGAGCCCTGCCGCACATTTGCGCATCCACGTGTTTCCCGCATATGCACAAAGACGGAACTGGTATGGAAGTCCCAAACCTCAGCATGTCTGCACTTGTGCGCAAAACCCTGAACAGATGCGCAGATTCTGTCAGGTTGAAGGCTCGATAGTCAAAGGCAAAGGGGACTAAAGTTCATTTTTTAAGAAGGGGAATTCCCCTCACTTTGAAGAGATTTTATCTCACTTCCAATTGCCTCTCTATGGCAGGAAGTAAAGAGGAGTTTCCCCACTGGGGTGTAAACAGCAAAAAAAATAAATGAATGAATCAATCAACCGGTGGTTCTCTTTTCCACACTATAATCCAATGTACAAATAAATGGTTTGGCTATGCATAACCTAAGTTAAGTCAGAAAAGATATCAGGTGGTGAGAATGAATCCTTCCCGATCATTTATATAGAGGATATATAGGATGTGATGTGGATAAGAATGCCACAGATCAGTGAGAAAATCCATTGGGCTTCCTTCCCTATCCAAATGGTTGACAATAGATGTGTTGGTAGAGTGTTGGACCAAAAGTAGGAAGAAAATGACTTTAAGTCCAAGGTTTAGAGGCAGCTCACTATCAGCCGGGATATCCTTTGGAGTCCCCAGAGTAGTTATAAATGTGAAAAGGATGAGAGCTCCACGGATCTAAGGTGAAACCAGCAAATCTTTGTTACACATGACAAGTGATCAGAAAAGAAAGCCAACGAGTTCCCAGGGCTCAGGAAACCTGGCCGTTGACCTGAAACAGCACTTGTCTTATACTTTAATTTTGCAATTTGTTGCCCAATATTCTCCTCAATTACTGCCAACATCTAAGCCCTGATGAAGCAGGAGTACTGAGCCCCCAAAAATAAAGACAATAAGACAAGTGCTAGTTCAGGTTAATAGTCAGATTGCCTGAGCCCCGGAAGCTCATTGGCATTCTCCTCTGAGCTCTTGTCATATGTAATAAAGATTTGCTGGACTCACCTAAATCTGTGGTGCTCTCATACTTTTCACATTCTCTATGACTACTCTGGGGACCCCAAAGGATATCTTGGCTGACAGTGAGTTGCCTGTAAATCTTCGATATAAAGCCCTTTGCTTTCTACTGTTGGGGCCAAGGCTCTACCAACACATCTATTGTCAATTATTTATTGTTTGATATTTTTTTTGTTGGAATTTTAAGAGTTATTACAATGTTACAAATTGGCAAAACAATACACCACATGTTGGCATAAATATTGCTTGTTGCAGAGATCAATTATTTACACACCTAGCAAATAAAATAACAGGTGGGTGGGGGAATGGTCATTTTCATAAAATTGTAAAGTATCGTAACTTTGCCATGAAGGAAGTGGGTGGGGGTGGGAGGAACAAGTAAAGGGGAGTGGGACAAATAAATAAACAAGTCAACTTACAAAATTAAGTCAGCATTAAAGGGATGTGAATATACAGGTTATCGTTCGTATGCCCTGTACACAGGGTCGGACTTTCCGACGGAAAATGTGTGATCGGACTGTGTTGTTGGAAATTCCGATTGTGTGTGGGCTCCATCGGACTTTTTCCATCGGAATTTCTGGCACACAAAGTTTGAGATCTTGTTCTAAAATTTTCCGACAACAGTTGGCACAGTGGTATAGTGGTTAGCACTCTCACCTAGCAGTAAAAAGGGTCACTGGTTTGAATCCCAACCATGATGCTACCTGCCTGGAATTTTCATGTTCTCCCTGTGCCTGTTTCCTCCGGGTACTCCAGTTTCCTCCCACACTCCAAAGACATGCAGGTAGGTTAATTGGCTTCTGTCCCAAATTAGCCCTAGTATATGAATGGGGACATTGGATCCTTGAGGGTAGGGACCGATGTGAGTGTGTAATGTACAGGTATAGGGACAATTGTAGACACTCACTCAGGTTGAACTGGATGGACTGGTGTCTTTATTCAACCATACTATGTAAAATCCAATCGTTTAAATTCCAATCGTGTGTAGAGAATTCCAACGCACAAAGTGCCACGCATGCTCATAATAAATTACGAGAAGAAAGCTATTGGCTACTGGCCTCTTTATAGTCACGTCGTACGTGTTTTACGTCACCTCGTTCTGAACGATTGTATTTTCCGACAACTTTGTGCGACCATGTGTATGCAAGATAAGTTTGTCGTTGGAATGTCCGACCATGTGTACAGGGCATTAGAATGTACATCTTGGATTGCACAACCACAAAGCACATTTCTAAATACAATTTCCAATAAGAAAAGTTATTTAATGCAAATAATGTTTCCATTTCACATTGGTGATTTAGATCTTTGGGCATGTTTAAAATGCTAGGTTTGGACAGGGAGTTTCAATGACTAATAATTCTTGGATAGGAGGAGGTTAAAAAGCTGTAGTGTTTTGAACAGCGGAGGTGCCCATTGTGGCATTGTCTAATGATGGACCAGAATCATAGTGTATGATAATTGATAGTAAGCTCTATTTTGGTGAACACAAAGCTTTATTTTGTGAATCCTATCACATACAGTACTCCAACGGGCACCTCTGCAGTTTGAAACACCAACAGGTTTTTTGACCTCCTCCTATCCAAGAAGCACACCACCTGCCTGAGAGTCCCCCACAGGATTTAGGATTGGGACCCCTGAGGCATCGAGAGCAACCACTTAGGAGGAATACATGTCCTACCCAAGGAGATGATCACAACCTCACCAGATGTAAGGTATTTTTTTGGGAACCATACAATAGGACCTCATTCTGCCTCTTCGGCTTGACCTCCTCGAGCTCCAAGGACCACCCCTTGTCAAAGCCTAATGATATCAACTTTAGCTATCAAAAGTAGAATGATAATGATGGGTCTAACATTGGGAGGAAGGTGTTCAATCCCTAGATGCAACAATACAAGAGCCATGTCACGTAAGATACAGGTTCCTATAATATCAGAAGCTAGGTGTAAAATTTGGCTCCAACATGATCCATTGTCAATCATTTAGATGGGGATGTCCAATGGGTTTTCACACACTCTGACTGGATGTCAAACAGTGAGGAATCTGAAGGCTCATATGTGGTCTATGAGAGTACTCACTTCTTGGTGGTATAAAGCCAGAAAAGAAGCCAATGTGTTTCAGGGGGTCAAAACTTCCCCTTCTTCAGGGCTATTGTGGTTTCGACTGGACAAGAAATATTGCATATAAAGTTATGAGATATATGGCTGTAAGGGCTGTCAATAAAAATCGACTGTACTTTTATTAGTTCTGTGGAGCTAACATATTTTCTACATTCCTCAGACTACTCTGGGGACCCTTAAGATCTTGAGATCTCTGAAAACCCCAGGTGACAGGCAACAGCCACTTGGCTTTGAATCACAACCTCTACTCTTCTTCAGTTCTCTGGCTCTATGCTCTACTAACACAATTTCTGTTAAAAAATCTGCTTAGATTTATCGTCTAAAGAATTAATCCAATCCACCCCAAAAAGGGCGAAACGCGTGGAGTTCTTTACAGGTGGAAAAAAAAGTGAGTATACCCCTAAGTGAAAATGTCCAAATTTTGCCCAACTAGCCATCTTCCCTCCCCGGTGTGATGTGTCTCAGGTGTGAATGGGGAGCAGGTGTGTTCAATTTGGTGTTATCGCTCTCACTCTCTCATACTGGACACTGGAGGTTCAACATAGCACCTCATGGCATAGAACTCTCTGAGGATCTGAAAAAAAAAGAATTGTTGCTCTACATAAAGATGACCTAGGCCATAAGAAGTTTGCCAAGACCCTGAAACTGAGCTGTAGCACGGTGGCCATTGGCCATTGGCCAAGACCATACAGTGTTTTAACAGGACAGATTCCACTCAGAACAGGCCTCGCCATGGTCGACCAAAGAAGTTGAGGTCACGTGCTCAGCCTCATAGCCAGAGATTGTCTTTGGGAAATAGACGTATGAGGGCTGCCAGCATTGCTGCAGAGTTTGAAGGGGTGGGGGGTCAGTCTGTCAGTGCTCAGACCATACGCCACACACTGCATCAAATTGGTCTGCGTGGCTGTGGTCCCAGAAAGAAGCCTCTTCTAAAGATGATACACAAGAAAGCACCTTTTAAAATAATGTTTTATTTTTATTTTTTTCATATACAAAACTAACAAAACAAAAAAATAAAGAAAAAACTAAAATTATATGACCCCATATAAAAACCTATATAAAACACCCAACTGCATACAATTTATGCTTCAATCTTTTCAAAATATCTCTTTATTCAACTTTTAAGCTTAAATCTTAATAATAAATCTTAACAAAATTATTACCATTTGGCCAATAGTAGGTAAATTCTAGCAAGCTCATACAAAAAAATTATAAAAATAAGTAAATAATAGTAATAATAATAATATTGATAATAATAAAAATGTAAGGGGTGTACCGATTTTTTTATTTTTTAAAAATACAGATATAGTGTAAAAAAATAAATACTACAAGAAAAAAATGTAAAGCTCCTATACAGAATAGCCTTTTTGGATTTCAGAATGTTCTTCTCTAAAGGCCACAGAGAAGCAGGCGGAATGGAAATCAACAGCTTTTTTCATCCCTCTCTCATGTCTTGCAGGCAAGTTTGGGGCTTCCAAAAAAAAAAAAAAGTGTTTAACATTCAGCACACAAGACCAAAAGGCTTTCACGTGAAGCAAGCCAGAACCCTTAGTCTGTGTTAATTAGATATTTTTTAAGTCTCTTGTTAGGACTCGGTAACTAAAAGCGACCGAGCCAGCTTCCAACGGACTGCATGCGTTTCAGTGCCGCCAGACAGCTGACAAAGGCAAAATCTCGCACGTAGCGTGCCATTACTATTCAGAAGTGTTATCAGTCAACGCTCTCTCTTAATTATGCATAAAATGCCAGTAGGGAAATTTATGAGGCTTGAGGTGTTATTTATGCGTTCCCAACCATCAGTTTGTTCTCGACGTTGAAAGTGCAATCCATCCTCAAGCTTTTTTTTTTTTGTTTTTTTTTTCTTTTTATCGTGAAACATTAGATATCAAAAATTACATGGCTGACAAACACTTTTCTATCGCTATAAAAATATATCAAAAATATTGCCCTTGTCACATCAAATGGGAAAAAAATATTTTGTTAAGTAGAATGTTTTACATATATTTAGAATGGCTTTGGTGATTTTTAGCTCTGAAGGTATTCACATATCGTTGAATGCCCATAAATTCAGAGAATAACGGGTTAATGCAATTGTAGGTAGTGATGGCCGAACGGTTCGCCCGGCGGTCGTTTCGCGGCGAATTTCCGACATTCGCGGTCCGCACGTTCGAACGCCTTTTTCCGTCGTTCGCCGCGGCGGACTTACGTGTTTAATGTATACAAGAACTTTAACCTTTGGTGACACGTTTATCATGTGATACAGGACAGCCAATTGAGACATGACAGCACATGGACACTTGTACATTCCCCCTAACCTATAAATACACCCGATCCGGTGGCCACTTTACATTCTTTCTTCTGTTACGATAGGGACAGGTTCCTGTGTGGAGTAGGGAGAGATAAACCACTAGCTATTTGGTACACAAAAGTTCTTTTCAGGACTGGTATAGGTGTTAGGTGTTGATAGGTTTGCTGTGCTGCTGATTCTTGCAGCAGCCTGAGTGTCTTTTGTTAGTTTAGAGAAAGGGAAAGGACGGTGTATGCTACAGGGACAGCCAGATTAGTCTTTCATCATCATCATCATCATCATCATCATTAGCTGTTACTATCAAGGTCCACAAAAGAGCTGTTCCAGTAACCACTAATCGTTCTCTTTTTTTGCCAATTTGTATAGGGACAGGAAGGAAGCAGTGTTGTCAGGCAGTGAGGGTAATTTTAAAGACTTGCTGTTATTATTAGTTCCACAAAGGTTCTTTTCAGGACTGGTATCAGTGGTACAGTAATAGGCTTGTACATGTATAATATTCTTTCTTCCAAATATAGAAAGGATATTATACTTGACTGCTGCCCTTCTGCTGCAGTCTGCTAAACATTCACAACTCACTTGTTCCACAAAAGTTCTTATAAGGACTGGTAACTTGGTATAGGGTGCTACGGTACATAGGCTTGAGTGCGGTACAGTCTGCTGTTCTGTAAGGACCGCTATCGGTCCACAATAGATAGGGTTGACGTGCACCACTGCTGACCGCTGCCCTATACTGCAGCAGTCCTTCAGCGGTATAGGGACTGACGTACAGTCTGCTAATCACTAACACACAACCTGCTTGTTCCACAAAAGTTCTTATAAGGACTGGTAACTTGGTATAGGGTGCTACGGTACATAGGCTTGAGTGCGGTACAGTCTGCTGTTCTGTAAGGACCGCTATCGGTCCACAATAGATAGGGTTGACGTGCACCACTGCTGACCGCTGCCCTATACTGCAGCAGTCCTTCAGCGGTATAGGGACTGACGTACAGTCTGCTAAACACTAATACACAACCTGCTTGGTCCACAAAAGTTCTTATAAGGACTGGTAACTTGGTATAGGGTGCTACGGTACATAGGCTTGAGTGCGGTACAGTCTGCTGTTCTGTAAGGACCGCTATCGGTCCACAATAGATAGGGTTGACGTGCACCACTGCTGACCGCTGCCCTATACTGCAGCAGTCCTTCAGCGGTATAGGGACTGACGTACAGTCTGCTAAACACTAATACACAACCTGCTTGGTCCACAAAAGTTCTTATAAGGACTGGTAACTTGGTATAGGGTGCTACGGTACATAGGCTTGAGTGCGGTACAGTCTGCTGTTCTGTAAGGACCGCTATCGGTCCACAATAGATAGGGTTGACGTGCACCACTGCTGACCGCTCACCTATACTGCAGCAGTCCTTCAGCGGTATAGGGACTGACGTACAGTCTGCTAATCACTAACACACAACCTGCTTGTTCCACAAAAGTTCTTATAAGGACTGGTAACTTGGTATAGGGTGCTACGGTACATAGGCTTGAGTGCGGTACAGTCTGCTGTTCTGTAAGGACCGCTATCGGTCCACAATAGATAGGGTTGACGTGCACCACTGCTGACCGCTGCCCTATACTGCAGCAGTCCTTCAGCGGTATAGGGACTGACGTACAGTCTGCTAATCACTAACACACAACCTGCTTGTTCCACAAAAGTTCTTATAAGGACTGGTAACTTGGTATAGGGTGCTACGGTACATAGGCTTGAGTGCGGTACAGTCTGCTGTTCTGTAAGGACCGCTATCGGTCCACAATAGATAGGGTTGACGTGCACCACTGCTGACCGCTGCCCTATACTGCAGCAGTCCTTCAGCGGTATAGGGACTGACGTACAGTCTGCTAAACACTAATACACAACCTGCTTGGTCCACAAAAGTTCTTATAAGGACTGGTAACTTGGTATAGGGTGCTACGGTACATAGGCTTGAGTGCGGTACAGTCTGCTGTTCTGTAAGGACCGCTATCGGTCCACAATAGATAGGGTTGACGTGCACCACTGCTGACCGCTGCCCTATACTGCAGCAGTCCTTCAGCGGTATAGGGACTGACGTACAGTCTGCTAATCACTAACACACAACCTGCTTGTTCCACAAAAGTTCTTATAAGGACTGGTAACTTGGTATAGGGTGCTACGGTACATAGGCTTGAGTGCGGTACAGTCTGCTGTTCTGTAAGGACCGCTATCGGTCCACAATAGATAGGGTTGACGTGCACCACTGCTGACCGCTGCCCTATACTGCAGCAGTCCTTCAGCGGTATAGGGACTGACGTACAGTCTGCTAAACACTAATACACAACCTGCTTGGTCCACAAAAGTTCTTATAAGGACTGGTAACTTGGTATAGGGTGCTACGGTACATAGGCTTGAGTGCGGTACAGTCTGCTGTTCTGTAAGGACCGCTATAGGTCCACAATAGATAGGGTTGACGTGCACCACTGCTGACCGCTCACCTATACTGCAGCAGTCCTTCAGCGGTATAGGGACTGACGTACAGTCTGCTAATCACTAACACACAACCTGCTTGTTCCACAAAAGTTCTTATAAGGACTGGTAACTTGGTATAGGGTGCTACGGTACATAGGCTTGAGTGCGGTACAGTCTGCTGTTCTGTAAGGACCGCTATCGGTCCACAATAGATAGGGTTGACGTGCACCACTGCTGACCGCTGCCCTATACTGCAGCAGTCCTTCAGCGGTATAGGGACTGACGTACAGTCTGCTAATCACTAACACACAACCTGCTTGTTCCACAAAAGTTCTTATAAGGACTGGTAACTTGGTATAGGGTGCTACGGTACATAGGCTTGAGTGCGGTACAGTCTGCTGTTCTGTAAGGACCGCTATCGGTCCACAATAGATAGGGTTGACGTGCACCACTGCTGACCGCTGCCCTATACTGCAGCAGTCCTTCAGCGGTATAGGGACTGACGTACAGTCTGCTAAACACTAATACACAACCTGCTTGGTCCACAAAAGTTCTTATAAGGACTGGTAACTTGGTATAGGGTGCTACGGTACATAGGCTTGAGTGCGGTACAGTCTGCTGTTCTGTAAGGACCGCTATAGGTCCACAATAGATAGGGTTGACGTGCACCACTGCTGACCGCTCACCTATACTGCAGCAGTCCTTCAGCGGTATAGGGACTGACGTACAGTCTGCTAATCACTAACACACAACCTGCTTGTTCCACAAAAGTTCTTATAAGGACTGGTAACTTGGTATAGGGTGCTACGGTACATAGGCTTGAGTGCGGTACAGTCTGCTGTTCTGTAAGGACCGCTATCGGTCCACAATAGATAGGGTTGACGTGCACCACTGCTGACCGCTGCCCTATACTGCAGCAGTCCTTCAGCGGTATAGGGACTGACGTACAGTCTGCTAAACACTAATACACAACCTGCTTGGTCCACAAAAGTTCTTATAAGGACTGGTAACTTGGTATAGGGTGCTACGGTACATAGGCTTGAGTGCGGTACAGTCTGCTGTTCTGTAAGGACCGCTATCGGTCCACAATAGATAGGGTTGACGTGCACCACTGCTGACCGCTCACCTATACTGCAGCAGTCCTTCAGCGGTATAGGGACTGACGTACAGTCTGCTAATCACTAACACACAACCTGCTTGTTCCACAAAAGTTCTTATAAGGACTGGTAACTTGGTATAGGGTGCTACGGTACATAGGCTTGAGTGCGGTACAGTCTGCTGTTCTGTAAGGACCGCTATCGGTCCACAATAGATAGGGTTGACGTGCACCACTGCTGACCGCTGCCCTATACTGCAGCAGTCCTTCAGCGGTATAGGGACTGACGTACAGTCTGCTAATCACTAACACACAACCTGCTTGTTCCACAAAAGTTCTTATAAGGACTGGTAACTTGGTATAGGGTGCTACGGTACATAGGCTTGAGTGCGGTACAGTCTGCTGTTCTGTAAGGACCGCTATCGGTCCACAATAGATAGGGTTGACGTGCACCACTGCTGACCGCTGCCCTATACTGCAGCAGTCCTTCAGCGGTATAGGGACTGACGTACAGTCTGCTAAACACTAATACACAACCTGCTTGGTCCACAAAAGTTCTTATAAGGACTGGTAACTTGGTATAGGGTGCTACGGTACATAGGCTTGAGTGCGGTACAGTCTGCTGTTCTGTAAGGACCGCTATCGGTCCACAATAGATAGGGTTGACGTGCACCACTGCTGACCGCTGCCCTATACTGCAGCAGTCCTTCAGCGGTATAGGGACTGACGTACAGTCTGCTAAACACTAATACACAACCTGCTTGGTCCACAAAAGTTCTTATAAGGACTGGTAACTTGGTATAGGGTGCTACGGTACATAGGCTTGAGTGCGGTACAGTCTGCTGTTCTGTAAGGACCGCTATCGGTCCACAATAGATAGGGTTGACGTGCACCACTGCTGACCGCTCACCTATACTGCAGCAGTCCTTCAGCGGTATAGGGACTGACGTACAGTCTGCTAATCACTAACACACAACCTGCTTGTTCCACAAAAGTTCTTATAAGGACTGGTAACTTGGTATAGGGTGCTACGGTACATAGGCTTGAGTGCGGTACAGTCTGCTGTTCTGTAAGGACCGCTATCGGTCCACAATAGATAGGGTTGACGTGCACCACTGCTGACCGCTGCCCTATACTGCAGCAGTCCTTCAGCGGTATAGGGACTGACGTACAGTCTGCTAATCACTAACACACAACCTGCTTGTTCCACAAAAGTTCTTATAAGGACTGGTAACTTGGTATAGGGTGCTACGGTACATAGGCTTGAGTGCGGTACAGTCTGCTGTTCTGTAAGGACCGCTATCGGTCCACAATAGATAGGGTTGACGTGCACCACTGCTGACCGCTGCCCTATACTGCAGCAGTCCTTCAGCGGTATAGGGACTGACGTACAGTCTGCTAAACACTAATACACAACCTGCTTGGTCCACAAAAGTTCTTATAAGGACTGGTAACTTGGTATAGGGTGCTACGGTACATAGGCTTGAGTGCGGTACAGTCTGCTGTTCTGTAAGGACCGCTATCGGTCCACAATAGATAGGGTTGACGTGCACCACTGCTGACCGCTGCCCTATACTGCAGCAGTCCTTCAGCGGTATAGGGACTGACGTACAGTCTGCTAATCACTAACACACAACCTGCTTGTTCCACAAAAGTTCTTATAAGGACTGGTAACTTGGTATAGGGTGCTACGGTACATAGGCTTGAGTGCGGTACAGTCTGCTGTTCTGTAAGGACCGCTATCGGTCCACAATAGATAGGGTTGACGTGCACCACTGCTGACCGCTGCCCTATACTGCAGCAGTCCTTCAGCGGTATAGGGACTGACGTACAGTCTGCTAAACACTAATACACAACCTGCTTGGTCCACAAAAGTTCTTATAAGGACTGGTAACTTGGTATAGGGTGCTACGGTACATAGGCTTGAGTGCGGTACAGTCTGCTGTTCTGTAAGGACCGCTATAGGTCCACAATAGATAGGGTTGACGTGCACCACTGCTGACCGCTCACCTATACTGCAGCAGTCCTTCAGCGGTATAGGGACTGACGTACAGTCTGCTAATCACTAACACACAACCTGCTTGTTCCACAAAAGTTCTTATAAGGACTGGTAACTTGGTATAGGGTGCTACGGTACATAGGCTTGAGTGCGGTACAGTCTGCTGTTCTGTAAGGACCGCTATCGGTCCACAATAGATAGGGTTGACGTGCACCACTGCTGACCGCTGCCCTATACTGCAGCAGTCCTTCAGCGGTATAGGGACTGACGTACAGTCTGCTAATCACTAACACACAACCTGCTTGTTCCACAAAAGTTCTTATAAGGACTGGTAACTTGGTATAGGGTGCTACGGTACATAGGCTTGAGTGCGGTACAGTCTGCTGTTCTGTAAGGACCGCTATCGGTCCACAATAGATAGGGTTGACGTGCACCACTGCTGACCGCTGCCCTATACTGCAGCAGTCCTTCAGCGGTATAGGGACTGACGTACAGTCTGCTAAACACTAATACACAACCTGCTTGGTCCACAAAAGTTCTTATAAGGACTGGTAACTTGGTATAGGGTGCTACGGTACATAGGCTTGAGTGCGGTACAGTCTGCTGTTCTGTAAGGACCGCTATCGGTCCACAATAGATAGGGTTGACGTGCACCACTGCTGACCGCTCACCTATACTGCAGCAGTCCTTCAGCGGTATAGGGACTGACGTACAGTCTGCTAATCACTAACACACAACCTGCTTGTTCCACAAAAGTTCTTATAAGGACTGGTAACTTGGTATAGGGTGCTACGGTACATAGGCTTGAGTGCGGTACAGTCTGCTGTTCTGTAAGGACCGCTATCGGTCCACAATAGATAGGGTTGACGTGCACCACTGCTGACCGCTGCCCTATACTGCAGCAGTCCTTCAGCGGTATAGGGACTGACGTACAGTCTTCTAATCACTAACACACAACCTGCTTGTTCCACAAAAGTTCTTATAAGGACTGGTAACTTGGTATAGGGTGCTACGGTACATAGGCTTGAGTGCGGTACAGTCTGCTGTTCTGTAAGGACCGCTATAGGTCCACAATAGATAGGGTTGACGTGCACCACTGCTGACCGCTCACCTATACTGCAGCAGTCCTTCAGCGGTATAGGGACTAAGAGTTTTGTCACAGGGTCATTTAAAAAATGACATGCAGAGGAAGAGGCAGGCCCTTCCGCAGGGGTGGTAGGGGTAGGGCAGGAGCAACAGGCTTGAGCCAAAGTGGGAAGTTGCAGAAGGTGCGTTCAATTACTTTAAAGGATGCACCAGACTTGGTTGAGTGGCTCGCTCAGCCTTACTCTTCTGCACCCTCCTCATCCTCTCGATCTGCACCCTCTTCTTCACTCTCTGCTATGTGCACCCCCAAAGACACTACCACCAACAACACGACCACCACCACCACCACCACATACCTTCCGCTTGAGTCACTGGAATTATTTTCCGATCCATATCAAGAGGACATTTCTGATGCGCAGCCACTCTTGGTATTGGATCAGGAAGAGGAGGTAGCAACAAGCGCTACTCAGCAGTCTGACGCCAGTACCCAGATCAGCCCAAGGAGGAGGTTGGTCCCCGGTGTTGCTGCCTACTCCGAGATCTCTACTTATAGCGGTGGGGAAGGTGACGTTGATGATGACGTGTCTAGTGATGTCACGTGGGTGCCCACAAGAGAGGAAGAGGAGGGGAGTTCAGAGGGAGATATGGACCAGCAGATAGGGAGGAGAAGCAGCAATGACTTACATTGCACAGCAGGGACAAAGCAGACTGCAAATGTATCAGGAGCGAGTCATCGACCATGTACGGTCACATCTGGCGCTCCCAGGACACCGGCACATGGCTCCGCAGTGTGGGCTTTTTTTAACGTGTCCGCTGCTGACAATAGCGTTGCCATCTGCAATCTTTGCAGTCAACGCGTTAGTCGCGGTAAGCCCAATACTCACCTAGGGACGACCGCCTTAAGAAGGCACATGAGCAGCCATCACCGAGCCCAGTGGGAGCAACGGAACACACAAAGCCACACTGCAGGCTCTCACCGTCCAGCCTCGTCTTCTACTTCTCCTTCTCCTCTCTCCTCACAATTGTCCTCCACTCCACCTTCCATCACGCCAAGCTCACATTTTTCTGCAAAAAGGCAGGCTTCCGTGGGCCTAATGTTTGAGCGTAAAAAAATGATGATGCCGGATAACCCTCTTGCCCAACGGTTGGCGGCTGGCTTGTCAGAACTCATAGCCCGCCAACTACTGCCATATAAACTGGTGGACTCGGAGGCCTTTCGCAAATTTGTGGCCATTGGAACACCACAATGGAAGGTCCCAGGAAGGAAGTATTTCTCAGAGAAGGGCATCCCAGAGCTATATGGCCATGTTCAGCGGCAAGTGAATGTATCTCTGGCACACAGTGTCGGTGCCAAGATACATCTGACCACAGACACGTGGTCTAGCAAACACGGGCAGGGAAGGTATATCAGTTTTACTGCCCACTGGGTGAACCTTCTGACGGCCGTCAAGCATGTAACCCGTGGCACCCGTGTAGATTTGGTTTTACCGCCACGGATTGCATGCAGGCCTGACTCTTCTTCTCCTCCTCCTACTCCATCCTCCTCCCTCTCCTCCTCAGCTGCCTCCTCCTTTTCCGCTGCTAGCGTCTCTTCCACTGCACCGCCCAAGCTCCCCAGAACCTATTCCACATGCCAGGTGAGACGTTGCCATGCCGTGCTGCGTCTGTTGTGCCTGGAAGCAAAGAGCCACACTGGCCCGGCACTCCTTTCAGCTTTGCGTTCACAGGCAGATGAGTGGCTAACACCGCTCAATTTGACAGTTGGTAAAGTGGTGTGTGACAACGGTGCCAATCTGCTTAGCGCATTGAAACAGGGCAAAATCACGCACGTGCCGTGCATGGCACACGTCTTAAACTTGGTCGTGCAGCGATTCCTTGTCAAATACCCTGGGGTCCAGGACATCTTGCGGCAGGCAAGGAAAATCTCGGCCCATTTCAGAAGATCTTACACGGCCATGGCTCGCCTTGCTGACATTCAGCGGCGACACCATCTGCCGGTCAGACGTCTTATTTGCGATTGCCCGACGCGATGGAACTCAACCTTCTATATGCTTGATAGGCTGCTCCAGCAGAAACGTGCAGTTAACGTCTACCTGTATGAACTCTGCGAAAGAAACGGTTCTGGGGAGCTGGGTTTTTTTTCACCGCGCCAGTGGCTGCTCATGCGCGACACATGCAGACTTCTGCGGCCATTTGAGGAGATCACCAAACTGGTCAGTCGCAGCCATGGCGCCATCAGTGACATGGTACCTTATGCCTTCTTTCTGGAGCGTGCATTGCGTCGTGTCATTGATCAGGCTGTGGAGGAGCAGGAGCGGGAAGATGAGGAAGTCGCAATGCTGGATGAATTCCCAGGGGGGGCTACTCTATCTGAGACAAGTCAACAACAGGAGTCTGATGAGGAGTCAGAGGAGGATGGTGCCGGGGCGGATGAGCAGGAGCAAGAAGAGCATGCTTTAAACCTTTCTGGGATCCCTGTTGTGCGTGGATGGGGAGAGGAGAATGAAGAGGACGACATTATCCTGGATGATGAGCAGGAGCCAGGCCACCACACCGCTTCCACTTTAGTGCAAATGGGGGCCTTCATGCTCCAGTGTTTTAATAGGGACCCCCGTATAAAAAGCATGAGGGTCAAGGACCAGTACTGGGTGGCAACGTACTTAGACCCCCGGTACAAACACAAAATGGCGGAAATGTTACCGCCGTCGCAGAGGGCTGTCAGAATGCAGCACTTCCAGGCCTTGCTTCGAGAAATGCTGCATTCTGCTTTTGCGTGCGCTGGCAGAGGAGCAATTCCCACTCCCAGAGAAGGATTTGCGGGTACCAATCCAACAGCGCCTGCAAGAAGAGGCCGGTTTGAAGATGTGTTGGTGACTTCGGATATGAGGTCATTCTTTCAGCCGACCCATCGACAGGTGTCATCCGGATCCAGCATCAGGGAACGCCTAGACCGTCAGGTGTCCGACTACATTGGGTTAACGGCCGATGTGGACGCTCTGAGGAGTGATGAACCCCTAGACTACTGGGTGGGCAGGCTTGACCTCTGGCCAGAGCTTGCCCAATTTGCAATCGAACTGTTGGCTTGCCCCTCATCCAGTGTCCTGTCCGAAAGGACGTTCAGCGCAGCAGGGGGGATTGTGACCGATAAGCGTACTCGCCTAGCTCACCACAGTGTTAACTGCCTCACATTTCTAAAAATGAATGAGGCATGGATCTCGGAGGAATTCAACACATGTGACCAGTAGACCATGTATATGTCTATAAACTATTTTTTTAATCAAGCACACAGACCTTCTTAATTCATTTGGCTCACTTCCTTGACCCAAAAAAGCACACCGTACTATATGCCCCTACCCTCCTCTTTGAAGAGGTTGAGCGGTGTCATATTTCTACTGGGGCTGCTTATGATATCCCTGTGCTGTGCTGACTTCCTCCTGGGGGTTCTTATTATGAAGGGATCACACTATCCCTGTGCTGTGCTGACTTCCTCCTGGGGGTTCTTATTATGAGGGGATCACACCATCCCTGTGCTGTGCTGACTTCCTCCTGGGGCTGCTTACGGTGCTGCTGTCAGTGCTGTATGTCACGGTGCTGCTGTCAGCGCTGTATGTCACGGTGCTGCTGTCAGCGCTGTATGTCACGGTGCTGCTGTCAGCGCTGTATGTCACGGTGCTGCTGTCAGCGCTGTATGTCACGGTGCTGCTGTCAGCGCTGTATGTCACGGTGCTGCTGTCAGCGCTGTATGTCACGGTGCTGCTGTCAGCGCTGTATGTCACGGTGCTGCTGTCAGCGCTGTATGTCACGGTGCTGCTGTCAGCGCTGTATGTCACGGTGCTGCTGTCAGCGCTGTATGTCACGGTGCTGCTGTCAGTGCTCTGTATTACGGTGCTGCTGTCAGATGCCTCTATCACGGTGCATGTGTCATTCCGGTATGTCACGCTGCTGGTGATCATCTCCTGCACCCTCTTCTTTGCCTACCCTGGTCCCTGACCTTCCCTCTCCTCCATTGCCTTCATTAGCTCCATAGTCCTGAATTGTTAGAACAATTTCCCAAATAAAATAAAAATGCTTGTAGTTATCGATCCCAAATTCACCTCATACATGTATTATGTCATTGTCCAGATGGTGGGACTACGTTTTACCCCCTAATAATTACCACGTGGCCGCAAATTCGACATGAAGGTTTGCAAAGTTCGCCTCCCATTGAAGTCAATGGGGCCCGCGGCGAACGTTCTGTTTCGTGAACGTTTGGGTCCGTTCGCATTTCGCGTTCGCGAAACGTCCCGTCGGAAGTTCGTCCATCACTAATTGTAGGTAAAGTTCATCTCTCCTTAAAGCTGGTGTCATATATATATATATATATATATATATATATATATATATATATATATATATATATATATATACACACACACACACACACACACACACACACATATATATATATATATATACATATATATATATATATATATATATATATATATATATATATATATATATATATATATATATATATATATATATATATATATATATATGTATATATATATATATATATATGTATATATATATGTGTATATATATATATATATATATATATATTTTTTTTTTTTTTTTTTTACCCAGAGACCTGCAATAAAAACAAAGAATACTTTGTGATGGGAGGAGGACCAGTCATGTGACCAGGCTCCTCCCCCAGTTTTTTGCTTGTATAGCAATTGTATATGCTATATTATTAATATTATGATTATTATGCTAGTTTTTGTTTTCATAAAATGAGAGTTATCCTTTAGGTTGAAAATTGGAAGTTCCTACCTAGTTTTTCTTAGAGTCTTTTATTGCAACAAAGAAATCTCAGTGACCGGACTGGTCACATGGCTATATTAATAATATCATGATTATTATTATTATTATTATTTTTATTAATATTATGCTAGATTTATTTTTCATAAATTGAGAGTTATCCTTTAGACTGCGAAGTTGGAAGTTCTGGAATACCTCTGCCTATTTTTACCCAAAGTCCTTTAATGCAGCAAAAAAAGCTTTGTGACTGGAGGAGGACTGGTCACATGACCAGGGACCAGGCTTCTTTCCCAGCTTATTGCTTGTGTAGCAATTGTATATGCTATATTATTATTATTGTTATTATTTTTATTTTTATTATTATTATTTTGCTAGATCTTTTTTTTTAAATAAAATTAGAGTTTTTTTTTTCTTTTAAAGACCAGGCTCCTCCCCCTATTTTTAGCTTGTGTAGCAATTGTATATGCTATATTATTTATAATATTATTATTATTATTAATATGCTAGGTTTATTTTTCATAAAATGAGAGTTATCCTTAATACTAGAAGATGGATGTTCTGGAATACATCAAACTATTTTTACCCAGAGTCCTTAATGCAACAAAAAAGCTTTGTGACTGGATAAAGATCGGTCACATGACCAGGGATCAGGTTTCTTCCTCAGCTTATTGCTTGTGTAGCAATTGCACATGCTATTATTAATTATTATTATTATTATTATTTTCTTTTTTTTATAAAATGAGAGTTATCCTTTAGGTTGGAAATTGGAAGCTCCAGAATACCTCTACCTACTGTAAATGTACCCAGAGTCCTTTAATGCAACAAAAAAAGCTTTGTAACTGGAGGAGGACCGTTCACATGACCAGGCTCCTCCCCCAGTTTTTTGCTTGTATAGTAATTGTATATGATTTATTATTATTATTATTATTATTATTATTATTATTATTATGCTAGTTTTGTTTTTCATAAAATGAGAGTTATCCTTTAGACTGGAAGTTGCAAGTTCTGGAATACCTCTACCTATTTTTACCCAGAGTCCTTTAATGCAACAAAAAAAGCTTTGTAACTGGAGGAGGACCGTTCACATGACCAGGCTCCTCCCCCAGTTTTTTGCTTGTATAGTAATTGTATATGATTTATTATTATTATTATTATTATTATTATTATTATGCTAGTTTTATACTATGAGTATCGCCTCTGATTTAAAGCATTATGAATAAATACAATGTACCATCATCCAGAATTTGTAATTTTCAAGAAAAAGGAGGGCTTAAATGGAAATACCGGGTAATTGCTCACATCAAACCCATGTGTAGTTCCATTTGGCCATATAATGGATTGGACTATAGCGGTACTTGATAATGGAAAAGGCACTGATAAATTTAAAATTAATGTAATATTTAATAAGAATTTAAAACAAAACAAGCAATAACAATATGTCACTTGGAGAGATACAGTAGTATGCGCATCACAGTTGAGGTATTCCTAACGGGTTCTCCATGGGGAACATTCAACCGTAGAAAGTGCACAGTAAATTTCCTCGACTAGTTTCGCGGGAAAAAAACGCTTCTTCAGGAGGGTATCTATACAAAAGCATTACAATCATTAGATAATACATATATATGAATATAAAAAGAAAACAAAAATGAGCAAGAACAATTATCATGATATTATTGATTTTACATACATTCCCTATATGTTTAAAAAAGGAGGTCAGCTCACCCCACTTCAAGGAACAGGATGCGGATAAGGAGGTCCAAACAAAATCCCCCCACGGCGGGCATGGGGGATTGGTGAAACGCCGGCTCTGAATGGATAATATTATAATAATTCATAAATTAAATAAAGATCTATCCAAGGTTGAGGAAAGGGAAGGAAGGGAGGGGAGGAGAAAAGGAGGGAGGGGGAAAAAAACGGGAAGGGAGGGGGGGGGGGGGGAAGGGGGGAAGGGATGGAAGGGGGGGGGGGGAAGGGGGGGAGGGGGGGGAGGGGGAAAGGACCTCATAGTGAGTTGAACTGTGATATTTGTGACGGAAGTGTGGGGAGAGAAAAGAGGGAGAAAGTGGAGAAAGGGGAGGGGGGGGGGGGGGAGAAGGGAAAGAGCGGAACGGGGGGGAAAAAGAAGGGTGAGAAAGAAAAGAAAAGGGAAACAAAAAAGAAAGGAAAGGGAAGGAATGAAGAAAGGGGAAGGGAGAGAAAAGGGAAGAGGATAGGGGGGGGGGGGAAAGGGGCGGGGGGGGGGAAGGAAGGGAAAGAGGGGAGAAGGGAAAGAAGGGAGAAGAGAAAGGGAGAAGGGAAAGGGGGGGGGGGGGAAGGGGAAGGGGGAAAAGGGAAGTGGGGGGGGGGGAAAGGGGGGGGGGAAAGGAGGGAAAAAGGGGGAGGGGGGGGGGAGAAAACAGGGGGGGGGAAGGATGAAAGAGGGAAGGGAAAGAAGGGGGAGGGGGGGGAGGGGGGGAGAGAGGGAGGGAGACCTGAGAGTGAATTAAACCAGGTGACTGTGTATAGTGTGAATGAACAAATTTCAAAAGGTGATTAATGTTGTATATTAAATTAAATAAACCAACCGTGCATAGTCAAAGGTGTGTAAAGAAGTTGGCCAGTGTGCCAGAGGGAGAAGAAACCTTCACCTATAGATAAATCCTCAATTCCCAGAGGGGGATTATACTAAAAGTAATTCGGCTTACCAACAAGCCAATCAAAAGCTCATGTGAAGACAGAGTATCAGGATTGAGGTAGTTAAATAGGCTTATCAGGATATTGCCCCGTTCACTAGGTATCAGGTATCAAATGTCAAATCCACTATTGAATAGTTAGATGACCATCAGTGCTGTAAAAGTCACATATGGTAAATAAATATAGATATAGAGAAGGGTGAAGGCCGACCGGCCTCATAAAACCACAGCATCAAAAGAGAGATAAGATGGGTTCATGGATTAGCAATTACCTGTGAATAGGGGCAACATCCCAGTCCAGCTCTAGTTGAAGCCGTGCGACCCTGTCCATTCAGCGGTTGAATCGACCGCTAAATGGACTCCCCAACGCACATAGCGTCTGACGTCAGCCGAAAGTCGGCGGCGCCCGACGTCATGTGGTGCGCCTCGCCACACCGCGCAGGCGCACCAACCACTCGCTACTGCGCAAGTGCATCTGCCCGGCGGTCTAATAGAGCGTCGGAGCAGGTTGCCCAGCAACCATAACGTCAGACGTACGTCGAATCCCGGCGGCGTCCGAACGCTACGTGGTTTGTTACCCCACACTGCGCAGATGCAGTATGATACTGCTACTGCGTGAGTGCGCAAGGGAGACAGTGCCAGCGGATCATAGACCCAAAGGTTGACCCTTGCAAGACTGACGAATAATTCGTTCAGGCCAGGGGGAACACATGTCCGCCGCGGGGAAGAAAATAGAGGACCCTCTACATCATCCACATAACCCTGTCCCCCGATTCCAGGGGGTACAGGGCATCTCCCACATATAGGGAAAGTTGAGAATTAAAAACTGGGGACCAAAAAATATCCAGAAAAATATAACATCATATACAACAATTTTAATGTACAAAATTACAAAGAATATAGAAATATATATAACCAGGGGATAAATTCCCCCAGAAAAAGAGCATGTACCAGGAAATGTTTAGATGACTATATAAAAGAAAGAAATGGGGGGGGGGGTGGGAGGGAGGGGGGACAAAAAGGGGGGAGGAAAATGGATTTTTTAACAAAAAAAAGGAAAGGGGGGGAGGGGGGGTTTTTTGGCATATTGAACGTCACCTATTATAGAAATGGTTTATAAGAGATTGTCTCATTGAGACCTGGTGGTAGGGTGGTATTGAGTCGTTCAATCCACAGGGTTTCTCTCTGTAGGATTGTTCGATCCCAATTTCCACCCCTTGGGTTTGGAAAGACTACTTCAAGGACAAAGAATCGGATCACTGTGGTGTCAAAACGGTGGTAAAAACCAACATGTCTCCCAATTGTGGTAAGTTTCCCACTTTCTGAGTAGTATAAATGATCCCCGATTCTCTGTCTAAATTCTCGGACAGTCTTTCCAATGTAGAAGGCTCCACATCTACAGGTCATAAAATATATGACCCCCTTCGTATTGCAATCAGAAAATGTTCGAGATAAAAAAATTTCTCCATTAGGTAGTTTAAATTGATTACCCTCCAAGACCCATGGGCAGCGGGGGCAGTTGTTACATTTAAAGGTACCTTTAGAGCGATTGTGTACGGAGCTAGTAGCTGTATAGTGACTATGCATTAAACGATCCCGAAGGGAACCTGCTCTTCGAAAAACTAATTCCGGGGTAGGCCGTATATATTTAGTTAAAACATGGTGTTCCGTGAGTAGGTGCCAATTTTTTTCCAAAAATTTTTTCGGAGAGTTTTGTGGTGGGCAGAGTAAGTTGTAATAAATCTCAATGCTTCACTATTTGTCTTTTTAGGTCGTTTATGTAATAGTGTATCTCTCGGATGTAGGACGGCCTTATTGAAGGCTTTCCTCAGATTAGTAGGGGAATAACCCCTAGCTAGTAAATGATCACGTAAAGCATCAGCTTGTATTTTAAAATCGATATCACGGCTACAGTTTCTGCGTAGTCGCAGAAACTGTGCAAACGGGATGCTGCGCACCAAGGGTTCCGGGTGAGCACTGGTGGCAAATAATAAAGTATTGCCCGCAGTGGGTTTGCGATAAAGATCCGTGTACAGAGTACCATCTATTTGCTTTATGATAGATAAGTCTAAGAATGGGATTCGCTCGGTATCAAAAGTAAAGGTAAATTTCAAATTAAATTCGTTATCATCTAGTTCCTGCATGCACTGGAGTAGTCTTTCCCTAGTTCCAGTCCATACCATAAATAAATCATCTAGGTAGCGATACCATAGAAGAGCGTCTTCCAGAAATGGGGCAAGTCTATCATCAGAATGGATCTGTCTCTCCCAGCCCCCCAGATATAAATTGGCATAAGCCGGGGCACAGGAGGTCCCCATGGCAACACCTTGGGTTTGCAAAAATAGTTGATCATTAAAGGTAAAGTAATTCTTAGTTAATATAAATTCCAGCAATGCTAAAATAAATTCGTTAAATGGCCATGTATTTATCTCCTGTTCATACAGAAAGGATCCAGCCGTCCGGATGCCCCGCTCGTGGGGGATACTCGAGTAAAGAGCCTCGATATCAATCGCCACGAGCAGGGCATCCGGAGGGATCTGGATCCCCTCCAGATGTTGCAACAAGTCCGTCGTGTCCTTAATGTAAGAGGGGAGACTTCGCACATGTGGCATTAAATAGGCGTCCACCAGTTTACTAGCGTGGTCTGTCAATGAGTCAATCCCCGAAACAATTGGCCTACCAGGAGGTAATGGTAGATTTTTGTGCGTCTTTGGAAGGGCGTAAAAGGTAGGAACCATCGGGAATTTAGGGATCAGAAATTCTAATGTGTCTCTATCAATAAGGCCTGTCATAAATGCCTCAGTGCAGAGAATACGGAGTTCCTCATGGTATGAAATAAGTACTGATTGGTCAATCGGGCAATACCAGGTAGGGTTGTTGAGGATAGTCATACACATGGTCTGGTACTGGTGGTGTGTCATAACGACAATATTCCCACCTTTGTCCGACTGTTTGATAATTAAATCAGGATGTTTTTGTAAGGTTTTCAATGCTTGAATCTGTCGAGCATCGAGGTTAGGGGTGACATCATGCCAATGTTGTCGTTTCAGATCTCTTATTGTGGTTTGGAGAAAAGTCCAAATAGTAGGACATATCGTAAGATCGGGGAATCTACGAGAACGTAGTTTGAATTTCTTATAAGTCGGCTCTACATATGTTATGTGAGTAGGTGGGGATGTGCTAGGAGGTGTAGTTTGTGAGGTGGGGTCTTCAATAGCTCCCTCATCATAGAGGAGCATGAGATCCCGTAACGCCCGAAATTCCGCCATACTAAAGTGTTTAGTGCGCTCTATAAGTTCACGTTCTAAGTTCAGGTTAGTGCGATCTTTGTCAAATAAAAACTTAAATGTGAGATTGCGTGCAAACAAATATAAATCTTTTATAGTCTCATCAACTTTTAGTCTTTCTAATGGGCAAAACCCTAGGCCCAAATGAAGTACTGACACCTCTTCGTCTGTCAGGCGATAGGGGGTCAGATTTAGGATATTACGGTTAGTGTCGGGTTGGGGGTGTGTGATGGTGTTGGTGCTGGTTTGAGAACATAGGAATCTAGATTCCCTTGTTGTTTTTTTAGGTCTAAAAAAATCATGTCATCGTGTACCTTGGTGTATTTATTAGTCATTAATGTTGAACTCAAACCTTTGGAATAGTACCATGGAGTGTAGAATGGCCTACCGCTCCCTCTGTTAGGGGAGTAACTTCCATAGGCATTTGTGTAGTAGATGTGTGTGTTGATTTAGGGAGTTTTTGGCCCTTCTTATCTTTTTTAGGGTTCACAGGTGGGGTGCCGCCCCCATATCGTAATCTTTTACGAGTAGAATTTACTGTTGAGGTAGTCGAAGATCTAGGGTTACTTGGTAATGAATAGGTTGATGTCAAGGAAGAATCAGATTCTATGTCTATTGTTGGATTACTAAAGGTGTTGGATCGGGAAGGAGGTTTTCTCCCCAGATTCCTATTTGACCACCGGTATGCGTAGCCTTCAGTGAAGGCCGATTTATCTCTACTGAATTTAATCTGCTTTTTTGTAATAACAGATTTATTCAGAATTTCCAATCGATCTCTTAACTCCTTCCATTTGGAATCAAAAGATGGATTGTCCTTCAGATGTATATAATC